>NC_067401.1:207897500-208217500 GCF_016432865.1 Antechinus flavipes | reverse complement strand
ATAAGAGCTGGACGTGAATGAATAGCAGTAACACCAAATATAAAATACTTCTAATAAAATTTTTTAAAAAGTTACTATGGAGAGCATGGAATAGTAAGAAGAGCACAAGCTTTGGAATCAGAAGAGATCTTGGTCCAGATTTTGCCTTCAGCACTATTTAGCTACTCTGATCAGTTGGGATAATGAATATAAATCATTTTGCAAACCTCAGCCTATCATATAAATACCTGTAGTTATTGTTGCTGCTATAGGGTTCTCCAGTTCCCACACCAAAAGGAAACAATAATTCCCTTTATAACTTTCTTAGGTTTTTATGCCAATACTGTTCCCCGAATGCTCTTGATTTGCAGTCTCATTTAAAAAGGTTTGTTGGACCCAATCCCGATGCTATGGGCACTAATCTAAGTATTTGCTATGAAGGATTTAATTTGTGCTGTTCCCATTGAGGCACAAAAGTGGCAAGACCTCCCAGAGTGGCTGACCACTCCCATTCCACCCAGCTCTCACTGGGAAAAGTATGGTGAGAAAGTAGCATCAGGGGAGCACCCAATTTCAGCTTTGGGTAATGAGTGGTGGAAAATAGTCCCTATTTGCTTTAACATCTTAATATTTAACATACATTTTATTTAGAGTAACTAACTGTCAATCATCAGCAAATATGCATTAAATGGGAGGGAAAGAGAAGAGAATAAGTTCTTATGTATACTTACTATGTGCCAAGAATTTTTACAATTTGATCTTCCTATCAACACTGAGAGGTAGGTATTATCATTATCCCCATTTTACAGGGGAAGAAACTGAGGCAATCAGAGATTAGATGACTTGCCCAGGACCATATAGCTGTTATTTTTGTTTCTATTTGTGTAACCCTTTTTGGGATTTTCTTGGCAAAGATACTGGGATGGTTTGCCATTTCCAATTGTTAAGTGGTCAAAGGATATGACCAGGCAGTTTTCTGATAAAGGAATCAAAACAATTTATAGTCATGTGAAAAATGCTCTAAATCATTATTGATTAGAAAAATACAGATTGATACCTATCGGATTGACTAAAATGATTGAAGAAGAAAGTGAAAAGTGTTGGAAAGTATATGGAAAAATTGGGACATTAATTCGTTGTTAGTGGAACTGTGGACCAATCCAACCATTTTGGAGAACAATATGAAATTATGCCCCAAAAGTTACTAAAGTGCTATACCCTTTGACCCAGCAATGCCAGTACTATGTCTATTTACTTTGATTTACAGATAAGGAAACTGAGGCAAACAGGGTAAAATGATTTGGCTTAGGAAATTGGAACTTCCTGAATTGGGCCTTCCTGGGCTGTCATTCTACCCAATGTGCCACTTGGTTGTCTCTCAGATGGCACTGGCAGCTGTCCTTTGCTTTACAATGGTGTTGTATGATTCCTCCTGGCTTTTCAGTGAAGGGAGATTCACTGAATGTGGGTATCTAAGCTAGCTATGTGAGTGCTATAGACTTTGATATTTCCAAAAGGGAGAGTGATAGAGACCCCAGGGACCACATAGGAAATTCCTGTGTGACACTCCAATTTCTTCTGGCCATTGTGCTGAAATGTTCCACATTTAGAAGAAATCATAAGAAATTTCCCCACCAAAAGGTTTCTTCTCATGGCAGGATAGAAACAACAGGTCTCAAAAGCATCAAATGCAATTTCTGATAGATGGAGAGACTGCCCAACTGGATGGACTGATTAAATGTGTGGGTTTTTTCTCTCAGGACCAATCTAGTTCCACAGCAACTCATGAAGACCACCTAATAAGGCAAGAAGAGATATGAGTTGTATTTTTGAAAGGATCATACATCATAGAACTAGACTAGAACTAAAGGGGACCTTAGAGGGACTAGACCAGAGAAGTGAAGTTACTTATCCAAGATCACATAGCTAGTAAGCTTGAAGAACCAGAAATCAAATTCAGGTTCTAAACTTTCACACTCAACACTTTCAATTACAACTTATTAAAATTATAATTTGAAGTCACAAATTCCTCAAATATGGAAATAAATAAGTATAAGTTAGTGGAAAGGGAAGAGATCAAATCAAACTCATTTAAAAATGGAGGAAATTAATTTTAAAAAAACTTAATTATTGGCCACCCTATAATTTTTGGTGATTTCTTTTCAAGGAAACTCTGACCACTGTCATCATCTACAAAATAAAAATAAATGAATAAATAAAAGAGAAGAAAGCTATTAGGCTTTTTCTTTTTTTTTCTCCCCTTCTCCTGACTGATGGTTTTATAAAGACCTTGGGAGAAAGAAAAAAAAAGTCAGTCCTCCAGCTCTAATCATTCCCAGATTAAGTCTTTCTTCACGTCTGTTTAGGCTTGGCCAGTGTAAAACAGAGGACAGCTTTTCCCCAGGCACATCTGTCTCTGGCTCACCAGACATCCTGACTGTGGAGGGACCATTGCCCCCGTTGTCATCGGGCTGCATCCCAGATGCAGCAGGGTAGGGGGAGATTGAAGGCATCCAGGGGAGGCATGATGAAGAGAAACCAAATCACAATTAGGAAAATGATGATTAGTTACAAGAGCACAGTGACCCAAAGCCTCCTCCTTCCAAGAGTGTGGGCCGGAGTTCCTGGCAGTCCTGCTCCATGTTGCTCAGCTCTGCAGTCTGGCACCGGGACTGCCACTTAAGGTTCCTCTCACCCCTTGGGATCACGTTCCTGGACCCTCTAATTGCAATGCTCTAAGAGTACTTTGGAGCCATACCACTGAGGTCAGGGGATTGGCTGCAAATGTGGAAATGGTGCTTTAAGGGATGTGGGGCGAAGGGCTTTGCTTCAGCTTCTGTGTTTGAGAGGAGGGGAGTCTTCCTGGGCAGAATTCCCACAACTCTAACTTCCTGTACTCTGCCTCTCAGGTCTCTGGGGAGCTGCCACAATCGGCCTCCCTGCTTGTCTAACTGTCCTCCTCAGTGTCTAGATTTCTTTTGCCTTCTGTTCCTGTTCCCAGCATCTCTTGCTCTGACCACTGACCTCATGGCAAAATGCCAAGACTATGGGCTAGGGAAGTTGCTGAACTGGGGGACTACAGGAAATGATCAATTGGGAAATGTCTCTGATCTTCATCTCCTCCCACCACTGTGCCCCTTGCCCTCCTAAGACCAAAATTTTGTCTCACAAAATGAATGCAGGTCCTGAAGAGTTGCTCCAGATACAGCTGGAACTCTCCTCTCTCCCCAGGAGCTGTCCGATTTGAGGACCTTTGGGCTTTTATGATTCCATTCTCCAAGCAGACTCTCTTCTAGTGTTCAATTACTTTTGCAAGTGCCAATTTTCTGTTTGCAAATGAAAAGATATAAGCCTTGCTCTACAAAGGACTTGGAAATGGCTTTTTTTGACATCAAATATCTCCTACAAAACAAACATTTTGATGAGTTAGCGTAAATGAATCAGAAACAGACGGGTAAGATTTCTCTGCAATACACAGGGGTTTCAGTGTGGAGGGGAAGGCGGGACTGGGCCAAAATACATTTGGGGTTTTTGTTGAATTCAAACTATGATAGGAAAGAGTTTGAAACTTTTGACTGATCCAACCAATCCCATCCAGCTTCTTCCATCTCTTGTATCAACTTGACAATTCTGCTTTGTTCTCCCAAGGATTGAAGAACATCAAGGAGTCGGAGAGGCCATATCATTTCAGATGCATTATTGGTAGAAAAAGTAGTATTTGTTTACAGATTTGGGGAGCTAGTAGTTTCCATCATGTCCCTATTCTTAGCTATCTACACCACAGTGTTTGGGGTTGGGGATACTCCCCTTGGGTGAGATCTAGAATTCTCTCTCTCTCTGCTCTGAGGTGTTCCCCTCATCATCCCACTGGCATAGCATAGGTTTATCCAAAATAAAATTGTTTTGGGGATGATACTCCACAATTTTGGTGTTGATATATCATAGTATGAATCTGTAGGAAGAAAGCCTGATTGGTGGGTAGGGGTATGCCCAAGAAAGAAAAAAGACAGGAAGCAGAGATGATGAGGGAAAGCTAAGTCAGTGGTTTCAACAAAGATGGAAGAATGTGAAAATACTCTATTGTGGCTAAGTGGCAGCCCTGGAATAGGCTGGTGGCTCACAAATCTGGTCTAGATTAGTCTTTAAATCACAGGGGTTTTCATGGAGAATGAAAGTAGGGTTGGGCCAAAAGGGTTTTAGGGTTTTGTAGATCCCAGAATATGGAATAAAGAGTTAATAAAAACAACAGATTGCCTTTAGATTTGAAGAGCCCTTTCCTTATAATACCTCTGTAGTGGAAACATCATTACAAGGACAGGGAAATTCATGTGGCCTATAGAGTCATGGAACATATTCAGAATTGCCATTCCCGGTTACAGTTGACCATGTGGGGAACTTGGGGAACTGCTTCTGGCTATGGGTCAGCCCAGAATCTTGAGGACTTAACACTGTTATGATGTGGCAAGCTCTAAGTGATCTCTTGGTCCTCTTCTCACTCTGTGGCTGTCTTGAGGAGGCAAAGTACTTCATCACAGCAAAACACTTATACCTTCATGTAGAGAAGCTCACTTGTACTGAGACCCCATGTGTGGTAAAGTCTTATAATTGTGTGTAGATGTATAGAGATAAATATCTCTAGTCTCTTCTCTCTCCCACCCCCAACTCCACTCTTCTCCTAGGAAGACTTTTATTCCTTCTAAAAGAAGTAGCAAGGAGTGTTCCCAGGCTAGAACTATATCTACCTGCTCCCTTAGATGTTGTTTCTTTAGGACATATAATCAGATTCAAGCTAAGAGTTTTGGCCATTTAGTCTTTTATCTCAAGTCTTTTATCCAAGGTTTGACCATCAAATATCAGTTCCATGATGAATACATATAGTGAATAGTGAATAAAACCCATTTTTCCAAATCCAAATCAGTAGCAAAATAGAAATCAGAAAAGATATACATAGGAAAATATATGGCAGTCAATACAAAGTAGTTATTTCACTGGGTGTAAGATAACTTATCTCAACTAAGAAAGAATTCACCCAAGAAGGAAACTCCCCAAAGACTTTGGGATAAATAACTAGGGATAAGGATATGATGGAGACTACTAGATCCTCATATTTTCTCAGTCTTTTCAGCAGTCTGAAGTGGGACTGTCTTCTGAGACAATCTGGCTGGAAGCCAGAAGCTCTTGAAGCAACACTGCTTGAAGAATCCTGAAGAAGACTTGAAACTGGAAGAGTCCCAAAGGAGATTGAAGAAAGATAGAGCTCTTTTATTCTCATCAACTCTATCTTGCCCTTCACCCAGGTGGGTAGGGCATCCATCTCCACCAATAAGGAAAGAGTCCCATATTAGGAAACTTTGGGACAGGTGTTTTTCTTTTACTCCCCTTGAGTAGATGAAGTGATTATGCCAGGGATAAATATCAGAACTAGAATTCAAGACTTTTGAAAAATCCCACCATCTTAACTGGGTTCTTATATGCCTTGTGTTGGTTTCACTTTTCTGCCCATAACTTTTAGAGTACTAAGGCTTGAAAAAGAAATGATTCCAAGTGACTCTTCAGGAGGTTTGATATTCATTTTTATTTCTTCTAATCTTCCCTCACTAAATACAAGCATTATCACTTTATCTTAGCTTGCCTGCTACTCCTTTAGGGAGCCACCCACCTATTATTGTCTTTTAATAAAGATCCCTCTTGCAGATTTGATATATTTATTGTTGAGTTATTTGAGGTATTTTTAAAGTTTCAAATAAAAGAAAAACAATTAGGAATCTTCTATTTTCCAGTTGAGTCCATTCTTAGCTCATGAATAACTTTCACCAAATAGTAATTAGATCTTTTTAAAATGAGGGATCTGGGTTAATTCTTTGGTCAGTTCTTTCTATGAAGCTCAGGCTGTGGTCCTGCTTGGAAAATTTAAGTAAGGACAGTTACTCATTGAAATTCTCCAATTTTAGAGCTATGAGGCTTGACCTATACGATGAACTAGTGCTGATAAAAAGAGAGTTTTAAACATCTGAGTGTGTGTGTGTGTGTGTGTGTGTGTGTGTGTGTGTGTATTGACAGGTACCAAAGTCTGTGAAAATGACAAGAGAGTCTGACTTAAAAAATGATTAGAATTGCTTATTGAGGTTGTGTTTGTTTTTTGTTCTAGAAGAGGATCATGACATCAGAGAGGGGATGCCATGACCTGCAAGTGAGTTGGATTTAAGTGAGGAAGGTCTGGGCAAGGGCACTGGCCTCACATTCTCCTCCAGAGCTATCTGGGCCCAGTGGCCAGATATAAATCTGCAGGATAAGTGCAGATGGTTCTGGATGTAGTGGGAGACCTTGAGTTTTTTATTGTTTGGTTATTAAGGTTACTTTCTGGCTGCATATAGTCACCTCACAAAAGCATGGAATCTCACCCACACCTGAATACAAATGTCATCTACAATATTCCCTGCAGATCTGCCTAATAAAAGAGAATCATAGGCTCCCAGGTTTAGATTTGGAAGGAACTTTAAAGATCATTTAGTTCAGTTATGGAATATTATTGTTCTGTAAGGAACGACCAGCAGGATGAATACAGAGAGGATTGGCGAGACTTACATGAACTGATGCTGAGTGAAACGAGCAGGACCAGGAGATCATTATATACCTCAATAACAATACTATTTGAGGATGTATTCTGATGGAAGTGGATCTCTTTGATAAAGAGAGCCTTAATTGATCAAAGATGGACAGAAGCAGCTACACCCAGAGAAAGAACACTGGAAATGAATATAAACTGCTTGCATTTATGTTTTTCTTCCTGGGTTATTTATACCTTCTGAATCCAATTCTCCCTGTGCAACAAGAAAACTGTTCGGTTCTGCACACATATATTGTATCCAGGATATACTGCAACCCATTCAACATGTAAAGGACTCTTGCCATCTGGGGGAAGGGGTGGAGGGAGGGAGGGGAAAAATCAGAACAGAAGTGAATGCAAGGGATAATGCTGTAAAAAGTTACCCTGGCATGCGTTCTATCAATAAAAAATTATTAAAAAATTAAAAAAAAAGAAATGTAATTAGGAAATAGTTAACAAAATAAAAAAAAATATGATTACATTTAAAAAAAAAAAAGATCATTTAGTGCAAATTGGATGAAATGATTTGCCAAATGTCACACAGGTAATAAGTGTTGGGATATGGACCTAATTACAGATCCAGCATTCTTTCCATGCATTTATCTTCTGTGTTACTCTTTGCTATAGGGCCCCACATTTCAGATTTAATGTCGTTGGACCAATCAGCCAGCAAATATTGATCAAGTGTCTACAGTGCACCAGGCCCTGTCCTAAGCCTGCAGATACAAAGCCCAAACCAAAACAACCCCTGACTCCTAGAGAGCTTGCATTTGTTGCTACCTAAATTTAGACCTAGAAAGGATCTTAGGGACTAACCCCAAAATCAGTCTACCAGAATGTAAGCTCCCTACCTTCCCAATTTGACAGATGAAGTAAAAAAGACCAAAGTTCATGCATTTAGCAAGTAGCAGAAAGGGGATCCCCATGTCAGTAGGTCTTCTACCTCCCAAAGCTTTACTCTTTCCCCCCACAAAAATGATTCATGTGGAAATAATCAAGTGCTCACTCCATGTGCGCGTGCATGCACACATGAGTGCTACTGTTAAGAGCCAAGCAAACCCCTGAGCTCTGCATCTTTTAAAATCTTTGCTTTGTTTTCCTGGGTTCGATTAGAAATGGTTTGGCCACAATTAACTTTGTGGATGTGGTTGACAGATTTATTGAGCTGATCTCATTATTTGCAGATAAAAGCAGCTAAACTTGGGGTGGCAGTTTTGCTGATTAGAGACTGATTGGGGAGACCCCATACCCAAGATCTGGAGTTGTTACAGGACTGACCTTCTGACTTCCCAGTATGTCAATGGGAAGCATTCATTGTCAAACTGGAAATAATTCAGAGAACAGAGAACAATTAAAGGACAATTAAGGGAATAAAAATGCTCCCTGACTGTGAAGAAAAATGCAAAAACCACTAACTGAATTGCCTAGCATAGAAAATGTTATGCATGCAGTCATTGGATATGGGACTGAAGGGGACTGAAGGTGGAAGAAACAGAAATGACTCTGAAGAATGAGGGAAAAGTTAGAGCACAGTGTGGTAGAGTGGAAAGAGCTGTGGTTTTGTATGTAGTAAGAGGATCAGGGTTCAAATCTTACCTCTGGTAGTTGCTACCTCAGCCCTAGCAAAAAGAAAAAAAAAAAACAGATCTAAGGAGAGAGAGAGAGAGAGAAAAAAAAAAAAATATATATATATA
The DNA here is from genome assembly GCF_016432865.1 of Antechinus flavipes. Taxonomy (NCBI): domain Eukaryota; kingdom Metazoa; phylum Chordata; class Mammalia; order Dasyuromorphia; family Dasyuridae; genus Antechinus; species Antechinus flavipes. Next base: position 208,209,220 of record NC_067401.1, on the reverse strand, counting down.
TATATATATATATAGAGAGAGAGAGAGAGAGAGAGAGAGAGTACATACATATATACATAGATATTTATATATAGATAATTGAATTCAATATAATTATTTTTCTTTGTAATTCTATATTTTTTATTTCACATTTTAAAAACCAATATAATAATGTGGGGGGCCAATTGGACCCCTTCAAAGGAGTACATGACACACAAAAAGGTTAAAAACTCCTGATTTAGAACTAGAGCCTCAGAGGCCATTTAATCCAACTCCATATTTTACAAAGTAAGAAACTGCCCTAGAGAATTAAGTAAAAAACTATTAGAAATAATCCACAACTTCAGCAAAGTTGCAGGATATAAAATAAACCCACATAAATCATCAGCATTTTTATACATCACTAACAAAATCCAACAGGAAGAGATACAAAGAGAAATTCCATTTAAAATAATTGTAGATAGTACAAAATATTTGGGAATCTATTTGCCAAGGGAAAGTCAGAAACTATATGAACAAAACTACAAAACACTTCCCACACAAATAAAGTCAGAAGCAATTGGAAAAATATCAAGTGCTCTTGGATAAGTTGAGTAAATATAATAAAGATGACAATACTCCCTAAATTAATCTATTTATTTAGTGCTATACCAATCAAACTCCCAAGAAACTATTTTACTGACCTAGAAAGTCACAACATAATTAATTCATCTGGAAGAACAAAAGATCAAGAATTTCAAAAGAATTAATGAAAAAAAAAAAAAAAGGAAATGAAGGTGGCTGAAGAATTGTACAAACTTTCTTGAGAACTATAAAGTGGATCTGGGATCTCATGGAAATCCAGTAGAGAAAAAGATCTCAGCAATAGCCTCTCCTTACACAAAAACTATATTATAAAGCAGCAGTCATCGAAACCATTTGGTACTGGCTAAGAAATAGAATAGTTAATCAGTGGAATAGGTTAGGTTCACAGGACAAAATAGCCAATGATTATAACAATCTAGTACTTGACAAATCCAAAGCTCCACCTTTTGGGATAAGAATTCACTATTTGACAAAAACTGCTGGGAAAATTGGAAACTAGTATAGTAGAAACTAGGCATTGTCCCACACCTAATACTGTATACCAAGATAAGGTTGAAATGGGTTCATAATCTAGACATAAAGAATGATATTATAAACAAATTAGAAGAACATAGGATAGTTTACCTCTCAGATCTGTGGAGGAGAAAGGAATTTGTGACCAACGAAGAATTGGAGATCATTATTGATCACAAAATAGAAAATTTTGATTATATTAAGTTAAATATAAATTAATGCAGACAAAATTAGAAGGGAAGCAATAAACTGGGAAAACATTTTTACCTTCAAAGTTTCTAATAAAGGCCTTATTTCTAAAATATATAGAAAATTAACTCAAATTTATAAGAATTCAAGCCATTCTCCAATTGACAAATAGTCAAGGGATGTAAACAGATAATTTTCAGATGAAGAAATTGAAATTATTTGTAGTCAGATGAAAAGGTGCTCCAAATCACTATTGATCAGAGAAATGCAAATTAAAATAACTCTGAGATACCACTACACACCTGTCAGATTGGCTAAGATGACAGGAAAAGATAATGATGAATGTTGGAGGGGATGTGGGAAAAGTAGGACACTGGTGCATTGTTGGTGGAACTGTGAGCAGATCTAACCATTCTGGAGAGTAATTTGGAACTATGTTCAAAAAGTTATCAAACTGTGCATACCCTTTGATCCAGCAGTGTTACTACTGGGCTTATATCCCAAAGAGATCTTAAAAGAGGGAAAGGGACCCCACATGTGCAAAAATGTTTGTGGCAGCCCTTTTTGTAGTGGCAAGACCTGGAAATTGAATGGATGCCCATCAATTGGAGAATGGTTGAATAAATTGTGATATATGAATGTTATGGAATATTATTGTTCTGTAAGAAACGAACAACAGGATGATTTCAGAAAGGCCTGGAGAGACTTATATGAACTGATGTTAAGTGAAATGAGCAGAACCAGGAGATCATTATACACAGCAACTGTAAAATTATATGATGACCAATTCTGATGGATTTGGCTCTCTTCAACAATGAGATGATTCAGACCAGTTCCAATTGTTCATTGATGACGAGAGCCATCTACACCCAGAGAGAGAACTATAGGAACTGAGTGTGGTTCACAACATAGCATTTTCACTCTTTTTATTGTTGTTTGCTTGCATTTTATTTTGCTTCTCTCTCTCTGTCTCTCTCTGTCTCTCTCTTTTTACTGATTTGATTTTCCTTGTGTGGTATGATAATTATATAAATATGTATACATAAATTGGATTTAACATATATTTCTACCATGTTTAACATATATTGGACTACTTGCCATTTAGGAGGGGGTATGGGGAAAAGGTAGGGAAATTAGAACACAAGGTTTTGCAAAGGCTAATGTTGAAGAATTGTCCACGCATATGTTTTGAAAAATAAAAAGCTTTAATAAAGAAAAAAAAGAAGAAGAAACTGACATCCAGGGAGGTTGAATTGTCCCAAATCATGCAGATAGTACATAGCATTCAGAAAGAGGATTTGAATCTACTCTAACTCTTGAGACAATGCTCTTTCCAAATGTGTGTCAATACACCTAAAAGGAATATGAGGTTGCTTGTCCATTAGAGTGAATGAAGATGAAATATTGAACCTAGGTTTTGGTCTCTCAAAAGAAATAGCTTAAGAATGAGTACTAGTAATCAAGTGTAAAAGATTTAATAACTTTGATCAATAGAGTGATCTACCATAATTCCAAAAAACTGATTATGAGAACTGGTGCTCTCAGACCACAGAATGAACAATGCTTTTTTTTTTCTCCCTTTTTTTTTGTCCTTTTTTTTTTCTTCCCGGAACATGACTAATGTGGAAATGTTTTGCATGATTTCATATGTATAATGGATATTGTAATTCTTGCCTTCTTAGTGGGTGGGGGAGGGATAGGAAGAGGGAGAAAATTTGGAATTAAAAATAAATTTAAAAAATTGAGTATTAACAGAGTGACAGGTGAAAATAGGATAAAGAACAAAAAGGAGAAATATGATCAGTTTGGGAGGGCAAGGGGTGAGATAACCCCATGGTTGGATTTTATCCTTATTTTCAATAATTCTTCTATAAACAGATTCAGCCTAGACATGTGTAATCAAGTAGTTCTTTAACTTTTCCAGTCTCTCCTTGGATCACATGTGACATAAGCAAGAAGGAAAGACTTCTCATTGGATATTTTTTTTAAACTGTGATCCACGGCATGCAAATTAATCTTTTCTGCCCTTTTCACTTTCCTTTCTTTCTTCTCTCCTTTATGTCATAAAGTTCTCCAAAAATCCTTTATAGGGACCATACTCTTCAATGACTCTTATGATCACTGATGTTCCTAGCCACTACTCCTTTATATACATTCTGTACTTCCTCCTGTGTCCATGTTGTTGTCTCCCAGTAGAATATGAGATTTTGAGGGCAAGGATTGTTTGATTTCTATCTTTGAATCCCTTGCACTCAGCATAGTGTCTGTCACAAAGTGGATACTTTATAATGTGATAAGGTTCAGGAGAGCAAAAATGAAGCACAAAGATGGTGACAATGAGGCCAAAAGATATCTTTATTAACAAGTAAAGGTCACAGACAAAATCCTTTTATGATTTTGTGCCATACTTTGGGAAGAGGTGATTTTTATAGACAGAAGGAAAAGGAGGGGGAATCAGGAGAGAATTAGGAAAGGGTGTTTTGAAGGAATTTGGGATGAATTGGGGAGTAATTGGTAGGGTAAAATTGAGGGAGCTGTTTGAAGGATAAAATCAGGAAAGAGTTGGGGGGATGGTTAAAGGATAAAATCAGGGAGGAGGTGGAAAAAATGCTTAAAGGATGAGGATAAGTCAGGAAAGAGTTGGAAGAATACTTGAAGGACAAAGTCAGGGAAGAGTTGGGGAGATGATTTCAGAATGAATTAAAGAATTTCAGTTTTAGGGAAAGAACAAGGTGGCTTGAGTTCCTATTCCTTTATAATTGTGTAATGAATGAATGTGTGAATACATGAATGAATGATTTCTAATTGAGGTGAAACTGAATACCCAATAGTCAATCAGAATTATTCTTGCTACTACAAACAAAATTAAGATTAAAGAATAGTCAAGGCAGGCAGCTACCTCAGGCAAAACAAGCAATGAAAAAGGTAGATATGATAAGGGAAACTTAAATTTCCCTCTTTCCTTCCTTTCTTTTCTCCCTTTCTCCCTCCTTCCTTTCTTCTCACTCTTCCTTCCTTCCTTCCTCTTTTCCCCCCTTCTTCCTTCCTTCCTCTTTTCCCCCCTTCTTCCTTCCTTCCTTCCCTCCTTTCTTCCCTCCTTTCTTCCCTCCTTCCCTCCCTTCCCTCATTCCTTCTGTTTGGGACAAAAAGACCTACCCAAATTGACTACTCAGAGATCACTCATAGAAAGCAGAATTATTTATTAGAATCTCGAGAAGCGGACCCCATCCTGGTCTGTGAGCCAAATTCACAGCAGGAGAGAGCCACTTCCTTGAAAATGTTCACAGTTTGTATACATTTCAGACAAAGAACCTCCAAAATCCCACCCTCTATATGTTGTGATTGGCCACATAAACCTTCATTCCCCTATTTGGTCAGTGGAATACAGTGGGAAAAGGTGATATACAGCTTTGGCCACATAAGCCCTTCTTTGGACAATGGAACGCAGTCCAGGCCTTATCCAAAATCACGTGACTGGGGCCTATAGGCTTGATCTACTTTAGTTAACAGTCTCTAATCAATATGTGCTTAATCTGTAAGTTCTTCACCTTTCCACACACTTCCTTCCCTCCTTCCTTCCCTCCCTTCTCCCTTTCTTCCTTCCTTCTCTCCTTCCTTCCCTCCTTCCCTCTCTTCCCTTCCTTCTCTCCTTCCCTCCATGCTCTGCCTCCATTCTCTTCCTTCTTTCCTTCCTTTCTTCCTTCCTTCCTTCTTTTCTTCCTCCATTCCTTCCTTCTTTCCTTCTTCCCTCTTTTTCTTTCTTCCTCCTTCCTTCCTCCCTCCCTCCTTCCTTTTCTTCTTCCTTCCTCTTTCCTTCCCTACTTTCTTCTTCTCTTCTTCCTTCCTTCCTCCCTTTCTTCCTTCCTCTTTCCTTTCTTCTTCTCTCCCTCCTTTTTCCCTCCCCTTACCCTTCCCCATCTTCTTTCCTTCCTTCCTTTTTTTCTCCTTTCTTTCCTTCCTCCCTCCCTCCCCCCTCTCTGTTTTTGTCTTTCCCTTCCTATTCCTCTCCCTTTCTCCTTTCATTCCTCTCTTACTTCCACGATTATTTCTTAAGCACCTACTGGGAATTAAGAATAAAAAAAAAGACAAAAATCTCTACCCTCAAAGTGTTCATATTCTACTGGAGAAAACAAGAGGTAACAGTATATAGAACCTTCCACACAAACTTTGAATTGTAAGTAAGAAATTGTCACTTGTGTAAATTTAGGCTCAAAGTGGACATCTAGAAGGTATAATTGTCAAAGCTTACATAGGACAGCTCTCTAGGACCATAAATTGCAGGGTAATTGTTGGTCAGCATTATTAAACAAAGTTTTCTTACTAGGATTTCTGGGCATCAAAGAATCACAGTTGGCATCAAAGTGGAATAAAAACATTGAGCACCCAAACAGCTCTCCCCAGAAAGAGCCCAGAAGGATCATTTCAAAGCTTTTAGCTCTTCAGCAAGAAAATCCTCTCTTTACTCCCACCCCAAATACATCTTGAAGCATTTTGAATATCAAGAACAATCTGCATGCAAATTTCAGAGGTTGTCTTTTTGTTCTATTTGCAGAGGTCCTCTGCACCATGTCACAACAGGAAATCCAGAGAGACAGAATAATGGCCATGGACAACTGCTAACAGGACAGTGAGGTCCCTGAGCTGTCAGCCTCGTCTCTCTTGAACTCATGTTTAGAGTTCTAGGACAGCAATGTCTCGTGGTATGCTCTGTTGCTTTCCTTAAACGCCACCACTCTTTCTTTTAGAGACTTTGTTTTAAACAGCCATATTTTTGCCATTCATGTATGCAGCAAATGCAAGCGTTGATTTTCAAAGAGAGGTTGTAGGATGTTATGAGTCTTTTCCCTCATATGCTAAAGATTATTTCTGGATGTTCTGCCACATGAAGTCTGTGTTGGGAAGGAAGCAGTGCTACTTCTTGCAAACATAAGGATAATTCTTTACCCTTCGTCCATTGCTTATTTTTTCCACAATCCCTTCCTTGCCCAGATGCAATGAATTTTATTTTACACATTTTTCCCCCAAGAAGTTAAATGGAGGAAGTGAACATTTAAATCCATTTTTGTAAATTCATAGATGACCTAGTTTTTATTTACTCATGAACACTACTCAGGAACACTACACAATTCACTTCAATACACATTTATTAAGACCCTACTATATGCAAAGTGCTAGCCATTGTGGGAAATTCAATCCAATAGGACCCTATTAAGTGCAAACTATTATGCTAGGCACTGGGTATACAGAGAAAAAAAAAGTAATCTTTATCCTTGAGAAACATTCATTCTAGTGGAAAGATAAGAAAGTTTCTGCCCTCATAGAGCTTAAAATCTAATAGAGAGATAGATCACATTAAAAATAATGATCCAAAACAACTAAATAAGTGTTACAACATTTCCCTTGGATTCTGGTAGAGATAGCCCAAGACCCAGAGATCAAGATTATTTCTAGACGTGGTAAGAATTTCAGTACTCCCTGCTATCAACCCAGCTCCTACAACCATACAGGAGAAGCCTTAGAAGAAGGCCACCATTCTTATCTCACCTCAGACTACCAACTGGGCTAGCAGTCTGGCAGTGAAGTCGTTGTCCTAGAGAGCAACACTTGTGGAAATGTAACTTGGCAATTGTTTCTTTGGTGACTGCTTCTCTCTCCTCTTTCTAGTACTTCAGCTATTGAAGACTTAGAAAATCAAATTCATCATAAGAGTCCTTGGCAATGTCAATATCTGAAATAAGACAAGATTTTATATCTGGAAATGACATTAAAGAAGATATATTACCATCTATTTTGAGGATATACCCTAAGGGATAGTGGGAACTGAACCCAATTTTCCCTACCTCTATGCCAAATACTACACTATGCAATATTTGCACACAGCAAATACTTAATAAATTCATCCATCCATTCATTCTATTGGTTCAGCGAGGGAGCTGAAATACTCCTTGTTTACCATTGCCACTTTCAGGTTCTCTCCCCACTGCTTTCACTCTTTGGAAGTTCATGCTACTCATATCAAATACCTATCAAAATTCTAGTAGCTGTTGTTTACAGATTTCCAGGTCACTCCCCTTCTTTATAAGTGTGGTACATGACTCATTTTTTCTTCTCCCCAAGTTCTCCTGTCATATTAGGGCACTTTATGTATTAATTCTCTCTCAAACATTACAACTTAGTTCCTCTACCACACAAAGACAATTATAATCTTTATCTTGTCATCATTTACAAATGTACCACCTCTACATTCAAAAGTTCCAAAATCTCTCTAAATCCTCTCATCTAACCAAAATCTATCAGCTTTTTGTCATTTTTCTCTGACTCTCCTTACCAAACCTTACTCTTCATTTATACCAATCTTTTGAGTTTTTTCCCCAGCCATCTCCCCTGTAATGACCATTCTCTCCTCTTTTCCCCAACTTGATCCACTGGTGAAACCTCTTAAAAAAAAAAAAAGACTATCTATAATAGTCACCTCCAATTTCTTCTTCTTAACCTCTTACAATCTAGCTTTCAACCCTATTATTCTACCAAAACTACTCTTAAAAGCTACTGGTGATCTCCTACTTGCTAAATTCAAAGACCTTTTTTCAGTCCTCATTTTCTTCAACTTCTTTGTAGCTTTTAATATTGGGTTTTTTATTTAGTATTAAGTGTCTGAGGCCATATTTGAACTCAGATCTTCCTGACTTCAGGACTAATGCTCTATCTACTGCACCATATAACTGCCCTTACCCTTTGTCACTGTTGATCACCCTCTCCTCACAGATATTTTCTTCTCTCTAGTTCTTCAGGTCACCACCAGTCTCTTCTGGTTCTCCCCTTACCCATCTAACCACTCTTTCTCAGTCTCTTTTTCTGGATCTTTATGTAAATCATGTTCTCTGCTATAGGTGCCCCTCAGAGTTCTGACCCAGGTCCTCCTCTCTCCTCTTCCTATACAGCTCCCATTGACTTTATTACCATTTTTATATTTATGATACCTACCTATCCTGCTCCAGACTCTCTGCTGACCTCTAATCTTACACCTCCAACTGCCTTGCAGAAATCTCAAACTGAATATCCAGCAGACATTTTAACTCAGCATGTCAAAAACTCATTATCTTTCTCCCTAAACTCTATCTTTCCCCAAACTTTCCTATTACTGTAGAGAACAATATCATCTTCCTGGGGCCCTCAGACAAACAATATAGGATTCAGGCTGGACTTCTCATTATTTCCATCCCCTATATTCAATCTATTGCCAAAGCTTGTCCATTTCACTTTTCTCTCATCTACTCCTTTGAGACTATTCCCAATTTGGTGTAAACCCTCATCATCTCATGACATAACTATTGCAATAGCCTGCTTTAATTGTCTCTCCATTGTAATCTACTCTCCATTTGGCTGTTAAAGTAATTTTCCTAAAACACAGATTTGTTCATGTCACTCTGTACTCAATAAACTTCAGTGGTTCCCTATTTTCCTCAGGTATAAATATGAAATGCTCTTTTTGGCATTCAGAGTTTATCATAACCTCACACTCAACTATCTTTCCTGTCTCCTTGCACTTTATCCCCTTAAACACTCTTTGATCTAATACATGGTCTTCTGGCTATTCCAGGAACATCATTCGCACTGATTGTTTGGAATGCTCTCCCTTTTCCTCTATACCTCCTGGCTTCTCTAATATCTTCAAATTCCAGCTAAAATCTTACTTTCTACGGGAAACCTTTTCTGATTCTCTTTTTTTTTCTTTCTTTTCTTTTTTCTTTTTATTTATTTATTTATTGATTGATTGATTGATTTTTGCTAAGGCAATCAGGGTTGAATGACTTGCCCAGCTCTGTTTCTCTCTTAATACTAGTGTGTTCTCTTTGTGGATCATCCCCAATTTGTCTTGTTTATATCTTGTTAGTACTTAGTATTTTGCATTTAGTATGCCCCATTAATTTCTGAACTGCTTGAAAGGGAGGTCTTTTTTTGTATCCTCACACTTAACACAGTGCCTAGACCATCTTTTAGTCATTTTTCTGTCATGTCCAACTCTTTGTGACCCCTACCTGAAATGACTTGCCCAACATAACATAGCGTCTGAGTGCCAGATTTGAACTCAGGAAGATGAGTCTCCCTGATCCAGGATTCTATCCACTGCACCACTTACCTACTTGGAATATAGTTGGTACTTAATTAATGTGTATTGACTGGCTACTTAACTGTGCCTCTGACATTTCATAAATGTGCTAGTTGTTATTGTCTACTGTGGGCATGAGTTGGTTTGTAGTCTGATCCATGCAGAAGGAGAGAAAAAATACCCCATGTGGTAAGTGTTTGTTGAGTGGTTTTAGGATAGAATCACTGGAGGAAAAACAAGACATCCCATTAAGTATTATGTTACCAAGGTCCTGGAAGGAAGCTACGTCTGGTGGTCAGAGGAATAGACTAGAACATAGGAGTCTTGGAGCTATTCCTAGCCTCTCACTGACTCATTCAGTGACCTTAGTCAAGACACTTAACTCCTTATGCCTAGAACAATGCCTTCTAGCACAGCTGGGATCAAGATCTTGTGGGGACCCTCTAGCATTGTTCACAAATTCATCTTTTACAAAGTGTAAGGTACAAAAATACTTGTAGTAGCTCTTTGGCAAAAAATTAGAAATCAAGGGAATCCCATCAATTGGAAAATGGCTGAACAAGTTTTGGTATATGATTGTGATGGAATACTATTGTGTTATAAAAAATAATGAGCAGGATGAATACAAGAAAAATCTGGGAAGACCTATATGAACTGATACAAAGTTTAAGTGAGCAGAACCAGAAGAATGTTGTACACAGGACCACAAATGATGGATGATGAGCAACTGTGAAAGACTCTAAGCTATTCTGATCAAGACAATGATCCAGGACAACAAAGTAATCATGATGAAAAGTGGAACTGTCAACCTCCAGAGAGAAATCTGATGAACTTTGAATGCAGATTGAAGTATATCTTGTTTTATTATCTTTGTTTTTATTCTTATATTTTGTAACATTACTAATGTTTTACATGACTTTATGTGTATTGTTGTTGTTGTTGTTCAGTTTTGTCAGTTGTATCTGATTCTTTGTGATCCCATTTGAAATTCTATTAGTAAAGATACTAGAGAAGTTTGTTTGTCTTCTCCAGATCATTTTATGGAACAGAAAACCAGGGCATCAGGCTTAAGTGACTTTTCCACACAGCTACTAAGTATCTGAAGCTAGATTTGAATTCAAGAGGATGAGTCTCCCTGACTCCAAGCCCTGAATTGTATCCTCTGAACCACCTAACTGCTGTTTCATATGTATTATCAAATAGTTTGTCTTCTCAAGGAGAGGGAAAGGAGTAGAAAGGGCAAGAATTTGGAACTCAAGTATCTTTAAAATGATAGTCAAAGTTTTTTTTTATATAATTGGAAAATATTTAACAAATAAATAAAAATAATTAAAAACCAAATATTTAAGGACTAAAAGTACAGTTTTTTTTCTCTGCTATAGAGTTTTCTGAATTTTATTTGAATTTTCAAGTCTGTACAAGATTTCATAACTGTAGGTGTTTTCTTAAGGTAGCTATGGCCTTTTGTACAGAAATGAGAAGTCACTAAACAGTTCTGAAAATGACCCAAGATATTCAAAATCATAGGCTCTTGCTGCCTTGTGTGTCCAGTTTTGAACAGTGTGAACAAAATTAATTTATAATTTCCATTTTGCTTATAGTGCTGTAACTCAGGTGTAGTGACTTGGGTTTTTTCTTAGGCCACCAAAATTTGGTGGGCACAGTAAAATTTCACAATAGTGCATAATTATTACCTTTGTATTTTGAAAACATTCATACTTCTCTTCTAGCACAGAAATAACTAAGCTTAGTTTTTGTGTTTCTAACCTTTGGTTTTATTGGCACAGGGAATTCCCCTTGATGAAACTTTTCTGCAGATGAGCAACAGTTGTGCAATTTGTAGTCTTAAAGAGTTGTCTGGGGTATTAGCCCCGAATCACTAAGCTAGCATGTATGAAGGAAGAACTTGAATCTAGGTTTTCCTGACTCCTAGATCAGCTCTCAATAGCCTTGTCTCCAAACTGCTTCTCTAGTGTATCTCATTATCAAGAATAATGACTTTGAATTAGAAGCTTCCAGGTGATACACTTTTACATGTGTGGTCCTACACGTCAGGTGAGTTTTTCCTCCACATGGATGCCCTTTATTGTCCTCAATCCTAAAGGCTTTCCTAGGGGTATCCAAGGTCTTTGTCTCTCCTTTCAAAGGGAGATGCCTCATATGTCTTGCCATCTTAAATCCTATCTCCCCGAAGTACTCTTAATTACTTCTCTTAGAATTTACATATCATGATTTACAAAGTTAGTGAATGTGAACAAGTATTTCAACTCTTGGAACATCAGTTTTTCATCTATAAAATAAATAGGTGTAATAATGTTTTTACTGCTTATTGATGAGGAAAGTGTTTTGAAAAACTGAAAATGTTGTGAAAGTATAAGCCATTATTATCCCCTTTTGATTTCTGCCTGTGTCCCACCACCTCTGGTGAGATTATTTTTAGGAAACTGGGAAATAAGGGGCATGTGTAAGAAATTGTTAAGTTTTGGAGGAAACTAGTAATTATAAAAAGATGATACCAGCTTACATTTGAAATCACTTTCTATTTTTCAAAGTGTTTACACATGAATTGTCTCATTTGGTTTTCAAGCAACCTTATAATGCAGGCAAGCAAGAATTTATTATTATTATTATTATTATTATTAAAGCTTTCGTTGCCATCTTTTATTTTTACATTTCCTGTTATAAACTTATCTTTCCTCTGCCCAGAGAGCCACCCCTTATAGATTGAGAGAATTTTGCTTGCTCTAAGTGCCTAAACTACTAGGTATAGTTCTGATTATTTTGATTGTGGGAGAAAGGATAAATCAAGGATGTTTGCCTTGTAACTCGTTTTTCAGACACTTTGTTAATCAGAATCACCAAGAAATAATAAAAGTGCCCATAGATTATAGGTCTAAAACTAGAAGAGACATTAGAAGTATCTAACACATAGATTAGTTATGTAATCTGTCCAGTTAAGTAACAAAAGTAGAATTTGAATTCAGATACTGTGATTTCCAATTCTATACTTTTTCATTATGCTAGTCTGTATCTGCTATATCTTATTATTCCAGCTATTACTGTATTGCAACCCACACAAAGATAGACACAGAGACTGATGTAACAGCTATTATTCCTCTTCCCTTGGGACAGAGTTCAGTTTCCTAGAAAGAGCAATGGATCCAGGAAACCACAATGCAAGTCTTGAGTTGGACAACTTACTGACTATGAGCAACCATTTCAGCTCTCAGAACATCAGTTTCTTCATCTGTAAAATGGGTATAATAATATTTTTACTGCTTATTTATAAGGTTGCTGTGAACAAATTGTTTCAGAAAACTGAAAATGCTTTAAAAATATAGGCCATTTTCATTTTTTTCCTATTTTGATTTTTGCCTGTGACCCACCAACTCTAGGAAACTGGGGAGGGAGAGTCATGTGTGGGGCATTGTTAGGGTTTTATGGAAAATCAACAATTTAATAGAGATGGCACTTTCTTGCATTTGACTATCACTTTTCTGTTTTTCAAAATGCTTACACGTACATTGTCTCATTTGGTTTTCAAACAACCTTATGAGTCAGGTGAACAAGAATTATTGTTATTATTAAAACTTCTGTTGTCATCTTTTATTTTTATATTATCTTTACTTCCTATGATAAACTTCCCCTTCCTCTACTGCCCTCCAGAGAGCCACCTTTTATAACAAGGAATTTTTTAAAAAGAAAAAAGAAGGCAGTTTAGCAAAACTAGCCTACATATTAATTATGCCTAATACTGCAGTTATCCCTTCCACATTATAATTCCCCCTACAATTTGGAAAATCTGTATAAAATTTTTTGACCTTCCCTTCATATAAGAGAAGTCTGAATTTTTTTCTTTTTCTTTTATGGGATGTTTACAACATTAAAAGATAAAATTATATTTTACAGTATTACTATTATGTAATATTATTATTATACAGTTATATATATATAATTTTTTAGTTTCTGAACTTTTTCTGCATTGCCTGTTGGTTTCATATGCTGTCTGTGGCTTCTGCAAAACTCCCCCCAAATTCCCATTTAATTTCTTATGCCAACCTGCCATATATCAAAACCATATGGGGAAAGTTATGGCATGGAAGGGATAGCTCTATATACAGTATTTAGCATTCACAGACTGCTACCTCTGCAAAGAAGGAAAGGGGGAAAGCATTTCCATATTTCTTTATTGTGATCAGGATTGATCATTGTAATTCCACAGGGTTCAGTTTTAATTTTGGGGGGAGAGGGGAAGGTTTCCATTTCTATGTTTGTAGTCATGTTGTATAGAATTTTCTTTGTCCTACTTACTTTACTTTGCATCAATTCTAAAATCTCCCCACAGTTTTTGCATTCCCCATATTCATTTTTTTCCTTAGGAAGCAAGAATAATTCATCATCTTCATAGATCAGATATTATTAACTAGTTTTATAGGTTAGGAAGGTAGGGCCAGAAAGGTGAAATGACTAATGTTGATTAATACAAAGCTAATGGTACGCTCATAGGCAGAACCTTGGTCTCCTAGCTTCCAATCTCTTATCCTTTCCATTATACTCAAGGTCACTGATAAATAAATAAACCAAATCTTATTTTAATCTGTCATGAAAATAAGAACCAGAAAAATATCAAGAACAACAATAAAACCAGAAAAAAAACTTTACCAGGTCTCAGTTTCCACATCTGTAATAGAAAGTTATTTATGAAAATGTTTCCCTGCATTTCTTACAGTCTGTAATTTTAATTAACTCAACAACAAACCAAACCCCAAATGATTTTATTTTTGTTTGTATATGATGCCTAGTGGGTACCTCCAAACTCACACTTGTACTACCCAGATCCAAGGAATTCTGTGGCTTAGTTGTTCACTTATGTTGGACTCTGTAATCTCATTTGGGGTTTTCTCAGCAAAGGTGCCAGAGGGGTTTGCCATTACTTTCCCCAGCTCATTTTACAGATGAAGAAGCTGAGGCAAACAGGAATAAGCGACTTGTTCACAGGCACACAGCTAGTAGGTTTGTGAAGTCAGATTTAAACTCAGGAAGATGAGTCTTCCTGACTGCAGGTCCAGCACTCTGTGAACCATGTCCTGTCCCTTCCTCACCTGTCACTTCCATACCTACTTTGCTTTGGGTTAACATTCGCTTAAAACCATAATGATGGTGGGGCAGGAGAATTATATTTGTTTATGAAAGATGTTGTTCATTATTAGTTCATTATTCATCATTAAAATGTATAGTTCCATCTCTGGAGGAGTTTACCTTATATGTCATAGGATTTAGAGCTAAAGGGACACTGTTAAGATTTGTGATTGTCTAGTCCAACTGAAAGATGAAGGGATTGAGGCCCCCAAAAGAAATTAACATATGAAAGATCACGTAGCCAATAAGTAGCAGAGCCAGATTTGAACCCCGGTGTCCTTATTCTAAATCTATCAGAGTCTCCTCTTCAAATAGAATAGAGCTCAAAAGTGAGCCTGCCAGGCTCCTCAACCAACTTGTTCCTCAAAACTTGTTTGGGTCACAGCTAATCCCACTGCCTGCCACCCCCACTACTAGCCACAGAGCTGTAGGTGTTTCCTGGTCAGTAACTCCCTACATCACTTGTGGCAGCTATTCTGGGCCACCTTGGGTTATCTGAAAGCAGACTTATCATTAATATCCACCTCAGCAGGTGGCAGCCACAAACCTCAGGGGCTCCAGCCAACTCAGTTACACAAAACCTTTTTGTCCTCCCACATCCAAAGGGCAGTGAAAAGTTCATATACCTCAGGGGCACTATTCTCCTGTTGGGCTTAGGAAGATAGCTGATCCCGGACTGGTCCTCCGAAAGAATATCTCTTGAAGCACTCTCCATTTTTCCCTCTTCTTTCAGGTAAAGGGATTATTTGAGTTTTTTTTTTCCCCTTTGTAGCATGTTTATTATGGGTGATTGTTTTTCCCCTTCTCTTTATTAAAATAATTGCTTTTTTTTTCTTTTTTAACTATATCCTTAGCATCTATGTTCCTTTCATGGCTTAGTATCTTCTGGCTTCCACCCTCCTGCACTGACCACTCTCTCATTTCTGTACTGCTGTTCAAATATACCTTTGTAAATGTTCACTTCATTATAAATAAACTAAAGCAGCCATGCCTCCTTTTCTGGAACAAGGAGTACACGCTTAGTCTATGGCACAAGAGGTCTGAGTCATCTCCCTCTGAAAAATCTGGCATCTGGATTTAAGGGAGGTACCTCATAGGGGGCAGGAGGAGGGGATCAACTCCTACAGAGGCTAATTCTGTCCACATACTTCCTCAACCTTCATCTGGTGCAGGTTAGAGGTATAATCATCTTTGACATGGCTAGATGGGATATCTCAAAGTAAGCTAGAAACTTAAAAAAATAATTGCAAGGGTAGCTACTTGATGTAGTGGCTAGAGCACCAGCCCTGAAGTCAAGAGGACCTGAGTTCAAGTCTGACTTCAGACACTTAACACTTCCTAGATGTGTAACCCTGGGCAAGTCACTTAACCCCAATTGCCTCAGCAAATAATAATAATAATAATAATAATAATAATAACAGACTCATCATGTTTGCATCACTCAGTCTAGGACAAGGTCATGAGAATAGTAGGGTGAGGGGAATGCAATAGACTTGTTCATGTAAAACAGTGTTATGTTTGCATGGATTTTCTAAACATATAGGCAGGGATATATATTTCTGGGATCTGCTTCACCTCTTTCCAAGGAAAGCAATGATTTTTGCACTTAGGGGAGTAGGAAAAGGGTTACAAAGAGGTGCTCTTTCCTTTGCCCAGCTCCAAATGGAGTGTCAGACTAGATTTACATTTATTTATTCCCTCACAATTATTGTTGGTTACTTCTATGTTCACCCTAAAGTGGAGAGAATAGTTTTGGTTTTTTTTAAACTTACATTTGGCAGCTTAAATCCTTCCCACCAAATGGTGGTTATACAAGACCATTACAAACAGTGAATAGTGAGTAAATACATTTATTTAAGCAAACAATAAAGAGAAAGAGGGGTTCCATTGATTTGAATATATTAGAATATATACATAAAAATTGATGGGTTTGTCAGCTTAGAAGCAGGATGAGCCCTGAACTCAGACCAAGACAGGGAGCCTCATCTCACCTAAGGGATAGTCTCCAGAGGGAGGCAAGCTAGAAATCAGAGACATGTTGAAGAATTGATTTATCCTTTCTGTTATATGTCAGATCACTTATTATGATCATTTTACGGACATGCTGGGGAAAATTCAGAGCAGGGCAATTCCTCTGGTGAAAGGGAACAAAATCATACCATTTCAGAAACTAATAGAGAAAATGGGGATGTTTAGCTTAATCCATCATGAAGAATGAATAGTGAGCAAATCCCTTTATCCAAATAAAAACAAACAGAAATAGGAATTATAAAGATCAGAATATATTTGAAAATGCATAAGAGAAGATTTATGAGAGACATGATATATATCTTCAAATATGTGAAGAGATATGATATATAGAAGAGGGATTACACTGATTTTGATTTTCCTTAAAGGGAAAAAAATCTGGAAAAATGGGTGACAGTTGCAGAGAGATTAATTTCCATTTTATATATAGAAAAACTTCTTCACAATTAAAGCAATCCAGAAATGGAATGGGATTCTTAAGTAGGTAATGAGTTTTCCTTCATTGGAGTCTCTAAACGTTGATTTCATGACTGCTTGTCAGGTATGCTGCAGGGAGTATTCCTGTTCAGGAGCAGGTTGGACTCTAAGTTCCTTTCCAAACCAGAGTTTCTGTGATTCTGTGAATTGACTAAACATAATCTATGAGGTCTCATGTCAGGATGGGAGGACACCTCTCAAGATATCATCAGCTTTAGAAATCTTGGCAATCACCAAGTGGAAATTGTGAGCTTATGTTCCTAATGGACACTAAGCTGAGCAGTCTCAGTGTAGCTGTCAGGAACTCAGGAAATACCAAGATAGATGGATAAATATACTCTGTATCAGAAACACGTAGAGGACTTATTATGACTCCTCCTGGCTGAATGGCACGTTGGACATTTGATTCTTATGGAACATCGAGCCTAGCAGAAATGAATAAATAAATAGTGTGGGGTCAACTTGCTCACCATGTGAGGCTGATCGTCACCAACCTTTTGAACAACCTTCTGTTGGAGTCAGCAACTTATGGAGCTGCTTTTACCTCTATCTTGGATGTGGAAACTGAGCTCATTGCTAGAGACAGAGACATAGAATTTCAAAGTTAAAAGTAACCTCAATATCCATGTAACCCAATGTATTCCTGAAAAAGCATCCTCTCTACAACCTACCAGACAAATGATCATCAATCTGTGCTTGAAGACCTCAGGTTATGGGGAGATTACTACCTGCAAGGCAATCCATTCCACTTTGGAATAGTTGTAATTATTAGGAGGGCAGCTATTTGGCACAGTGGAAAGCACAGTGCAAATCCTGGAGTCAGGAAGACCTATCTTCATGAGTTTAAATCTGGCCTCAGATATATATATATAATCTATGTTACCTTGGACAAGTCACTTAACTTTGCCTCAGTTTCCTCATCTGTAAGACAAACTAGATAAAGAAATAGCAAGCAATTCCAGTATCTTTACTAAAAAAACCTCAAATGGGGTCATGAAGAATCAGACAAGATTGAAAAACAACTGAACAATATAATGTTAGGAACTTCCTCTTTATAAGGAGTCTAGATTTACCTCTTTGTAACCTCTATTCTTAACTCCTATTCTTAATTAATTCTTGCCCTCAGGAGCCAAACAGAAAAGTCCTTATGACAGTCTTTCAAATGTTCTAAGACAATTATTATATCCCCCTATTAAAGCTTCTCTGCTCTAAGCAAACCATCCCGAAGGTTTTGACCAATTCTTAGATCTTCAAGTTTCTAATTAATAATAAATAGGATTTATGATAATAAATAATAAATAGCATTTATATAGTGCCCACTAAGTGCCAAGTGCTTTACAAATAGTATTTGATTTCATTCTTACAGCAACCCTGTGAGATAGGTAATCTCCATTTTATAGCTGAGTAAAACTGAGGCAAGCAGAAGTTGAATGAATGTTTTAATGTCCCACGGCTAGTAAGTATCTGTAGCCACATTTGAACTCAGTTCTTCTTGAATTAAAGCAGCTAAGGGGTATAGTAAATAGAACGCCAGGCCTAGAGTCAGGAAAACTCATCTTCCTAAGTTAAAATCCAGCCTCAGACACTTATTAGTTGTGTGATCCTGGGCAAATCATTTAATCTTATTTCCCTCAGTTTCCTCATCTATAAAAATGAGTTGGAAAAGAAAATGGCTTACCATTCTAGTATCTTTGCCAAGAAAATTCCAAAGGGAATCATGAAAAATTAGACAAGGTTGAAAAATAACTGTAATGACACCAGGTCCAGGACTCTATACATTGTATCACCTACTGCCTCAAAGAGAAAAAAACAGAATCATAGCATTTATTAACTTTCTGTTCCCCAGGGGATTCAAAATGTGTGTGTGTGTGCTTTGTTTCTTCCATTAGAGTACAAACTTCTTGAGGGCAGGGATTGCTTTACTTTTTGTATTTGTATCTCTAGCTTTTTGCAGTCTGTTGAGCGCTTTTCTGGCTCATGGTGTACCCAATTCTAGATATCCCAGGATGGCTTAAAATGTAGGTCTCAACCAAAGGAAAAGGAACTGTGTCTCCCCCCCAGGAATAACCTCTTGGGCTCATCCCCTCATAGATTTAGAGCAGAAGGGGACCTAGAAGTCATCTGGTTCAACCCTCTTGTTTTACAGTAAAGAAATTATGGAATTTGAGATGTCAGAACTAGGATTTGAAATCAAAACCTTTGACTTTTTTGAAGTGGATTGAGTGAGGACTATGCAACGTCACCAACCTTATTCTCTTCTTCTGAGCTATTTGGATCCAGAGGCAAGATATAGGTCAGGATGACTAGAGACGGTCTCAGATGCCAAGGAAATCTTGGCCTTTGAGCTTTTCAGGGTCTCAGTTTGTCTAAAGCAACACCCATTCAGTGATTAAGGCTAGGTAACAAATTAAGCAAAGAATGATCCCTTTTACTTTGTCAAAAAAAAAAAAATCAATCTGGAAGGTGAAAGATCATCAGAGTTTTTGGCCAAAACAGAAGCAATTATTATTTACACTCACTCTGATCCCAGTGACCAAATGGGACTTGGGCTGGAATCTATTTGGGGCAATATCTCTCCCTTTCCTAGCCTATGACACCATGCTTGGGATGTGAGAGGTTGGAGTGGAGCAAATGCACAGAGATGAGAAATATAGACTATATATGAGAAATAGTAAGATCAACAGAAGAAACTTGATTCAAGTTGCAGCCACAAGGATTCAGAAATTAGCTGTAAGAAAGACCTTTTCCTCCTTAAGAATGGGACAGATGCCCATGTGTCTGAGATGGTGTCTGATGGGAATTGACTATGGATAGGATCAGCTGGACTCAGTGAGCTCTTTGTAGTTCCTTCCAGGCCCAGAATTCCATGATTCCATATTCTAATTGATGAATAGGAAACACACAGGTCCTTGTGTGGAGTTGGAGAGGCTCCATTTGGTATCTGGCTAAGCATTTACCAGTGATTTAATCTCATTGAGATTGCCTGAACACAAAACATATTGAAGCCCTGGAGAGAGAGAGGCTTGATCAAGTGAGACTTTGCCATTAGGACTGGGGACCTTCTGAACAAGCCCATTCCCCAGGCCTTCCAGAATTCTTGGTTTCTATACACAGATGAAGTTTTCTGCTCTCACGCAAATCCTTCTTTCTTCTTTTCTTCCTTTCTCTCCATGCTGTTTTTGGTGGTGTCTGTTAGAGGCCGGACAGCTGTATTCCAAGGATTTCCCTCTGGTATAGAGCACAGAGCCCTTCTGTCTCAGTGAGGAATGCAGTAGCACATCAGAGTACAGTGGCTCAGAAAGAGCCCAGCTCCCCTTATAAACTTTTTATAGCTTAGGAAAATAAACATGCGGTTTCAGGTCTTCGCATAGATGGTGCTTGCTGAGTTTGAGCTTGCTTTACAGAAGTAAGAAAGAAAATATTGGGAAGGCTAATAAATTTCTGAGCCAGCCAAGGGACAGTGTTCCAGAAATCTCAGAGAGGATTTGATGGCTTAGGAGATAAAATAATAAGTTATCACCAGAGCCATCATTCAGTTCAATGCCAACTTGGAAATGGGCTGTCCTGGGAGACAGCTCTAAGGGAGAATAAAAGTGAACTGTGTTTAAAAGGAAGGATCTTTAAACCTGAAAGGAGATTTGAAGATGTTCTAGTTTAGGATTTTGTAATCTTTTTTTGTATATCATGCTCTCCTTTGGCAGTCTGATAAAGCTTATGGACCCCTTCCTAGAATAACTTTTTTTTTTTTTGTTATTTAGTCATTTTTTCAGTCATGTCCAAAACCCTTTAAAGTTTTCTTGGCAGAGATATTGGAGTGGCTTGCCATTTCCTTCTCCAGCTCATTTTGTAGATGAGGAAACTGAGGCAAGCAAGGTAAAGTGACTTCTCCACACAGCTAGGAAGTATTTAAGAACAGATTTGAACTCAGGTTTTCCTGACTCTAGACCATGCATTCTCTCCACTGCACCATCTAGCTGCTCCCTCTCCCTTCATATGCATACTTAATATGTCAGAGAAAAGTTGCAGAGAAAGTTGTCATTGCTGCTGGAAAGCTTTGGATTTGGGGGGGAGGGGGATTTGACCTCCTGACTAATATCATGCAAAACAATTGTTCATCCAGATGTTTTCAAAGATCAGGATTGCTGGCACTAATGACCTAGATAAAGGGCTGAAATTTGCAGTCTTCTTCCTCATGTTGATCATCCTGTATCCTGTAGACATAGGCATATCTATACCCTGAAGTATGTCCAAGTATCTGAGTTTTCTCTTCTTAACTCTATTACTTTGGCATTCTGTTTATTGGGCCATGTAACTGCCCCTAGGACATTTTTTTAAATTCATAATCAAAGGAAACACTCAATTTCAGTTAGAGGTTGGTGAAAATAAAGATATGTAGACATAGATATTTTTCCTATCCAAAGTCACAGACCTCTTGAAATATATCTCCCATTTTAAGAACCCCTACTCTAGTCTAAGCTCTATTTTGGAAAAAACTGGGACTCAGATGGATTCAGTGATTTTCCCAAGTTTACCCAGTTTGATAGTGGCAGAGATGGTTCTAGAACCTAGTCTTCCTGACATCACATCTCCTTTTTCTCAAGCCAGCATTCTTTTAGATATTAAAAATACTGAGTTTTAATATTTTTGAACATGCTATTTATTCTATTCTGAACTTAAGAAATAAAACAAGCATTTCCACAACATAGTAGAATAGAAAAAAATGCTTGTACCTAAAACTGCAAATCTATTATGTACAACTAGCTATTCCTTTTAAATATATGATAAAGTTATCATGTGAATTTTTTCTTCAGCTTTTTCTCCCTACTCACCCTTGAAATGACTACCATTAGACACAAATACTAACTTTTGATATTGAAAATAAAACTTGTAGTATCTAAAAAATTATTGTGAAACACCATATAGTATGCAAGTATATATGGGAAAAAACACCTTTCATTTACTACTGGAATAGGCAGTTGCTCTCAAGCTGGTGATGATGTCTTATACTTTCCCTTGACTTGTGGCATGGTCTGCAAAGAAATCTCCTATATCCAATACTTCTAGCATTAAGTAAAGAAGAGAACTTTGCATATTTTCAACATATGTTTCTAGTTCTTGGATGTTTTGATATGCTTTGTCATCCAAATTCTTTCCTCTTTCATCAATGATAGGAAAAAGGGAAGAAAAGACAGATGCTCATGTTAGATGTATAGAGCCATGATTGATCCAAAAGAAAATGGGGTTGTTATGGCCTCAGGGACAAGTGTTATTTTTAAACCCCTGGAGAATCTCAAAAAAAAAAAAAAAAACAAAAAAAAACAGTCCTGGCACACCATTAATAGTGGTAGCAGCTCTGATTAAGGTGATCACCAGTTTCTTACCCCTTTTCATGCTGAGGAGCATCTGCAAATATCTACATTGACTGGAAGCACAGTCAAGAAGCTTCATTGAAAAGTACTTGTGAATCATTTATTGTGGGCCTAATACTGGGAAATATATTGTGGAAAATACAAAGTCAGTGAGAATTTGGGGGAAGGGGAAAGGAAAAATGGGATATCTTCACATTCAACTTTCTTCTTTAGAGTTATTATGGAAGACAAATATTGTTGCAGAAGATGGCAAGAAAAAGAACCAATCAGTATATTAACTAATACACAAGGATTTATTAAGCAGCTGCTATGTACTATATTCTGGGGATCCCTGCCTCCAAAAAAAAAAGTGAAACAGTCCTTGTTTTCGAGCTTACATTCTATTTGTAGAATCAACACATAGATATATAACTAAATGCAAAAGAGATGCAAGGTGATTTAAGATGGAGAATACTAGAATCTGGGAGATCAGGGGAGATGTCATGTAGGTAGTTTTTGAGTTGAATTTTAAAGAAACACAGGAATTCTAAGTGACACAGATGAGAAGATCCATTTTAGGCAGGGTCAACTGTCAGTTCCCATGGAGATGAGAAAGGGAAGGCAGGCAGTATAATGAGGACAGGAAGAAAGTCAGGAAGTTGTTGGTGGTGTTGAGTTGTGTTAGTTGTGTCCCTATTTGGGGATTTCATAGGAAAGTTACTGGCATTTTGCCATTCCTTTCTTCAGTTCATTTTTCAGGAAGATGTGTCTTCCTGATTCCAAGTCCTGCACTCTATCCACTGAACTACCTGGCTGGATGATCATTAGAAAGCACAGAATTTCGGAATTAGAAGTGACCTCTATGGCCATCCAATCTAATCCATGTCATAGATACAGAGCTGGAAAGAACCTCAGACATCAACTAGTCCCAGCCCCTCATTTTATAGATCAGGATCTATAGAGGTCTATCTACCTCTAGATCTAGAGATAGTCCTCTATCTAGATCTAGAGAGGTCCTCACTTAGCAACAACCTAGCACTAAACATCAGAGGCAGGATTTGAAGGCAGCTCCACTGTACAGCACCTGTCCTTTCATTGTCCCACATGGCCTCTGCCTACCTGATGGAACTGACAAACTGTCATCCAGCCTTTCTTTGAAATCCTCCAGTGAGGAATTGAACATCTCTGAAGGCAACTTACTCCATGTCTAGATAGCTATAACACAGGCTTTCTGAACCTGGGGTCTGTAAATTAAAAAAAAAATCAATAATTGCATTTCAATATAATTAGTTATCTTTACAATCCTGAGTGTTTTGTTTTATGCATTTTAAAACACTTAGGTGGCACAATGGATAGAACATTAGTCCTGGAGTCAAGAGGATCATTTGTTCAAATGTGACCTTAGACACTTACTAGCTGAGTGACCCTAGGCAAGTCACTTAAGTCTGTTTAATTAAAAGAACAAACAAAACCCATCACATTATCCAAATAAAGGTCCTAAGGTTGTACTAGATCACCATTGAGGATACATGGAACAAAAAAGTTAAGAACCCCTGCTTTCATAGTTAGAAATTTTTTCCTCAACACTATACCTAAATTTGTTTCTTTTCAGTTTTCACCCTTTGAGCCCAAACAGATCAAGTCTAATCATCTTCTGGGTGACAGCTCTTCAAATACTTGAAGTCAGTCTTCAGGTCTTCATAAGACTCCCCTCCTCCAGGCGAAGCATCCTCCTTTCCTTCTTTTGATCCCTATAGGACATGGACTCCCAACCCTTCTTCCCTGAGTTTATTAATGTCTTTCCTGAAATGTGACTCCTAGAACTGAACATAGGGCTCTGTGTGCTGTGTGACTAGGTGAGAGTACCCTGGAACTTTAAGCTTCATAATCCTAGATACCTCTAGAACCTAATCTCTACCCCCAGGATACATGGTATCATCATCCTCCAACTTTCCATTCCAAAAAGAGACAGGTTTTTTTCAAGAGGATTTCTAATTCCACCAGTTTAGAGGATGATTCTTTTTTAATAATGCAGAATCCCACTTTCTTTTCAATTTATAGTCTTAGAGATTTGCCTGGGATAGTGAAAGAGCTAGTGACTTGCTTAGGCTTACATGGGAGATGCGGACAAAAGACTTTCTAGCACAGTGTTTTTGCATCAAAGGGGGTGCTCTGCTAGCAAAGCAGAATTACAGTAGCTCAAAAGAAATTTGAGATACATAAATTTAGAGATATATCCACTCCACATGTTCATATAGAGTATTTGTGCCCAACCTGTGGCAGAGCTTTCTTGGTCTGATCAACCAGTCAGACAAGCTGTACCTTGACCTCAACAAAATGAGGTCATTTTGGTCCTCTACAAGAACAAAGGACAACAACCAATCAACTAGCCAACATAGATAGTATGTCAAAGGACTGTGGGATTTGAACCTAGTCTTCCTTGTCTCCACTGATAGCTCTTTCCTTACTACTCCATGCTATTTCAATATAGTATCAGCGGCAAAGACTATACATTTTGTCAATGTATAATTTTCCTTTCTTTCCACTTACTCTATATATGTTAAATGCTTTTATTTATACCTTGTATCTCTCATTAGAATGTAATCTTGAGGATTATCTTTTTTCTTTGTATCCTCTGCTCTTAGCAAAGTACTTGATACATAGTAAGTATTTAATAAATGTTAGTTGATTCATTGTTGAATGGACTGAGCTTCTCCAAGAAAAATAGATAAGCAATTCTGTGGTTCACACTCTTCAGAAAAAATATTCATCAGAAAGCCCAGAAATAACTACTAAAAAATGCTAGTATTCATGCAATGCTATATAAGGTTTGCTGTCTCATTTGATCCTTGCAACAGTCCTGGGGGTAGCTGCTATTATTATCCCCATTTTACAAATGAGGGAACGGAGGCACAGAGCAATTAAACGACTTGTTATACAGCAGTATCTTAGGCTGGATTTGAATTTGGTCACTTGTGACTCCTAGTGCAGCCCTCAAGACATTGGGCCACCTAACTTTACACTAATCTGTTTTCCATACATGGCATTCACTTATTATCCTGATCTCAGCTAGGGCCATGGACGGTATCTCTCCATAATTATTCTTTCTTAAGAAAGACGACTCTTAGCTTTCCTAGCAGAAAAGGAGCAGGGATTTCAGGAAAACAGGGAGTAAAGCAGGGAAAACAAACCCCCTTTATTCTTCCTTTCCTCAGACCAGCTATTTATCAGGCAAATGGCAACAGTTAGATGGAACCACCTGATTTAATCTCTGCTTTGTCTCTGTGTGCAGTTCTAAGCTGCCTCCCTTCTGGCTCTGAGCAGTACTTATTCCTCTGGCCTGCCTGTCCATCAAGCCAGAACACCTCAGTGCATCTGGGCAGCCTGTGAAAGTCGGCACACTCCCCTCCTTGGAGGGAGGCCATCATTTCTTCCTTCCTAGAGCTGAGATGTTTCAGAAATACCTACTTGGAGAGAACTTTGCAGTGCAATTAATCTCTAAATCTAGGGCTGTTCAGTATTTGCTTTAGCTACTTGGGAAGGTGAACAGCGGAAGTAGTAGGAACTGACATTAATAAAATGCTTCAAGGTTTAGAAAGTAGTGTTCATACATTATCTCATGTTTTTTCTCCTCGTGACATCTCTGTGAGGATGGGCTTTTGTTATCTGCATTTTATAGATGAAGCAGATGAGTTCAGCTCAGAGACATCAAGAGATTTGCTCATGTCCCACAGCTGGAAAGTGTCTAGGATGAAATTTGAACCCAGGTTTTTCTGATTTCAAGTCTCATATTTTATTCACTGAATTATACTGCTTGCTTCTCGGGCATTTGTTGGCAAACTGAGACCAACCCATTATAAGAAGTGGAGAAATGAGTTGGAAAAATAACTGGGAATCTGGAGAGGGCTTTAGAGGGTCAGAAATGTTTGCATAATTTAGGATGCACATATGTGCAGACAAAATGTGGTTGGGGCTGGGGCTTGAATGATTAGTGTTATGTGAAAAAGACCTATCCTATCTGCCTAGAAGACAGTTCCAGGAACTATTGGTAGAAGTTTCAAAGAATGAGCTGCCAAAGCAATGGGTTACTCCTTAATGGAAGTCTTCAGGCAAATGCTAGACAAACTTTCATTGGATATTTTAAAGAGGATTTCTTAATGCAGGGAAGAGTTGGATTGGAAAGCCATTAAGGTTACTTTTGGTTCTGAGGTTATGTGTTTCTATTGCAAATCCTACATGCATTTACTTTAATATTTTAGATAGAAAAGAAAAAAGGAGGGATGAAAGAAGGAAAGAAAGGAAGGAAGAGAAAGAAAGAAGGAAGAAAGAAAAAGAAAGGAGAAAGGAAAGCAGGGAGGGAACAAGGAAGCAAAGAAAGGATGAAGATAGGAAGAAAGGGAGAATTGTTTTGTTTTTGTCCTTTTGTATCCTTAATAGAGGCTTAAGACATAATTATGTAAGGAAGAAAAGAAAGAAGGAAGGAGGGAAGGAGAGAGGGAAGGAAGGAGAGATGGAAAAAGAGAGGGAGGAACAAAGCAAGGGATAAAAATTGAAAGATAGATTTTTAAAAGATAGATAAAAAATATAGATAGATAGACAACTAGTCTGAGAATTGTGTATAAGACGCTGTGCTAAGCATAAAGGAAATAAATACAGGCAGATAAGACAGTCCCTACCTTCAAGGAGCTTATATTCTAATAAGGAAAGACTACACTTAGAAAGATGCTAAAAAACAGAGAAAGACAGAGGAGTTTTATGGGGTGCCTGTAGAGAGTTGAGGTAAGAGTGAAGAATAGTCAAGGTGTATGTTACAGATGGAAGAGAGTAAGTGCCCCAGAGCAGCAATGCAACAACAACAAAAAAGGTGTATTATCTAATGAAAAATCATCTTCTTTCTATTCTCACTGCCTAGTACAATCATAGTAGGTGTATAATAAAAGCTTTTTGAATTAAATTGGTCAGCAATGAGATTGTATTTAATGAGCTGAAAGACAATGCTGTCAGGAGACTTTACACACAACCTTTATCTTGGATTAAATAAAATAAAAAATAAGGGTATGAGCAAGATAACTTTGGATCATTTGTTCTGGTAAAATGGAAAATTGATGCAGGATGATGAGGAAATAAATAATTGGTGTTAGGTTTTAGAATGCTGGGGGGGGGGTGTTTCTGTTTAATTACAGGTGTGACAGACACTTTCAGGCTGGAATTTGTGATTAGGGAAGAGCTGGAATTCTATCTCCAACACTTGTCAGTTCCTTGTCTCATACTGCCAATCTAGAGATTGAAGGGATTTAGAAGCCTCCTATTCTAACTCCATTTTTTCAGCTGAAGAACTAGAAAGACTAAGGAACTTTCTTCAGGCCACATAACTACAATGTTGTAGAACCAAAATGAAAACTCAGATCGACTTGTTCAAAACAGTGTATTTCCCCTTGCACTGAACTGACTTCATTAATTGATTACACAATCTGTTTCCAAACTTGTACATTTATGTTGATGACACTGCTATTTTTCCAGCATCCTAACTTCATAACCTCAGCAAGATCTTGGGATCCTCATTCCCCCTCATGCTATATATATTCAGTCACTTGCCAAATCTTGCCGTTTCTATCTCCACATCTTTCTCAACTGATCTCTTCTCTCCAGGGTTAAAATCTATGCTTTAAATCTATGCTCCTCTAATTTTATGATTCTCCACTCATATATTACCATCTTTTTTCAGCTCCTTATCATCTCTTACCTAGATTTTTTTCAACAGCCTCCAATTTGCTCTCCTGGTCTCAAGTCTCCCTCCTTCTTCCCCCCAGGCCATTCTACACATGTGCCAAAGTGATTTTCCATAAATGTAGATACAACTATGTCATTCCTCTATTCAACAAATTCCAGTGGCTTCCAATAACTTCTAGAATCAATAGACTCTTTTCTTTAGCTTTTTAAATCCATTTACAATATGTCCTCAACCTATCTTTTCAATTTTGTTGAATATCACTTTCCATTTCATACTCTATAATTGAGTCCAATTGGCCCTCTCTCTGTTTCTCATATAGGATTCTGTCTCTAATTCTATATACTTTCATTTAACTTCTCTGTGCCTCAGTTTTTCTCAGCTATATAGTAAAGATAATTGCACCTACCTACCAGCAATATTGTAAGGATAAAATGAGATCAGATTTTTAAAATGCTTTGCAAACCTTAAAGCACTATATAAATGTTAGCTAATATTATTGTGATTAGTATTTTTGTTATTATTAAGATGCAGCTTAAACATTACCTTCTATAGAAATCTTCCTGAATCTCCTAACTGCTAGCACTTTCCCTCCCAAACTAACTTCTAATTAACTATTTGTACTCATTCTCTGTGTCTTTATTCTGCATGTATTCATATATACTTCTTGTCTCTCCCATTAGAATGCTAAGTCCTTGTAAGGATTTTTTTCTTCATTCTTTGGTATTTGTATTGGAAATACAAAATACTCTGCCTAGCAGAGTAGACACTTAATAGATATATGTTAATTGGCTGATTGATAATTGAATATCTTTGTTTTATATATAATCTACAGCCCAGGTGACCCAATAAGGGATTGCTTTATTGATTGGGAGAAGGGAGAACTGATCTCAAAGATGTTCAGGTTTTCTGTGGATCTGACAGAAATGTGTTGATTCAAGAATTGAGCTTAGTTTTTCTGCTGCCATTTCCCCTTTGTCATTTATTATTTGGAAAACAATCAGAAGGTGCCCATGTCATCCCGTGTTCCTCAACAAGGGGCCAGATCATGCACTTGGCTCCATGGGAATTGTCTCAGTCCAGCATCACAGGAGGTCCCCTGTCATGCTTGCTATATTCAGATGAAGAAATAGGTCTAGCAAGATGAAGTCACTTAGCCAACATCACAGATAATAAACAGCAGAGTTGAATTTGAATCCAATTCTTCAGACTGCAAACCCAGCATGATTTCTACAATACCAGACAATTAGTATTCTCCCAAGAGGCAGTGTGAATGTAGTGGAGGAAAGATAGAATTAAACAGCAGGAAATCTAGGCTTAATTCTTGAAGCAATTTATTCCTGTCTTTCAAGATCCCCCTGAACAGATCACTTCCCCACTTGGTATCTAAGTTTCTGTCTGGAATAAAAAGAGTCTTGTCAGGGACATTAAAAATATTCTACCTTAAGAATGATTTTGGAAAATGCTTTAAGTCCATGGCATTTAGAGTTCCCAAATAGGGAAACTGAGTCATAAGGACACAAAATGATTTACTTTGGTTCTTAGGGACCATCAGAATCAGATTTGGGAATTCTTGGCTCCTGGTGCTGGCCTGGGAGCACAGAATGAGTCAGACACCCCTGAGCTCATTTTCTCACATGGTTGAAGTTCCAGTGTAAGGGAATTTGGCGCCCAAGGGGGAGTTCTCTTTGGAAAGGCATGGCTGATCCTGACATGGAAATTCTGAATGGCTGGAGCCTCCCTGGAGGGCTGGTGTGCTTTGCTTGGAGGAAAGCTAGCTGCCAATAAGCGATTTGCAGCATGTTCATACATGTATTACATTTTCATAATTTCATGTTGCAACCAAAGCTCTGGTAATGGGAAATGCAGAGGCGTCTACCTCCCCTATTTACTGAGTATGGGGAAGATGGGAGCGGGGGGAGCTGTGAGCTGGGGAAGCCCTAGTTTGCTGATTGTCCTTCACTGGGGGTTCATATTATACTTTAAGGATTTGCAAACTAATAAGTTATAATAATAATGATAATGTCATTATTATCATCATCATTATTGCCCTTTCTCCCAGTTGTCTCATAAATGTTCTTTTCTGTCAGTCATTTATTTATTTACCTACTTTGTACAGCACTGAGCTAAGTAAGCACTGGGGATACAAAGAAAGGGAAGAATCAAACTCGGCTTTCAGGGAGCTCAGTCTAAATACATTTAAATTCAAATCATTCTGGCTCTCACTAATTGGCCAATAATAGGTCCCAGCCCAAGCCTCACTGGTTCATTTTGTTTGGGTTTTGATGGTTCAGATTGAGTGTAAATAGCAATTTTTTCTGTTCTGTCCAGAAACCCTGAGAGTCTTCCCCACCCAGATTGATTGAGTATGCAACCTACAGAGTCTTTTGCCTTAGTTCTTACCTAGCTTTAAATCACTGAATAGATATTGCCTGATACAAATTGGGACTTGGGAAAGACCTTAGCTTAAAAAGGTCAAAGTCTCCCACTGCATCTGGGGCCATCTCCAGTCATCCTGATCTGTGTTTTGCTACAGTACCTTGATGACGCTGGAGGAAAGAGTGAAGCTGATAATTTTGCACAGCTCTGCCCCACTTAAATCCAATTCACTTACAAGTCAAGACAAATCCCCCCTGATGTCATTGGTCTTCTTTGAGAACAAGAATGAGCAACAACAGTAGTCTTACTGGGGGGAGGGGACAATATGCAATAAGATATATGCAAGATAAATTGGTGATAATCAACAAAGAGAAAGGACTTCATTGAGGAAAATCTGGAAAGGCTTCTTGCAGAGGACAGAAGTTTAGTTGGAATTTGATAGGAGCCAAGGAAGCCAGAAGATCGAGATGAAGATGGAGAGAATTACAGTCATAAGGAAGAGCCAATGAAAGTGCCTAGAATCTAAAGATTGAGTGTCTGCCTTGTTCATAAAACAGCTAGAAGGCCATGTACATGTAGCCTGGCAAGGTGTAAGAAGAGTGGAAAGTTAGAGGAGGATTGAAAAGAAAAAATTTTATATTTGACCCCAGTGGTGATAAGGAGTCAGTGGAATGTTTAGAATAGGGGAATATGACAGCCAAAATTGTATTTTAAGAAGATTCACTGAATCTTTCCATTCCCATTGCTATTACCCTATTCCAAGCCCTCATCACCTCATGATTCAACTACTATAATACTTTCCTAATTGGTTTCCCTGCTTCCTTCTTCTCTGTTATACTATATACATAGCTATCTTATTTTTATTGATTTTTTTTTAAAAATTACATTTGGTTTAGAATATATCCTCCTTCCTTCTCCTACCATTACATCATTCCTTTTTTTAAAAAAACACTTGAAAAAAAGGGAGAAAAAAAAGTAGGTCAGTAAAGCAACCAATACATTACTGCCTGACAACATGGGCAATATTCTACATTCATAATCCTCTACCTTTGCAATGAAGGAAAAGATGGATTTTTTTTCTATATGGCTCTTTCCTCTTTTAAAAATACTTCCTCTAGGTCCAAATTCTAGTTTTGCCTTTGGCCACCTCACTTGCCAGGTTATTTAACTCTTTTAAGCCTCAGCTTTCTTTCTTTTTTGAGAGTAGTTGTGGGGTAAGTGACTTGCCCAGGGTCAGATGGTTAAGAAGTATTAAGGAATCTGAGGACAAATTTGAACTCAGGGCCTCCTCACTCCAGGGCTGCTGCTCTAACTACTGTGCCATCTAGCTGCCCCTTGGGCCTCAGTTTTCTCAATTGCAAGAGGACTTTCCAGCTCTAAATCTATGAGGGTAGGAACCTCAGAGGTCATATCTGGGACTGACACAGGGTTCCTTTTCATTTGGTTGAGACTTCAAGCAGTCTTGGGATCTCTAGAACTGGGCACTGAAACAGAAAAGTGTTTATAAAACCTCAAGATGCTGGGGCTATAAATACAAAAGTGAAACAATCCCTGCCCTCAAGAAGCTTACACTCTAGGGAAGAGACAAAATACACACACACACACACACACACACACACACACACACACACACACACACCACTTATACAAACATATTTTGAATCCCCTGTTAGAATTTATTCTCCTCTGAGGCAGGAAATGTTCCCCTTTTGTCCATAGTATCTAGCACAACACCTGACAAACACAAACAGCTTAATAATGCTGTGATTCTGTCCTTTTTGAGGCAGCTAGGTAATTCAATAGATAAAGTACTGGGCCTGAAATCAAGAATTGTTCAGTTGGTTTTTTGTTTGTTTGGTTTTGTTTTGTTTTAATCTTGTCTGACTCTTCACAATCCCATTTGGGGTTTTCTTGGAAGAAATACTGGATTAGTTTGCCATTTCCTTCTCCGGCTCATTTTACAGATGAGGAAACTGAGGCAAACAGGGTTAAGTGACTTGTCCAGAGTCACACAGCTGTTGAGTGTTAGATTTGAACTCAGGAAGATGAGTCTCTTTTTGACTCTGGGCCTAGCATTCTATGCACTATGGCACCACCTCATTTGCCCCAGATAACAAAGATTACACGGCACAAAATTGTCTCATAGTTTTTGCTAAACCTCATTCCTTCTCTACTCTTTTATGAAACTTTTACCTAACCCCAGACATGCTTCTAGCTATTCTTTCTTTTTTTTCCTTTTCTTTTTTAAAAATTTTATAATAACTTTTTATTGACAGAACCCATGCCAGGGTAATTTTTTTTAAAATAACTTTTTATTGATAGAATCCATGGCAGGGTAATTTTTTACAGCATTATCCTTTGCACTCACTTCTATTCCGATTTTTCCCCTCCCTCCCTCCACCCCCTCCCCCAGATGGCAAACAGTCCTTTACATGTTGAATAGGTTATAGTATATCCTAGATACAATATATGTGTGCAGAACTGAACAGTTTTCTTGTAGCACAGGGAGAATTGAATTCAGAAAGTATAAATAACCCGGGAAGAAAAACAAAAATGCAAGCAGTTTATATTCATTTCAGGGTAATTTTTTTTACAACATTATCCCTTGCACACGCTTCTGTTGCGATTTTTCCCCTCCCTCCCTCCACTCCCTCCCCTAGATGGCAAGCAGTCCTATATATGTTAAATATGTTGCAGTATATCCTAGATACAATATATGTTTGCAGAACCAAACAGTTCTCTTGCTGCACAGGGAGAATTGAATTCAGAAGGTAAAAATAACCCAGGAAGAAAAACAAAAATGCAAATAATTTACATTCATTTCCCAGTGTTCTTTCTTTGGGTGTAGCTGCTTCTGTCCATCATTTATCAATTGAAACTGAGTTAGGTCTCTTTGTCAAAGAAATCCACTTCCATCAGAATACATCCTCATACAGTATCGTTGTTGAAGTGTATAATGATCTCTTGGTTCTGCTCATTTCACTTAGCATTAGTTCATGTAAGTCTCTCCAAGCCTCTCTGTATTCATCCTGCTCGTCATTTCTTACAGAATAATAATATTCCATAACATTCATATACCACAATTTACCCAGCCATTCTCCAATTGATGGGCATCCATTCAATTTCCAGTTTCTAACCACTACAAACAGGGCTGCCACAAACATTTGGCACATACAGGTCCCTTTCCCTTCTTTAATATTTCTTTGGGATATAAGCCCAGAAGTAACACTGCTGGATCAAAGGGTATGTACAGTTTGATAACTTTTGGGGCATAATTCCAGATTGCTCTTCAGAATGGTTGGATTCATTCACAACTCCACCAACAATGCATCAGTGTCCCAATTTTCCCACATCCCCTCCAACATTCATCATTATTTTTTCCTGTCATCTTAGCCAATCTGACAGGTGTGTAGTGGTATCTCAGAGTTGTCTTAATTTGCATTTCTCTGATCAATAGTGATTTGGAACACATATGAGTGGTAATAGTTTCAATTTCATCATCTGAAAATTGTCTGTTCATATCTTTTGACCATTTATCAATAGGAGAATGGCTTGATTTCTTATAAATTTGAGTCAATTCTCTATATATTTTGGAAATGAGGCCTTTATCAGAACCTTTAACTGTGAAGATGTTTTCCCAGTTTGTTGCTTCCCTTCTAATCTTGTTTGCATTAGTTTTGTTTGTACAAAAGCTTTTTAATTTGATGTAATCAAAATTTTCTATTTTGTGATCAGTAATGGTCTCTAGTTCATCTTTGGTCACAAATTTCTTTCTCCTCCACAAGTCTGAGAGATAAACTATCTTATGTTCCTCTAATTTATTTATAATCTCGTTCTTTATGCCTAGATCATGGACCCATTTTGATCTTATCTTGGTATACGGTGTTAAGTGTGGGTTTCTAGCTATTCTTTCAACTATCATCAAGAGTACTGATGCTTAAATTCTGGTCCCTTTGCTCAACACTCCCTTATTTGTGCACTACAGGGTCGTTCACAGCTTCCTAGCTCAGAGTCAAACTGAGTAACTAATCCAGGGATAGATAGGAACCCTCTGGCTGAAATTTTTCCCCATTTCAGTAAGTCTCAATTGAGGCTCCGTTGGGAGCCCCCATTCCTAGGCAAGACTGATATTCCATTCCTTCTTAGGAGAGGGTCTGAGAAGAATATTACAAATGCTACATAGATTGGCCTGTAGCAGTATGGGAAGAATACTGTATTTAAAATCAGAGGATCTAGTTTGAAATATCAAAAAAAAAAAAAAAAAAAAAAAGAGTTGGTTTTTCATTGTTGTTTTGTTTTGTTTTTTTTGCATGGAGCATACGTTTTTATTTTTATTTTAAGTTTTTATTTATTTATTTTAACAGTAGCTTTTTATTTTCAAAATACATGTGAAAATAGTTTTCAGCATTCATCCTTGCAAAACCTTGTGTTCCAAATTTTTCTCCTTTCCTTCCCCCAACCCTTTTCCCCTAGACAGCAAGTAATCTAATATATATTAAGCTTGTGCAATTCTTCTAAACATATTTCCACATTTAACATATTGCCTAAGAAAAATCAGATCAAAAAGGAAAATAACTCAGAAAGAAAGAAAAAAGCAAGCAAACAACAAAAAAGGTGAAAAAAAATGTTTCCTGCACATTTCACTCTTTGGGCCTGAGTTTCTTTATTTGTAAAATGAAATTGGATTAGAAAATAATAATGATGACAATGATAACTAGAATTATAGTGTTTTAAGGGTTTATAAAGCACTCATCTCCCATGATTTTCACAACAGCCTTTTGAGATAGGTAGATCTGTGGTCTTATAAATAGTGAATCAAATAAATAATTGTGATTTGCCTGTGTTCAAGAACTGTCTCCCTGAATCAAAGAAAAAGATTTGGTTTATGCTCCAGTAGTCCAATGGATCAATTAAAAATTGAATTCACTGTGGGCAATTGTGTGGTATAGTGAATAGAGCACTGGCCCTGGAGTTAGAAGGACCTGAATTCAAGTCCACTGTCAGACACTTACTGATTCTGTGACTTTGGAAAAGTCACTTTACCCTGATTGCCTAGAAAGAAAAAAAAAATGAGCTCATTGTTTAAATTAGAGTAGAAGACAGCTTGCCAAGATCCTAAGGTCTATTAGTGAAGATGCTCTATTGAATGAAATTTCAAAACAGAAAAATTTTCCATCTTTTATAGCTGACTATTCAGGAAGGGAAAACAAACCAATCTATTTATTTGGAATGAAAACTCTTGGAAATATGTCAAAGTAGTTCTTCTTAAGTATTTTAGTAATTGAAAAATCACTTGGTAAGACCTTGCATTTATTTGCTTTTCAAATTGCTGACAAGACAAAACTTCTTCAGACAATAATACAATCTACAAAACAAGCAAAAAAAAAATGGCTGATATCTGTCTGTGTTCTAGAAAAATAAGTACATGAAAAAAACTACATCACACCTATTTATTTAGCTTTGATAGATCTCTTTCTTTACTCCAAACCCATCACAGTCAGAAATAAGGGGAAAGAGGTTAAAGTAGCTAAATGGCAACTTCATTCCGACTTCTCTAGAAGCAGCCAACGTCTCAGACAATCAACAGATGAACTCTGAAATCTGAAAGTCATTGAGAATTATTTCAGAAGTTTCTCACATCCTTCTGTGCTGTCTATGTGGACCAAGGTCCCATGAACTCATGTGTCAAGCTTGCTCTTTCCTCCTTATCTCAAGTGGGGTTTTTCCACACTTGCTCAAGGCTGAGGCTTTCCTGGAATTTCAGATGCTTTCTGAAGGGTGGGGGAAGGAGGTGGGTGGGTATGTTTGCTACTCCCTTATCACAGACAAAAAGATCCCCACCTCAAATTCTCTGCCCACACAGCCTATCTCTAGAATACCTCTCTGGTATGGAACCATAAAGCACTTCAGTCTGTTTTAATTGCCCTACTTAGGGTAACTAGTGATGATAGTAATATAGCACTATGATAGTTATATAGCACTTACTATGTGTCAGTACTGTGTTAAGTGCTTAACAATTATTAGCTCATTTGATCCTCACAACAACCCTGGGAAATTAGGACTATTACAGTTATCCCTTCTACATTGCAGCTTTCCCCATACAGTTTTGATATATAATAAGTAGATACAAAAAATTAACTGGAAATTTTTGGGTAGTTTTGCAGAAGCCATAGACGACACATGAAGGTAGCACATGCCAAAAAAAAAGGTTTAAAAATTCAGAAACGCATTATATATCCTTATCTATTTCTCTACATATGAAGAGAAAGAATATTGTCAAATATGTAATATTTTATGTAATGTATAATAATAATATGTAATATATAATATATAAAAATCAGATTTCTTCTCTGGCATGAAAAGAGGGCCAAAATTTTTTATGTGGATTTTCCAAATCTCAAGGACATTGTGCTTGTAAGCCCTGTGATGTGGAAGGGATAACTGTACTTCTGTTATAGTAATAGTTATGGTTAATTTCAATCTCCTACCCAATTTCTGGTATCTAATTGGTGTTATTTAAGTAAAAATCACAAAGACATTTAAAAAAAAAAAGATAGGCCTGCATGAGCAGGTGTTACATGTAATTTTTTCAGTTTTTGGTGAAGAATTTAGAGATTCCTTTGCTCTGTCCACAATATATGGCTATTCCTTCCACATTGTGGCTTGTCCTATCATGGTTTTGATATCATAGGTCAGCATAAGAAATTAAATGAGAATTTTGGGAGAGTTTTGTGGTAATTGTAGATAACACATGAAGGCCAATAGATGATACAGAAAAAGTTTAGAAATGCAGAAATCACGAAAAATATGTATAGTATTATGTGATATAAACACGTTTTATCTTTTAATACCATAATGATTCAGACTTCTCTGGTACAAAGGGAAAGTCAAAAAATTTTCTTTAGATTTTTCCAGATTGTGGGGGTGCCATTGTAATGTTGGAGAAACTGAAGCAAGATAGAGATTAGAGGGTTATAATATTTTATTTGAAAGGGAGAGATTTACTGGGACCAAATGAATCTATGGTTCGGTCTCAGGGCTGAATGAGACTATCATCTCCAATGAATGTCGGACATAAAGATTCTTTTAGAGGGTAACAAGAACTATGAAATAATGGGGGCAGTCATCTGGAATGGGGATGACATAATGGGGGGAGGCACCAGAGAGAGAGAGAGGCACATGATATTTTAATTAATTGGGATGGGGAGAGGCACCTGATATTCTAGTGATGTCTAAGATATAAGATTCCATCAAGACATTCTGATGATTAAGAGGGAAGGGTGGTGAGCATTACAATTAGGAACTGTGGCAGAGCAATTTAAGGAAACTGGGTCAGGAAAGTTAGGGAAACTGAATCAGGACAATAAAAGGGAACTGTGGCACAACACCATATCCCTAACCCTGATGATATGGAAGGAATAACTATAGTTTGGGTTGGAAGCAATGGGCTATGGACAAAGATGCCTAGGGTCTCTCCTAGGTCCCAATCTTAGAAAGTTGCATCTTTATATTGTGATATCACTAAATAATAGCCTCTCAAAGAGTGTTCAAGTGGAGAATACTTCCCCCAAAATTTGAAAAGTTGATTTTGTCCAGTGAGACCAACATATAGAAGGATGTACTGGGGAGATGGAGAATGGAACAGTTCATTGTTTTTCACTTCTTGTTGACTGTGACTCACAGGTCAGGATTTGGAGAAAGTACAGCATCAGTGTAAAAACTGGGAACTAGATGAATCACTGGAAAAGGTGCTTTTCCAGGAGCTTTACAACACATACACACACACACACACACACAAACACACACACTCCACTGGGGAATCTACTGTTTTATCTGAGTTTTTACATTGCTTTTTGTTTTGAAAATCCTTTGGCTTCCATCAGAAGCCAAATCAGAATCTGATGCTGATGATTTATTTTGTCTAGATAGGAGATAAAGCAGCCAATTCTTTGGTTGCCTCTCTCAGATGTGGGTAGAAGGGTGTTTTGATTTTTGTGTGTGTATATGTGGGAAGGGTAGGGGGGCTAAAGAGAAACAGAGACTGGGGAGAAGAGAGATGGAGGCAGATGGGTCAGAAATAAAATGATTGAGAGAGAGAGAAAGAGAAGTTAGAGAGAGACAGAGGGGGGGTTAGTGAAACAGAGAAGAGAGCAAGAGACAGAGATAAATAGGGGGTCTGCCAGTATGAGAGATAGACCTAAGGGAGAAAAAAAGAATGAGAGGACAGACAGAAAGAGCAAGAAACAGAGAGAAAGAAGAGAGATAGAGACAGAGAGAGACAGAGAGACAGAGAGAGACAGAGAGACAGAGACAGAGAGACAGAGAGAGAGACAGACACATACAGAGACAGAGATAGAGAGACAAAGATAGAAAGACAGAGAGACACACACAGACAGAAAGAGATAGAGAGAAAAACAGAATCAGAGGGACAGAAACAGAGAGAGACACAGAGAGAAATAGACAACAGAGACAGATAAGAAAGATAAAGAAGGTGAGGAGAGAGTACAGAGGAGAAAGAAAAAGAACAGAGAGGATAGAGAAATTTATAGAAAAAAAAGAACAGAGCAGAAATGAGCATAGAAAGAATGAAAAGATAAAACGAGAAGGAAGAAAGTGTAAAATAATAAAAAGAAACTAAACTGAGAGAATGAACAGCAAGAGGAGACAGAGGGAAAACACAGAAAGAGACATCACCTTTTCCCTCCCCCGCCTCACTCCCCTTTCCCGCCCCCAACCCCTCCCTCTACCCCTCCAGACACATTTGCGTGCTCCAAGTTTGACTCCAACATATGGGCCTAATTCAGGTGAACAAAAATGTTGCATTGCTGTAGTTAAAAATTATTGCTTCGGATAATGAAATCTTTGTCATTGGAAACCCAAAAAAGGCCGTTCAGCCCGTGACTTATGGGGAGAGTGGTGATGGAAATCAATTAATCATCCCATTTTCCCCGAATTGGAAGGGGAGGACAAACTTGATTCATAATGGGGGCTGCACGTCAGGCTGTTCTGTGTAAGGCTGAGCAGGCGGCTGAAGCCCTTCCTCTGACTGCCAAGGGAGCAAGTGGGAGGATGCTGAGTAAGGCAGATGGATTGACTTTTAGAGAGAAGAGAGGGGCAGAATGATAAGGGGGCTTGTTTGCACCCTCCATCTAGGTTTTCGGTCCGTTCCTTTTTTTTTTTTTTTAGAAGATTTTCGTGAACTGTCAAAACACTGCTTTGTTCTGTTGTATCTGTTTCTACAGAGAAACATTGTCATAACTCTTTAAGATGAGTTCTATTTAATAAGAGAGGGAGACAGACAGACAGACAGACAGGGAGAAACAGAGACAGGGAGAGACAGAGAAGCAGAGAGAAGGAGACAGAGATGGGGAGAGAGACAGAGAGAAAGAAACAAAGACAGGGAGAGACAGAGAGGCAGAGAGAAGGAGAGAGAGAGAGAAAAAAGACAGAGATGGAGAGAGAGAAAGAGACAGAGATGGAGAGAGACAGAAAGAGACAGAGAAGGGGGGAGAGAGGAAGAAAGAGAGACAGACAAAGAGAGAAAGAGAGATAAAGAGAGAGAGAAAGAGAGAGAGAGAGAGAAGAGAGAGAGAGAGAGAGAGAGAGAGAGAGAGAGAGAGAGAGAGAGAGAGAGAGAGAATGTGAGAGAATCTGAACCTCACACTCACATCAAAAATCTCTCCTACAAAGTAACTTGACCTCCACAGGAGAACAAAGATGCTTTGCATTTCTCTCTGCCTAGAGGGATTGTCATCTGAGGAACATGCAATGCTTCAGAGATCATAACTCACAAATCTTCATGTTCTATCGGGTAGACACATGTAACGATGCCCAGGATGCACAGATTCCCACACACATATGGGGCTTCAAAAAAAAAAAAAGTTTGAAGCATTCTGTGGGTCAGCACCCATTCAAAACCATAGCTCATAAGCCTCTACCAATGTGTTTCCACTTACCAGGAAGCCAAAGGGCATATTAGTTTAAAACAAAAGACATTTAATCAATCAAATAGCAAGTGACAAGACCCCCACCCCTTTTGCACCAATGGGTTATACCCTTGCACAGGTTATTACCATAGGATCAGTGGGGAAAGGCAAACATGTAAAGAACATGTGTAACCATCGATCATACCTCGAATCTGTCTGCTGTACAGTACAGTCAAAAAAGCACTGGGTTTGGAGTTAAAAGACCTGGATTGAATGATGATGATTTGAGGAGGAGGAGGAGGAGAAGAAGAAGGAGGATGATGACAAGGACTAGCTGTGTGACCCTGTGCAAGTCACTTAACCACTTAATTTTGCCTCAGTTTCTTCATCTATAAAATGAAGATCATAATGGCTCCTATTTCCCAGGATTGTTGTAAGATTCCAAAATAATGATTGTTAAGTAATTTAGTACAATTCCTGGCATTTAATGAACACTATAAATGTCAGCATTATTATGATTGTATTTATTTTGCTCATAAATTAGGCATAATAATAATAGACCATATATTTTAAACAAATTCCCAGCAATCAAGCAACTTGATATTTCCATGTAACTTCTGTTTTGAGAAACCATTTATTCACAAATATATGTAACCTTATAATAAGCTAAGCCGATTAAAGATGAATCTTAATATTATCTGTTAGATGCAGATGTATTGGACAGATTTTTCATCATGGAAAATTTAGTTCTGTATCTGGATCTATGATTTCATCAATTTAGTGAATTAATATATGCAAGTTATCTCTGCTAATGAGAATCAGTAACTTATCTGTGGGTAGCTAGGTGATACAATGGATAGAGTAGTGGGCCTGGAATCTGGAAGATTCATGTTCAAAACTAGCCTCAGACACTTACCAGCTTTATGACCCTGGGTAAGTAACTGAAGAAAATGACAAATCACTATGGTATTTTTGCCAAGAAAATCCCAAGAATGGGGTCAGGAAGAATAGAACATGATTAAACAACAATTTATCTATAACCTATATAGAATTGCTTGATGGGCTGACTTGTCTCAAAGCTACTTTATGTCAGAGTCATAAAAAGATTCTAAACTTATTCCCCCAAGCTACATATGTACTACCAGGCTAGGTTCTCAGAGCTTAGCTAGTGACATTTCTCCATCAGGATTTAAGGAATAACCCTGAAGGAACAAACCCTTCTAATGCTATCAACTCAAGCCCACATTACAGTGTATTCTTCCCAATATTGACACCTAGTGATCCCTGTCCCAGTATCATTTGTCAATATCAACGTTTTTCCAGGATCACTTGACCAATTGATATTTTCCACACTATCCATAAGAAGTTGATATCAATTAGTTTGGGAGAGCTAGGTGGTACAATGGAGAGCACATCAAGCCTGGGTTTGACAGTTCTGAGTTCAAATCTGACCTTAGACCAGTGACCCTAGGCAGGTCACTTCATTTGTTTGCCTGTTTTCTTATCTGTAATATGGGTATAATAATAGTTCTTCTCAGGATTACTGTGAGGATCAAATGACAATAATTATAAAATGCTTAGCACAGCGTCTGACAATGTTAACTATTTCTATATTATTGTTATTTTTGTTCATTCTTTGTCTTTGAAAAGGAGCGATGACATCAGAGAGTGATATCTTGACTTTTGAGTGAATTGGATTTAAGTGAGGTGGAATTGCACAAAATCAGCCTCACTCTCTCTTCCAGAGTCATTATTCCAGTTGCAAGACAAAAGTCAAAAAGACTGTCGATAACCCAAGCACTTTACAACATCTGCTTCAGACATCTTCATTGCCATTGGAACAAATTATTTTTATCTACTTGTGTTGCTGAAGAAGTCTTCACATATTTAGAGTAGATTATATTATTACCACAATTTTTTTAAAGGAGTAAAACAAGAACCAAGATGCTCATCCCCTCTCCCTAAATTGGCACATTGATCCCACCATCTGAGTCCCTATAGAGTGCAGCTGCTGGGAACACTTTTGGCTGTGTAGAGCTGCTGGATGAATTGTTCTCTTGCCACCTATTTCATCTTCTTTCAGTCTCTTCCAGGGGAAAAAAAAGTCAAATTTCTCTATTGGGAAGTGTGTAGGGATCTTTTTGTACACCTTCTCAGCATTGGCTCAAGAGCTAGTAAAATTTTTTCTCTTCTCCATCACCATCTCACAAAGTGGATAGGAAATACAGACCTTCCTTGCAAGCTCAGAATAGGAGGAAAGGTTTCTCTCATTACATGTACCCACACACACATATCCCCAGAAGCAGCTCTCATCAAACCCATCCTGTGTGTTGGCAGCAGGTAGGACCCCCCTACACATACTCTGTGACTTGGACACCCGTTGTCAAAGTACATTTCACATAGAATTATGTTTGTTGTTCACTCATCCAGTTGTGTCCAACCCTTTGTGATCTCATGGACCTTAGCATGCCCATACTATCCATAGAGTTGTCTCAGCAAAGATATTAAAGTGGTTTGCCATTTCCTTTTCTAGGAGATTAAGGCAAAAAGAGATTAAATGATTTGCCTAGCATCACATAGCTAGTGATTG
This sequence comes from Antechinus flavipes, assembly GCF_016432865.1. Lineage (NCBI taxonomy): Eukaryota > Metazoa > Chordata > Mammalia > Dasyuromorphia > Dasyuridae > Antechinus > Antechinus flavipes. Next base: position 208,166,229 of record NC_067401.1, on the reverse strand, counting down.
TCTGAAGCTGGATTTGAATTTAGGTTCTCTTGACTCCAGACCTCTAAACACTGAGCACCCTAGAGACTGCCATATAATTATACAAAGCATAAATCATAAAATTCTTTCAAAGAAATTCATTATTATACCACCTGAATTATTGAAAACAAAACATTTCCAATGAGTGTATTTTTGGGGATGAGAATGACTCATTAGAAACTAGTATCTTTTATTTGCCTACATGGAAGTGTCCTAATCTTTGTCAACATTCAACAAATATTGCTTTAGATAATATATATATACATATATATATATGTATATATATTATGTACTATATATATATACATACACACATATGTAAAATATAGTACAAATATATATATGTGACATGTTAAATATATATACATATTAAGTGTTGGATATTAGAGAAATATGAAAAGAAATGATTTTATCATCTTGTAAGACAACATTTGCTTGTTACTGAGCTCTGGAGATAATGTTTTAGTGATAATGTTGATCAGCTGAAGAATATCTAAGGAGGGCAGTTAAGATGGTGAAGCCTTGAGCACATGGTAGCACAGTGGATAAAGCACTGGAGTTGGGAAGACTCATCTTCCTGAGTTCAAATCTAATCTCAGACACTTACCAGCTGGGTGACCCTGGATAAGTCACTTTACCCTATTTGCCTCAGTTTTCTCACCTATCAAATGCAGTGGAAAAGGAAATGGCAAACTACTCCAGTATCTCTCCCAGGAAAACCCCAACTGTAATCATGAAGGGTCATATGTGACTGAAAATGACTGAACAACATATGGAAGAGAGCTTAGGATTTTTTTGTTTGACCAAGAAGAGAGAATTTGGAGTAATAGTTGGAAGTTTTAAAGAGACCAATTTAAAATAATTAAATTAAAGTTAAAAGTAGAATAGGTTGCCTGGGGAAGCAGTGACTTCTACCTCCCTTGAGGTCTGTGCGCAAATATGCCTAATGACCACATGTTAGGGATTATTGATCAAGTATAGTTTGGACTGGGTACCCTTTGAATTCCCTTATTGTGATGAAATTCTGTGATTCTTAGTTTTGTATCATCTCAACAGTATGGTTTTAGAAAAATCCTTTCCTCTCTCTGAGTCTTCATTTTCTCCTCTGGAAGATGATAGAGTTTGGGTTTAACAGTCTGCAACAATTTTTCCTGTCTTGACTTGCGCTTATGAAGTGCAGTTAAACATTTCTCTAACGTACTTGGGAATCACTTCATAAGTGCAAGCGATTCCCAAGTACGTTAGAGAAATGTTTAACTGTTGGATGTGATCCCATGTGGAGTCATGTAACTGAATGTGGGGGTTATGAAATTATGCTGTTTTGTCAATAAGTATTTGATTTGTGTCCCCATTTTGTATATCTATATGCACAGGATCATGTAAAAATTTTTCAGGTTGAATGGAGAGCATAGCAAAGCAAAAAGCATAGAACTAAGAGTCATAGGACAGGACAGACCAATGATGACTACCTCAGGACAGAGGCAAATGTTTGCCCATGAGAAAGATGGCTGTTGCAGTGGAGAGCTGTTGCTATGCTTGGAGCCAGGATGTTTTGAATTCAAATCTAGCTCTAGCTATATAATCCTGAGGAAGTCACAGAACCTTTTCTTCAGTTTCCTCAACTGTAAAATGAAGATAAGAATAGCCACCTACATCTCAAAGTTGCAAAGATTAAGTCAGATATTTGTAAAGCATAAATGCTAAAGTACAGTGCCTGTCACAGAATAGGAGCTTAATAAATGCTTATTTTCTTCTATGTGGATCAAGAAGAGGTTCCTGGAAAATGATCAGTTCCTCCTAGGAGATATCCTAGTCTAACCTCAATTTCATGGGAATTTGTTGAAGGGCAGGGAAGAAAAGAAAGAGCAAGAGAGCACAAGAGGGTAGGGGGAGAGGGAGAGAAAGAGAGAGGGAAGGGGAGAGGGAGAAGAGGAGGAGGAGAGAAAGACAGAGAGACAGAGACAGGGAAGGAGGGAGAGAGGGAGGGGGGAAAGGAAGGGGAAAGGAAGAGGGAGAGAGAGACAGAGGGAGGGAGAGACAAACACGGGGTGGGGGGGGAGGAAAGGAGAGGGAGAAAGAGGGAAGGAGAGAAAGGTAGGATATGGAAAGAGGGTAGGGGGATCCAGATATTTAATTAGAACAGAGGAGTTTCTTTAGAAGTGTTTCCATTCATAAGAGAAGAGTATCAAACCATGGCTGTCATTTTGCTAGCTGTATAACCATAAAGAAGTCACCTCACTTCTCAGATTCCATTTAATGAAATCTCTATCTGAATGTACGGAAACTTAGACATTCAGAGATTATTCCAAACTACATTCTGGGGGAAAAGCATTGTAGCAATGGTGGGGAAAGGGTCAGCCTTGTAATCAAAACTAACTAGAATTAATTCCTCTGTATGGCACATACTAGTAATATAATACCTGTCAGGTCATTTAACTTGCCAAGGCCCCAGGGACTCTAAAGATTCTAAGTTATGGATAACTCAGTGATCTATTATCAATGATGACAGTTTCTATAACCAGGTGTCCTCATACTAATAAAACCAGAAATCTCCCCCACCCCAATTCTGGGTTTGAATATAGTAAGCCAAAAAGTGTTTTGGGGGGTGATTGGGAGAAAGGAGGGTGGGGAATGCTGGGGAGAAAGGGATGGGGTGGAGCAGAGGCAACCCACAGATTTTAGGGTCACCAATAGTTGTCAGAGAAGAGGTAGCCCTGGCAGGGAGGAGACACTCTGCCGGCCACAAACATTGACTTACTGTTGTGACATATTTCCCTTTTCTGCTGGTTATTTTCATGAAGGAGGAAGAGTGGAGGGTGGTGGAAGGTGTTAATCTTTTTGCGATAAAAGGCAGGTACAATAGAAAGAATGTTAGATTTGGACACAGAAGACCCGGGTTTGAATCTCAGTCAGGGTAGCTAGATGACATAGTGGAAAGATTGGGTTTTGATTCAGGAGAACTTGAGTTCAAATCTAGACCCAGACACTCCAGTGTGATATAGGCAAGTAACTTAATAATTATTTGCCTCATTTTCCTCATCTATAAAATAGGGATACAACAATAACAACTGACTTGGAGCTCTTATGGATAAGATTTAGAGATACACTGGTGGATGTAAGTTCATTGATTGGGAACTCACAAGACCATAGATTTAAAGGTAAAAAAATATCTTAGAGATCATTTACCTTCTCATTTCATAGGTGAGAAATTGAAACCCTAAGAAAACTATTTGTCCAGGGGCTAAAACAAACTGGATTCGAACCCAAGATCCCTATAAAAAGTCCATATAGTATAATAGGATGAGCTATGTGCATGGAAGCCCTCAAAGTGGTTTTGGCATCAGAACAAGGTGTGGTGAGTATGGATAGGGGATAACTAGCAACTGGGTTAGAGTGAAAACCCCAGAAATGAATGGGAAGCAAATTGCTTCCTCTCTCTGGACCTCAGTTCCCTATTCTACAAAATGGGGGAGGTGGACTAAATGATTTTTAGTATCCCTTTCAGTTCTAAAATATAATCCTGTGATACCCTAAGGGGTCTTTTTCAGTTTTTTTTTTAATTGAGAGACAGGGATGGAGGTGTATGGAGGGGTGAAAATATGGAAGAGCTTGTATAAATAGAGGATCTAGAGGATAATTTTGGTAGCCCCTCCAGAGAGAGGAACTGCCTGGATCTGCTTGTAATGAAATCTGACAGTTCAGTACCCCCACTGCAGCCAGGAAGTGTCAGACAAAGCATATGAAAATAAACGACTCAAATGAAAGCTATTTCTGCCCAGATTGTTGGCACATTCTCTAGACCCCAGGCAGGTTATCCGAGCTGGTAATTGCTGCCAAGGAATTCCCATTCTCTGTCCTACCTCCAGGGATCTCAGAACATGTTTATGGATGCAGTAAACTTCAAAAATGGGGGGATGTAGGAGAAACGCCAAGCACACCAGGAAATAACAGAGCCATTGTATGGGTCTGATCCCCACTTTGACAAGGGTTTGTGCATGGTGTTTCCTTTTCCCCACCCCCATTCTGCCCTTTATCCCCATCTAATTTCTTTGTCTGGGGCAGAAAGAAGAGTATCTGGGTTCTAGTCTTATAGGAACTTGATTGTTTCAGAGGCAAAAGACCAGGCACTTGATATGTCAAATGTGCCTCTTTGTTCAGGTGCTGATTAATGGAAATCTTAAAAAATCATGTACTCCAGTCCCCTCAGTTTACAAATAGGGAACAGAGACTTAGAGCTATTGGTACTTTGCCCAACGTTATACAGATTGTTGCTGTTGTTTGCCCTTCCTTCTTTTATTTTTCAAGTATTTGCTACATATAATATATTGCATTGGAAACAACAAACATGAAAATGAAAAACAACATTGTCTCTTCATTAAAAATCTTATTACCAAATAATGATACTAATAACAACAATAATGATTGCTTTATATAACATTGTAAGGTCTATTAAGCTCTTTATATATTTTATCTCATCCATACCTTATAATAAGCCTGTGAGATAGGTATTATGGATATTGTTTATGATTAATAAATAAATGTTGGAATCCTTACAAAGTGTTAAGTCATTAGAGTTGATAGAGACAATAATTATCTAATTTAGCATGGTTCAGTATGATTGATCTGATCCTACAAGGAGATGTTATAGGCCAGAATTTGAAACAAGGTACTAAGTGGAACTGATAGAAACAATGCTTGTGTTCACACCTTTAGAGAGCTCATATAAGCAAGAAGTTCTTAGGGCCAGAGAGCACCCATAATCCCACTCTCGGATCCCACAATCCCACTCTCAGAGAAGGAGCATAAAAAGAGCTTCAGTGAGCCAGTCAAGTCAGTTCAGGAGAAGCCCTTCTCCGAGGAGCAACCAGATTCATTCATCCCACCGTGGTGGCTGGGCTCCTGCACTTCCCCCACTGAGACCAAGGCTGGTCTGAAAGCTCTCCAGAAAGTTGCCCAGCCCCAGGCAAGGAGACAAGACTCGGAAGGAGCACTCTGGGAGATTGAGAGCCAGAAGCCCTCTCTCAGAGGCAAGAGTGATTCATTCCATTTTCCACCTTTGTGCTGACTGGAGGCTGAAGGACAAACCTTTGGATTTGGAAACATTCAGAGGGAGCTCTTGGAGCCAAGGAAAGCTGAGGCCTCTAAGAAAGCTACCCGGGCCCAAGGAAGGAGAAAATAAACATTTGCATTTTATCAGCTGGCTGCATTTGAAGTGATTATTACTCTTAACTGAAATTAAGACTGCCTCCAGAAAACCTCAAGAAATCTGCTCACAGAGAGAACCATTATATTATAAAAAAAAAGAGAACACTACAAATAAACATTTATTAAGTATCAATTGAGTATTAGGCATTGTGCTAAGTACTGGAGACATAAAAAGAGGGAAAAATAATACTTCGGTAATTCAGAATGTAGAAATGAGGAAAATGAGGCACAGTGTTTGTCCTTCATTCTTCAAGAGGACCATGATATTAGGGATGATATCAGGAATAAAATTGGATTAAGTGAAGTTACCAACCTCATCTTCCCCTCCAGAACCATCTGGATCCAGTGAAAAGATATAGGTCAAGGTGATGGAGGTGACCCTGGATGCAATGGGAGACCTTGGCCTTTTTAAGCTAACGTCTTCAACAGGTCTCAGTTTGATTGATGCAACACTCATTCAGTGATTAAGGCCAGGTAAGAAATGAGGTTAAAAAAAAAAAAGCCCTCTTTTACCTAGTCATTAAAAAAAAAGGCAATCTGGGAAGGGAAGACTATCAGGGTTTCTAGCTAAATCAGACACAATCACCATCTATACAAACTCTGAGCCATCAGAGCCCAAATAATGACCAAGTGAATTTTGGATTGGAACCTGTTTTTGGCAAATCAATGTGAGCCATAGTGATTTGGGTTCAAGACATGATCATTAGGAAAGAAATCAATCCCATGAAGCCCAGGATGTCTTGCCAAACTTATATTTCTTTAGGCAGAGCACTTGCAAGTAAGGGTATGATTCATATGAGAACTGATGGAGAGGAGGAAGGAAAAAAGAAAGTTGAGAGGGAGAGAGAGAAGAAAGGAAAAAGGAAGGAAGGAAGGAAGGAAGAAAAGAAAGAAGGAAGAAAGGAAAGAAGGAAGTAAGGAAGAAGAGGGAAAAAAGGAAGGAAGGAATGAAACAATGTAATATAACTTCTAGGGGAGACAATAATGATTTTGTGGTCCCCTTATTTTAGGGGGGCTTCTGTTCTAACAATAGATCAATAATCCTAAATCTTCTGTTTTAGGACTCTGCCTCAGGGACTTCCTACACTCCCAATCTGAAAACAACAATCTGTCTGATTCTGAATAGACCATTCCTCAGTTCATTTCTGACTGATAATCTGGTCAGTGAGAATCAAATTGTAGAGACTACTCTCTGGCCTTACCTATGAGCCATAGAATTAGCATGTCAATGATAGAAAGCTAGATAAATGTGTCTCTTTGCTCCTGTTGCTTTGCTAATTTTTTTTTTTTTTTGTAACTTAGCCTGCTTGTAATGGCATTACAATTACAACAAAACTTTGCCCCTTAACTAGGAAATGGGTTCAAGTCTGCATGTTCTTTTGAGACACCTCATGACACCAGTCTATGACCCCAAATTTTGGGGTCCCCTTCCCAACCTCAACATTTGGTGGCCCAGTATGGGGAGATTCTGGTTTCCCCTAGCTTGATTCCCTTCTTGTCAAAGTAAATCCCTCATTTTTTTCCCTCCCACACTTCTATAGTGAAATACTCCAAGCCACTGGGGGGAGAAGGCTTGTCTGGCTCATCATGAGCTCCACATTCAGCAAATTTTCCTTGACTGGGGAATGCCTATGTTGGGAAATTCTTGCAATTTTCAGCAAAATTCCTAGAGAACCTTGCCACCCTTTCACCTTTTCTGGGATGCCAGAGATGATGGAAGTGCTATAAGCTTTTGGCAAAATTTTGTGGCTTTTAGAAAAGATAGGACAGTAGTCTTTCATTTCATTTTGTCTGTGTCTGCATCTCTGTGCAGAATGTCTGTGTCACATTTGTTCTGTGAGCTAGATTTTGTTATCTGGAAAGATTTAAAACACAACCAGCAAAACAACAACAACAACAATAAAAACCCACCTCTAGCTGAAATTCGAATGTTGGGAAAATTCTTGTAAAGACCATGATTGCAAAAAGGCTTAGCGTAAAACATGCTATATGAATGTTAATTGCTTTGTTGGATATAACTGCTTAAATATTTGATCACTTTATAAGTTTTTTTTTAGATGTGACCAATTGATAAATGATTTTTTGTGTATGTATAAAGTAATTTGGAAATTTATCTGAGATATGATAGTAAAAGCTATTTTAAAGGAGCTCTAATTAAAGCCCACTAAAGGGATATGTAAATTGTAATCTATTTGCACTAATAATGTTAACAGATGAATTTGGGAATTTTAGGAAAACAGAGAAGCAGTTTGCTAACTCTGATTACATCCTGCTTTTGAGTTATCTAAAGGCAGACTTCTGAGGCTGTCAATAAAAACTGGCACCTTAACTCTTTTCCTGGCTTGAAAGAGAGGTGATTTGTGTGAATTGGAAAATAACCAAATTGCAATTCAGTTTATCTAGGACATTTAATCAGAATCTAGGGAATCTCATTAAGTAAAGTTAAGTAAATTTTAAACTCTGTTCTATCTCGATTTTAAGAACTTTCTTTTTTTCTCCTTAAAACAAAAAGGAACCCTATTTAAGGGAATAGAAACTATAGCTATTTGGCTATGACTTAAGAAAATTCTAAAATTGTTAACTAAGCTAGTTGGAGTTATTGTCACCATGTTAAGCTTATCAGTTTATCTCCAAGTATGAGGTATGCAGCACCTTTTTCCCCTTCACAGAATGGGGGAAGGTATCAAACAGCACAGCCCACAAAAACACTAAGAATAGTTGGGGTGGGCAGTAGCAAACTCAGCTCTTTCTCTAGGGTTGCTATCAACTCCCCTTAATTTCTAAGCTTGCCAGTTTTCTTGAAAATATCGGGGTAAGCAAGATCATCAGCCCTTAGAAATGAGCTAGTTAAGGATTTATAGTTTCTAAACAAGGAATGTTTAAGAATCTGTACGCTTGTTTAATGATTGACCATTTGCACCAGGTAACTTTAAACATACAAAACATGTTAAACAAAATCTCCTATGGGTTTAAGTCCTGGTAAACTTTTAAAATAATGTATCTAGTCCTAAAATGCGATTAGTAGAATTTATTAGGGATAAAATCTCTTGGGACTGTAAGTGATATTCTCTTGAGTTCTGAATTTAATTGCCTGATCATTAAGTCAGTAGCTCACTTTTCCAGAGAAATGCCATAAGTTTCTAGATGGACAGTTTATCTGGGCAAGAGTTGGGAGGACAACATTAGCCTCTGCTTAAGGTGGAATTCTTCTGACTCAGTTTCAGAGTTCTTTTTCTTTGTTTCCCACCTGATTATTATACTGCATGATTGGCTGTCAAAAAGTTTTCCTGTCATGTGTGTGCTCTCAGGCTGAGGACTGAAGGACCTGATTATAAGCATGTCCCTGTTTTTTTCCTCTTACAGCAAATTTCTATAATCAGAGCAAATGATCAGTGGAAACCATGAACCCTATACAAGAATCCCAAGGGACAAAATAGCTCTCTACTCTAGATCTTAAAGATGCTTTTTTTTTTGCATATCATTCTATAAAGACTCACATTTTCTTTTTGCCCTCGAGGGGGCAAATCCAGGGGAACATAATCCCCCACCAATGAACATGGACACTCAAGTAATAGTCTCCACATATTTGGACAAACCCCTAACTTCTAGCTCCCTCTCCCACTCCCCCACTCAGGATTATGAAGTTTCTTTGTCTAAAGGCCTACACAGTCTTATCAGTTTATTAAGACCCTGAAAGCTAAACTTGCTCTGGCCTTAATCCTACCTAAAGCCTTTGTATGTGATGAAAGATGGGGCCCTTGAACCTTACCCCAGATTCCTTACTCATTTCTCAAAGAAACTTGGGTATTTTGGGGGTGACCCTCCTGCCTTAGAGCTAGCTGCCACAGCCCTTCTTATTGAGGGAGGCTCTAAACTCACCATCGGGTTCAGAGCATTTTGGAAGCCAAAGGCATCAGTGGCTTGCTAGTGGAAGGCTTACAGCTATCAGGTTCTCCTGCTAGACACCCCGACCTGACTCTCTTAGTGCACCACACCCTCACTCCTGCCACTCAGCTCCCTGACAATAGTTTGTCGGGTAACATGACAGCCCAGATGGTGAATAGTTTACACATGGGTCTAGTGATTCTTAGAACTGGGAAAATCAATGAGAGTGAAAATCTATACAGACTCCAAATATGCTTTTCATATTTTGCTCATAGAACTATATGGAATTTTTGACAGCAAAAAATTATCCTATTAAATATGCAAAGGGAACAGGCTTGCAGATTCAGCTGCCCATGCTGCTGCCCATTTGCCCCCAACCATGGCACTTTTAATTCCCCAGCTCTCTGACTCTTACAGCCAAAGGGAACACGCCCTGTCTCCCTATGGGTGGTTTTAAATACTCTCAGGCCAGCTTCTAATCCCAGAGGCAAGCCAGTGGGAACTTCTCTCACTGCAGGGACAATAGCCCAGCCTTCACTTCTCAAAAAGGTGCTTGAGGCACTTAAGATTAGTTTTCTTTCTTTCTTATTTTCTACTTTTTCCAAATATACCTTTAACAACACTCCAAGGATGAGGGCTTTGCTCCTAGTATTTTCTCTCCAGCTCTCTCTATGTCAGTCTGTGGGCTTCTGCCAGTGGGGAGATAATTCCTTAGTCTTTATTCAGACTAGGGAGCTCCCTGAGCAGTGGAGGCATTCAGAATTGTTGGGTGGGCCATCAGCATCCTCAAGGCAGCCCTCAGATGGGGCCTGATGCATTATTTACAAAGACCCCATTCCCAAATGTCACCATTCCCATCCTGGATGCCATCCCATTTGTACTAACTACCCCTCCCCACCCCAGCCCAGGGAAATAACTTTAACTGATTATCATCTATTTTCTTGCCAAAAAAAGCTCTCTTACTCGTAAAATAATTGTAGGATATCCACTCCAAAATCATTCTTGCAAACTCACTCACAATGCTTCTACACTATCTTCCTTGAAGCTTCTTCATCACCTCCTGAGAACTAACATTCTGATTGATATAATGTCATGTAATTGTAATCATCTTGGGGACAACTAACTAGGAGGCTACTCTAAATCTTGACCTCAGGTATCATCTGTGCACTTAAGGGATATGCTTTTCTTTGTAAAATGGGTTTTCCATTGCACTACTTCAGACACTGCCCCCACCCCTTCAAGGAGACAAAAGCAGGGATTTGAGGGAAAACATTCTTTGGTATTTATCCTAGGGAAAGCTGTTTGGATGAGATAGCTTCATCTCACCCCCCAGCTTTCCTCTGGATGGAGTTCCTGGCTACTGTCTCTACTAACCCCTATAGTAACTCCACTTTTATTTATTCTTTTTGCTCATATTTGGCCTTTACATTTTTAACCTACTTGTGAAATTTGTTTCCTCCAGGCTCCAAGCTATGAACTTCCAACTACTTGTTTAATATGAATATCATGGGCTGATTGAATTGGACACTCAACATCCCCTAGATGTCACCGCTGCCATCTTCAAGTTGCATAGTTCCCTTCCCCAGTCTGAACCCCACTAAGTAGGGACAGCTTTACGCCCCTTATCAGCATGAAGCAGCTCCAGAAGATGAGATCTCCATCCCTTTGTCCCAAATGAATTTGGGGGATGACTGACTGAGAGGGAAAATGATGTAATATAACTTCTAGGGGAGACAACAATGATTTTGTGGTTCCCTGATTTTAGGGGGGCTTTTGTTTTAACAATAAATCAGTAATCCTAAATCTTCTGGTTTAGGAGTCTGCCTCAAGGACTTCCTACACTTCCAATCTAAGAACAATAATCAGTCTGATTCTGAATAGAACATTTGTTATATTCTTCTCTAAAATGTAATCTTCTCTGGGAGCAGGTTTCTTGGGGGCTTCTGGAGGCCGTCTTAGTTTCAGTTTAATAATCACCCCAAATGCAGCCAGGAGTTAAAGTCCAAATCCTTTATTGTCTCCTTCAAAGTCTTGTCTCTTTTCCTGGGGCCCAGTTAGTTTTCTTAGAGGTCTATCTCTCTCCTTGGTTCCAAGAGCTCCTGCCGCTAGTCTTTTGCCTCTGCCAGCTTTTGCCTCTAGTTTCCTCCAAATGTCTCCAAAAGCAAAGGTTTGTACTTCAGCCTCCAGCCACAATAAAGGTAGAAGGTGGAATGAATCTGTCTCAGCCTCAGAAAGCTTCTAGTGCTCTTTTCCTTTCTGGCCCTGACAGCTCCTCCTTATATATTCCACACTGAGTATACACCAATCATTATATCACTAGGAAATCTTTATTTGTTGTAGGATTAAATCAGTGCTAAACTAGATTTAAATATTGTCTCCTCAATTCCACTTACTTAGCACCTTGTAAGAATCCTAAAAAACACTCCTCAGTTCATTACTGATTTATAATCTAATTGGTTATAATCTGGTCAGAGAGAATAAAATTCTGGAAACGGTACCCTGGTCCTACCTATGGACATAGAATTAGCATGTCGATGATAGAAAGCTGGATAAATGTGTCTCCTTGCTCCTTTTTCTTTGCTAATTTCTTTTGGAACTTATCCCGCTTGTAATGGCATTACAATTATAATAAAACTTTGCCCCTTAACTAGGAAATGGATTCAAGCTAACAAATTCTTTTGAGATACCTTGTGACACTGGTTTTTAACTCCAAACTTTTGGGATGCCCTTCCCAATCTTGACAGAAGGAAGGAAGAGAAAGAGGGAGGAAGGGAAAGAGGGAAGAAGCTGTACTGCTCAGCTAGAATGGACCAGTTAGGGCCCCAGTGGGGCAGTTACTTCTTACAGGTTGTTTATTCTTTGTTCTTAAAAAGTTCCATAAAGTCAGGGTGGTGATGTCATGACTTGCAAGTAAATTGGATTTAAGTAAGGAAGAGCGATATAAAGTCACCAGATTCATTCTGTCTTCTGGATCCATCTGGGTCCAGTCACAAGATATAGATCAGGACAACTGGAAATGGCCCTGTCAGGAAATAAAAGAATTTATTCAAGACATATAGGTAATAAGTGACAAAGGCAGGATTCAAATCTAGGTTCTCTGACAAATCTGACACTTTTTCTGTAAAATTTTTGGGATCTGTGTTTGAGATCCTGGACTTTGATCATTGATCTTTCACCTTGTCAATGAGAACCAGGCCTCCACATCACTTCCTGTTCATTTCTAAACCTATGAAGCAAATCTCTCTCTCTCTCTCTCTCTCTCTCTCTCTCTCTCTCTCTCTCTCTCACACACACACACACACACACACACAAACACACACATGCACACACACTTTTTTCACAACAGTTCTTAAAAGCAGAGACTATCCTGATTTCATTTGATATATTTTCATTTTCAATATTCAGCACAGTGTCTATCACATAACATTTAATAAATTCTTTTTTTCATTCATTCATTCATTTATTCATTCAAGCTTTCAATCTCAACCTTTCAAATTCCACAAAAACCTCCCTTCTTGGTTCATTAATTCTCTACTTTTTTCCTTTACTGTCTCAAGACCTTTTTTCTATCTTAACTTTTCTTTCCCCATCTTTTCTTTCCTTCATATTCTGTCATCCTGGATCTTAAACCACCATTCAGATCCCTTGTTCCTTTCATCTTCAATCTCTTCCATCCAATTTGATTCTACCTCCACCTACAGCATACTCTAGTCTCTCCTAACTTAACTCTTGCCACCAAAAAAGAAACAAACAACAACAACAACAACAACAACAACAACAACAACAAAAAACCTTGCCTAAACTCTTACAAGCATACTTATTATATGTCTTCTCCCTTTGTAATATCCTCGAGGAAAGGGACTATTAACTTTTTTGTGGGGTGGAGTGGGTAATACAAATAGTAAATAGCAGAATCCGAATTTGAATTCATCTTATAATTCCAGGGAAGCTAGGTGGCCCTGCAGTGCATGGAATACTGAGACTGGAATCAGGAAGGCTCACCTTCCTAAATTCAAATCTGGCCTCAGAAACTTAGTAGCTGGGAGGTCATATTTGGAGAAGGAAATAACAAATCACCTCAGTACCTGTCTCTACCAAGAAAATTCCAAATGGGGTCAAAAAGAGTAGAAAAACACAGAAAAATGACTGAATAGCAAATTAAAATTCCAAGTTCAGTGCTCCAAACTCAATGTTCTTTCTACTTCATTCCAGAGAAGAAGCAGGAAGAGAGAATGAAGTGGAGACAGAGAAGGAGAAAGGGAAACAATAAAAGAAATACAAAAAGGCGAGAGACCAAAATTGTCTCATTTAAAGCATTATATAAATGCTTGCTATTATTATAAGAAGAATGTGTAAACAATTGGTAAACAAATCCTCAGGAACTGGAAGGTCATTAGAATGTATGTATTGAAGCAAAGCTGCAGCAATGCTGAGCCACAGAAATCTAGCCAGCATGACCTTGGGGAACCCTTTTACCTCTCCTTCTCAGACCTTGCTTTTTACCTCCTAATGAAACCTCACACAGGAATGATTTTGGTCTCCTACTGGCTTCCAGAGGGGGAGGGAAATTTCCTCCAAATTGTCTTCCTACATTAAATTTTCTGAAAATTAAGACCAGAAACCTCAGACAGCTCTGTTCACCATCAATTTGCAAAAGGACTTTATGATTTAAGACAGGGCCAGGCTAAGTGCTGAAGATGGCGTAGAGGAAATGGTGTTTATTAATTCAATAAAGCCTCAATAGGGCAGAGTTCACTGATGTGGAACAGGTGAAAATAGGGAGGAGGGGCAGGCTGAATTCAAATTATAATTATAGCAGTAGTAGGTATTTATAAAATGCTTTAAGGTTTGCAATATATTATTTGTCAGTCAATCAATAAGCATTTATTAAGTACCTATAATGTGCCAGTCACTGTGCTCAGCACTAGGGATACGAAGAAAGGCATAAAACTCTAAAGGAGTTTACAGTCTAATTGGAAAAACCTCTTTTGATCTTTGTAACAACATCTTTGTAAGATAGAGCCATCGTTATCCCTATTTTACATGAAGAAACTAAAACTAGAAGGTAGATGAGGGTGTGACTTCCTCAGGATCACACCGTATGTGTTTGGAGTAAGATTTGAACTCTGATCCTTCCTGATTCCTGTGTATTATCCACTCTGCCATCTAACCAGCAATGGAGGGATGCTTTACTAAACAAATTAATAGCATATGAAAGATTTCAGTGGGCATGTTTAACTTTCTTAAGAGAACAAAATATTTTGAGGTCCTTTAGAATCAGCTAGGTGGCAAAGTAGATCGAGTGCTAAAAATTAAGTCAGGAAGATCTGAGTTCAAATCCCACTCAAATATTTACTAGCTGTGTGATCCTGAATGAGTTACCTAACCTCTATTTTTCTGTTTCCTCCCAGGTTGTTGTAAGGATCAAGACACTATTGTAAACAAAACCTTAAAAACATTTTTTAAATGCTTGCTATTATTATAAGAAGAATATCTAAACAATTGGTATTCCAAATTCTTCTTCACTAACTCAATAGAAGTGTCCTCTATTTGCTATTGCTTAGGTCCCAATAGCCCCATGAAGGAAGTGGTGTAAATTTTTATGATCCCTATATTACAGAACATTTTTGGGTTCTGTTTGTACTCACAGGGCAATAAAACTGAATTTCCTTAGAGATACTTTGTCTTTTACCTTGCTTACAAATTCAGGACTTGTTTTCATTTTTAAAAAAATGAATGAAGTTATTCTGTAAAGCAGACTTTTAGGGATGCAAAAAGACCCACCCTGGATCAATATTCTGATCCCCCCAGGCCAATGTTCTTGGTCTGATTTGTGTTATCTGCATAATAGTATGAATTGAAGCTTTGAGACTAAGTGAGATTATCAAAGGAAAAGGTACAGAGGGAGAAGAGAAAATGGAACCTTGAAGATCTCCCTGACCCCCAAGGAATCAGAAAAGGGCTGAGGGAACTAGCCCCTATTTTTCATCATAATAAGATCTCTGATACCTCTGATGATGTCTTGAATGTCATGTTGGAAAGGGAGAAACTATAGAATTGATCCCTGAAACAAGCAGGGAGAAAGCACTCATAGAGATTAATTTGGCTCCATGGTGCCATCCTCTGGGACTAATATCCAGTCTGAAATCCAAATTATGTTAAACCTCCCCATGGCTGCTGCCTTCCTTTGGGTCAATCTGCCAAAGCACTCTGCCTCATGGTCTTTCTCCTTTCTCCACCATGCCATCTGGTATCTCCCCTAACTCTACTATGATTCTCAACCCCATTTCTCCTCCTTATAGCTAGCTAACTCTTTTGGGATTCTAGGTCTATAATCTCACAACTCTATTTCTTATTAACTATTCTTGCTGTCTATTGTATCCCTTCATTTTGTCTGTACCCTCTTCCCTAAATAAATCTACCTTTTGCCAAAGAGAATGGCCACTGGGAATTTTTTCACATGACCAAACTGAACTTTGGGTTCCTCATCATCAACCACATCACTTTTTACACCCTCGGCTGAATTTGTGCTCCTTCCCCCTTATTAATTAAAGCTTTTCTTGGACTTTGTAGAGATGTTTTGTAGTCTGAACACACTCTGATCTGATAACCTTTTCACAAAGATCCCTGGCACATAGATCTGATTTTATCTTGAATCCTTCTAAAAAGTGGGAAAAGGAGTTAGCTTTCTATTTCACACTATGGCTTATTAGGATGTAGCTTTAGGGATTTCTCTAAAACAATGTTTAGATATGGCTCATGTCTTTGGGCTTCACAAAAGGGTCTCATGGATATCAGGTACAAAATACTTTTCCTCCATCATAGAAAATTCCTAAAACATAAATGACTCTGAAACACTGACAAACTATAAAACAATAACTCATCATCTCCATTATGCTCTCCTGAAAGGTAAAAGAAACTTTGTACTACTACTGAGCATATATTTCACATACACAAACCTGCTGTTTTGTGGGAACATCTCACAAGGGCCATATATTCCCAGCCATTGGGCTCTCTTTAATTACATTGCAGAATTCTCCTAGCAAGCTAGTCATATTTTTTCCTCTATAAAGTAGTACTTTTTTCAAGAATTTCCCACTTCTGGGAAACCAAGACCTCACTCGAAAACTTCCAAATTCTCAAACTCAGAAGGGTATCATCAGGACTGAAAATATCCAAATCTCAGGATTTCTAATTGCTGACTTATGTACAGGGAATAAAACAGACATGAGGGAAGAAAAGATGGCTAAAAATTCCAACTCACCCATATCTCCTTGTCATTTGTAGTCACTGTTGCACCCTCCTCCCCTCCCTCATCCCCTACTATTCATATCTCTTCTCAACCTCTTTGCTGGAAGTCCTAGGGAAGGAAAGCATTGGATATATTCCAAAAGAGGAACAGCTCAGGGTGTCCAGGAATGGTGGAGCAGGGGATCATTCCAGCTCCTGGAGAGGCTGAGATTGGATGATCTCTTGGGCTCAGAGTTCTAAGCTTCAGTGCTTTATTCTGTGCAGGTCTCCACACATCAGTTTGATGACCCATTAAGAACAGAAGGCATGAGGTTGCACCAAATCAGAAACAGAACAAGTCAAAAGTTTTAATACCAATCAATAGTGAGTAGACCCTTTACTTTCACTCTAGGACAGGTGATAATATTAGCTAATATTTATATGGTACTTACTATGTGCAAAGTATTTTGCTGACATTTCTTTAATTATTAGATCATTTGATCCTCACAACAACCCTGTGGAGTAAGTGCTGCTATCACTCACTCCCATTTTACAAAGAAGGAAATTAAGGCAGAAAGAGGTGAAAACTTGCCCAGGATCAAACAGCTAACAAATGTCTGAAGCAAGATTTGAACTTGGATTTTTCTGACTGTGGACAGAGAATGCACAATAGTCACCTCACAAAGTCTTTAAGCACTGAGCAAGAATGCATGTCTAGCTCCATGGTAAATTTCATGTAATTTCATCAAATGGATTGTGGGACTCAATTGATTTGTAGTCCCCTGGCCAAGCCCCTGTTATAATTGCCTTAAGTCCTCTACAAGGAGAGATTGTTTAATGGTCTCTATTAGCTTTTTCTTTGGATAAAGGTGAGTGAGGGATGATCTCTTATGAAGATGGAAAGTAGAAACCCAACCCTTGCCATTTTCTCAGCCAACAGAAATCTCTAAAGAGTTGTTTGGATGCCTATATGAGTTCATTTTATGAAAATGATCCTTAATTTGACCCTGAAAAAATGTTAGAATGTGCTTTGCTTTTCCCTTAAAATTTTTTTTAAAGGGGATGAAATAAATTCATTATTTCCTTTGGGGCAGATCATTTTGGCAGATGTATAAAGCATCTGTTACCCACACACCAACGAAAAAGAAAGGAATTGCCTTAAGCAGGAACATAATAATCAAGTGAAGCCTTAAGCAGATCTCTGAGCCTCAGTTTTTTCATTTGTAAAATTGACATAACTTGTAGTGTTTACCTCATAGGATTGTTGTGGAAAGAAAAAGGAAGAAAGAGAGAGAGGCAGGAAGGAAGAGAAGGAGGCAGGAAAGAAGAAAGAAAGCAAGAACAAAGGGAAATCATAGTTAAGTCACTTGCCCAGGGTTACACAGCTAAAAAGTGTCAAGTATCTGAGGCTGGATTTGAACTCAGATCCTTCTGATTCTAGGTTGTATGCTTTATCTTCTGTGCTACCTAACCTCTTAAAAGTGTAGGATGGAAGTATATCTAAAAATTTTTTAAGGAGACAAAGTTAAGTGATTTTGCTCAGGATCACACAATTGGGAAGTGTCTGAGGCCATACTCAAGCCCTTCTGATTCTAGGGCCACATTCTTTCCATTGTGCCACCTGGTTGTCCCTTAAGAGAGAGCCTTTAATCCTCTCCAAGAAAAATTCTCTAAAGACCCTAGGGAAGTAAACTGGAAATCACGGATGTATTGGAGAGCCTTCTCCTACATCCCTGCAGCTTCCAAAACCTTTCTCTTGAAGAGTATTTGGAAATGTTCATTCTTTTCCAGTAAGTACCAACCCAGCCCTAGTCTCCAACTTCTGTCAGCATTTTCTGTTTTGTTCAAAGTCATATCCCAAATGCACCATAACACAGGGATGTCCCTCCTCCATCCAAATTAGGTGGAAGCTAAATTATATATTCTGGAAGGAAGAGAGAAGACTACCATTGATTGGTGTTTGTTTTACCCCTTGACTTCATTTGAAAGGGTATCTGCCTTGGACAGGTCACTATGCTGGCTGGGAGAATCTGGCCAGCCTAAAGCCAGATTAGAAGAGGAAGAAAATTGGCTAGTCCTCAAGCAAGGAAAATTGTGTTTCTGATACTCTGAAGAAAGTTTTAAGATGGACAGGAACTGAAATAACTATACCAGAAAAGGACTAAAGTCTGTCTGCTTCAATTTCCATCTGGCCTCTAAATACTTTATTTACTTTAAAGATACTAAATACTTTAAAGAAAAGAAAAACTCTCCAGAGACACCTTTTGGTACAATGTTACATCCAAAGCCTCATGCTCATGGGCTGGTGCGGGCTCTGCTCTGGATGCCTTTGTCTGACTGAATGTTTTCTTTGGTTGAGTTTTCAATCTTTAACCCATGGAAGCTTTAACTCCACTTGGAGACTAGCAGCTTCATCCCTTCCCCTTCTCATCCTAGTTCAATATTCCTATTATCTTTTCCCTTTTGCTTCATTTGCAATTCAAAAGTAGCTCTGTTCTAGGTTCTGGCTCTCAGACCGGGATAATTATAATATGTCCTGAGGATTCTTTGGAGAGAGGTTTCTTAATGGTCCTAGGTTTATATCTGGTTTGGGTTTAGTAGTAGGAAGCTTTATCCCTTTGTAATTTGTCTCTCCCTTCTTTTCTAATTCAAGGTTGAGACAGGTGATGAGCGGCAGGTATGAGTGTGGGGTGTGTGTGTGTGTGTGTGTGTGTGTGTGTGTGTGTATAGAGTGTCAGAGAGGAGAGAGCAGTAAAATCTATAGGAAACTGAGCAGACAGGAGGTTAGTGATATAAGACAGTTATGGGAAAGTGGGAGCTTCTGCATGAGAAGGGAAGACAGATCCAGTTCTAAATATGAAAGGAGTTTATCATTTGGAGGAGGAGGAGGCAAAGAAGAAGATATGGGACAAGTGTGAAAGGAAGTGAATTTTAAAAGAAAAATAAAGTCCTTCATACAAAGGAAGTGAGTCACACATGTGTTTCAACTTGGGGATCCCCTAATGGCAACTGGGTATGCTTCTGGCATACTGCAGGTGTAAGCCATATGGATTAGGGAAATCCTAAGAGCCCAGGGAAACAATTTAATAACTATTCTATGCTCTATATCGGTGGTTCTGAAACCTTTGTTCTCAGTATCTTCATGTTGTTAAAAAAAAACTATTGAGTATCTGTTCAAAGAGCTTTTGTTCACATGGGTTATATTTATAGCTATTTACTATATTAAAAATAAAAAATAATTTTGAATTTGTAGACCCTCTGAAAGGGTTTCAGAAACCCCAACAATTCTTTGGACTACACTTTGAGGACCACTGCTCTCTATCCACAATATTTTTATGGCAAAGTGAAATTCCTATGGCTTTCCTGTTAGGGCTCCCTCTTCTTCTTCCTCTATTCTTCTATTTCTATTGAATTTCCCTCTAATTCAGATGTACCTCCTTTCTGCCTATTGTTATCATTGTCCAATCAAGCATCTATCCATCTATTTTATCCATCCACCTTCATAGTGAGTATTTGCAATGTGCCCAGGATTGAGTTAGACATACTGCAGAAAAGAAAAAAACATAAGATTTCCAAATTACCTTCCCAACCCCATTATCCCTTCCACGCAGAATATTTTGGTGCAACTCAAAGATTTTTTTTTTTGCTAATTGTCATTGTCATTGTCGTGAGTAAAATTAAAGACCACTTTTAATTAAAATTAAAAGTGATTACTAGTCTTATCAATAAATTAAGCATCTTTGGAACCCTGTGCTTAATTTTTTAATCTTTGTTTCAATCTTGAAGTCATTCATGATGCTTCATCTCCCACCTCCTTGCTATCCTTCATACCTGGAATTGACTACTTTTCATCTTAAGTTTTTCAGGATGTGTAATTTCCTTTAAGGTTCAATTCCAGTCATACTTTCAATATGAAGCCATTTCTGTCCCAAGAATCAGCTACTAGTGCCTTCCTCCCCAAATCACCCCATACTTATTTTGTATTTACCTTCATTAGACTATATGCCTTTTGATGGTAGGAAATGGATTGGATTATTGTCTTTATAATCTCAGCACCTAGTATAGTACCTGGTAAGGTAAATATGAATTGATTGCTGGAAATTTTGGAGGTAACTGAATTGGTCTCCTGCCCTATATTTAAGTATCTGCATTTTTTCAAGTTTGGGAGTTTCAAAAGAAAATAGCTTCTAAAATGAATGACTTGTAGGACAGATGTTCTCTTTCCATCCCACCATTTTGGACCAAGTTGCTGAAGACATATATCATGGGCTCGTTTTGTTTTTCCTTCCCTTCCCTTCTTTTCTTTTTATATAAAACTCCTACTAGAGAAGCTCTCTTACCTCACATTCACTTGGAATTTGTACACTTGAAGCACTAGGGATTGTGATTTACCTGTATTCATAGGCTAATATGAGGAAGGAGCAGCATGAGAATCCAGGCCTTTTCTTTCTGTCTTCAAGGTCAGCACACCATTTATTACTCCATACTATTTCATGCTGTTTGTTTTTATGTTCTGAGTAAATTTTTATGTATATTCTGAGTAAATTGACCAACTTTCACTCCCATTATTGAATCAGATCCCCAGAATATGATTAGAATAGAGTTCCCTCAGAGCTCTATTATTTTCTAGTAGTATTCAGTTCACACGTTCCTACCATTATGCTTCCCATGATTATGGGTTGAAAAAAGTTAATCAGGCAGATTCAATTAACTTTTAGAAAGGGTATTTTATATATTTTGTTATATATTTATATTATAGTTTATATATTTTAGATTTTGAGAAAAGATACTTTTTTTTCAACTGTTCTTCTGCCTTACTTCAGTAAATAGCCCTTTCTAAATGTTAAATGACTTTCTCTAGATCTCAATTTCTATTTCTGATAAAACAGGACAACTAAGTAGTGTAGTGGATTGAGTGCTGAATTTGCAATCAGGAAGACTCAACTTCACAAGTTCCAATTTGATCTCAGATACTTCCTAGCTTTGTGATCTGCCCAAATCACTAACCTCTGTTTGCCTTAGTTTCCTCATCTGTAAAATGAGGAAAATTACTCTATTATTTTTGCCAAGAAAATCCCAAATGGAGTCATGAAGAAGCAGACACAATTGAAATGACTGAACAAAATGAGGGAATTAGACTACTTAGGTAATTTCCAGCTTTGATTTATATGAAATGATACCATTTATTTCATTCTACTTTCTTTTGATCAGACTTTTCAATAGATGAGGTTCTTCTTTTTAAAATTATTATTATAATTTCTTTTTTATAGCTTTTTATTTAGAAGATATATGCATGAGTAATTTTTCAGCATTGACCCTTGCAAAACCTTCTGTTCCAACTTTTCCCCTTCTTCCCCTCATCCCCTCCCTCAGATGTCAGGTAGACCTATACATATTAAATATATTAAAGTATATATTAAATACAATATATGTATACATATCCATAGTTATTTTGCTGCACAAGAAAAATCGGACTTAGAAATAAGGTAAAATTAACCTGAGAAGGAAATCAAAACTGCAAACGGACAAAAACAGAGGGAGTGGAAATGCTATGTTGTGGCCTCCTGAAAGAGGTGGCACTTATACTGAGCCATTAGTGGAGGTAGTGATTCCAAAAAGCAAAGAGCATTCTAAACATTGTTGCTGTTCTCCAGTCATTTCAGATTCTTCACAACCCCATTGGAGTTTTCTTGGCAGTGATCCTAGAGTATTTTGCCATTTCCTTTTCCATTTCATTCTTGCAGTTGAGGAAACTGAGGCAAACAGGATTTTGTGATTTCCTCAGGGTCAAACAATAAGTATCTGAGGGTAAATTTGAAGTTAGGAAGATGAGTCTTACTAACTGCAGGCCCTGCCCTATCCCATCAGTATGTTGTCATTAGCTGCCCAATTCTAGACATAGGAGACAACTTGTGCAAAGACGTGGGAGATAGAACATTATGTACACAGAACAACAAATAGGCCAGTTTGCATATATTATCAAAGGAGTCTGTGGAACTCAGCAGGATTGGGGAGAAAACCTGGAACTAAGTGTCCCTGCCTACTGTTTCCCCAGGTGCAAGCTGGTCCTGGAATAGTGTTACAACCAATGCTCTTTTAGATGAGAGAAAAATCCTCTATTCTGTGATTCTCATGAGAAGTAGGAGTGTTCACTGGTGAGACACACCAAATACAGAAGGGAAAGCAAGCTTTAAATTGTTAGTTCAGTTTCTTACCCCTTCCTTCAAGGTTTGGATTGATCAGATTCACATTCAAAATTAGAATTGGTTGCATTTATAATCCGAATTGCAATTAGGTCAAATTATAATCAGTTATAACTGGTCAGATTTGCAATCCAAATTATAAGTAGGTTGAATTTACAATCAGAATTACAATTAGTTGGATTTACAATCCTCCTAATTTGCCCAATCCATATATGGAAAGACTTGTACCCTGTCATTGACCTTAGAGGATTTGGGCCAGTTTAAACCCAAAGAATGGTCTTTGTCAGGACCATTGTTGTATAGCCAGTTCCTTGATTCATGAAGTGACTGAGATACTTCTCTCTTTTCATTCTGTTTTGACAGTACCTGTGGAAACCTAATTTCTCCTATTCCTCACAGATACAATGAGTTAACAGGTAAATTATGTCAGGAAAGATGGGATAGAGCCAGATTGTAAAAAGTATGAAAGCTGGGAAAGAAAGGTTATTCTCACTGAGATGGGAGAGGAATTAGGTCCAAGAACAAGTAGAAACAATCAGTCTTTTAGCTGAGGATCTGCAGCACAGCTCCAAGCTTGGGGCAATCAGTACCACCCTCCCGCAAACAAGCAGCCCCCTAGACAAGTGAGAAATCTGTAGTTCAGCAAGGTTCAACCCTGTGACCCCACCACCCAGCAAGCCACCTACTAGGCCTTGATTCCATTTCTAACCAGCAGTGAAGACCTGCCCTGAGGCTGACCAACAACAAGACCATCTTGGAACCTACCTGCAAAAAGACCCTGTTTCTGTAGCAGGACCCCTCACCCCTGGGACAGATCTGCAAAAAAATACCTCCTGTAGGGCCAGTCATCAGAAAGATTCTGATACAATAGCAACTCAACAGCAAGGCTCCACCCTTGGAATTAATCAACTCCTAAACCCTATAGCCAGGTTTGGAGCCGAATCTCTTTTGCACAATTATATGTCAAATTTAAAAATCTAAATTAAATGGATGCATATCTACAAAAATATAAATTACCCAGGTTAACAGAAAAAGAATAAAATACTTAAATCCAATCTTTAAAAAAATAAATTGAATAAGTCATCAATGAATTTTCTTTAAAAATATCCCCAGGACCAGATGAATTTACAAGCAAATTCTATGAAATATTTAAAGAAAACTAATTCTAATACCACAAACTATTTGGAAAAATAGGCAAAGTGGGAGTCCTGCCAAATTCCTTTTATGACACAACAGTGGTTCCCAAACCAGGAAGAGTCAAAACAAAGAAAGAAAATTATAGAACAATTTTCCAAATGAAATTACAAAAAATTTAAAATAAAATACTAGCAAAGAGATTACAGCAATATATCACAAGGATCACATTCTATGACAAGATGAGATTTATATCAGGAATACAGAGCTATTTCAATATTAGGAAAGCTATCAGCAAAATTGGCCATATTAATAACAGAACCAATAGAAATCATATGATTATCTCAATAGATGCAGAAAAAGTCTGTGACAAAATATAGTACCCTTTCCTATTAGAAAAACAAACACTAGAGAGCATAGGAACAAATGGAGTTTTCTTTATGATAAGTAATATTTATCTAAAACGACTAGCAAGCATTATACTTATTTACCTGAGGATCTATAAAAATTTCTCAGACTAAAAGGCATAGTGAGTGGAAAAAATTTAAGAAGCAGAATCTATCATGCTTCAGCTAAAACAAGGAAAGTAGAGATAGCAATACCAATGTCAGTCAAAACAAAAGCAAAAATAGATCTAAGTAAAAGAGATGAAGAATGAAACTATATCTTGCTGATAGTTACTATAGACTAAGGCTTTTTAAATAAAATATAATCAGAGGTGAAGCAAGGATGCCTATTCCTCTATTATTTAATATTGTACTAGAAATGTTAGCTATAGCCAACAAGAACTGGAAGAGATTCATTCCATCTTCATCAGCCTTGTGGTGACTCCTATATATACTCTATTATAAGTATATCATAGGTATCAATCTTGTAGAATAGGTGTCAATTTATAGAACTATACTAAGTATTAAGCACATGTAAACTAGAGAATCATTATCTTAATTCTATTGCATTAACACCTTGTTTTAGGATTAAATCAACCATACTGAGCCTTAAGAGGTCCTGACCTTTACAAGAGAAGAAAAAGAAATTAAAGCAATTAGATTAGGCAACAAGGAACCAAAACTACTACTCTTTGCAGATGATTCAATGTTATAATTAGAAAATTCTAGAAAATCAACTGAAAACTCAATTGAAATTATTGACAACTTTAGTAAAGTTGCAAGATACAAAATAATCCTACTCAAATCATCAGCATTTCTACATATTACTGACAAAGCCCATAAGCAATAGAAAAAGAAATTCCATTTAAGATAACTATAAACAATACAAAGTAATTGAGAATCTACCTGCCAAGATAAACCCAGAAACTATATGAAAACAGATTTAAATACTTTTCACGCAAATAAAATCAGATCTAAACTACTGAGAAAATACAAATTGCTCAATTTGTATTATTTTATTATATTGACAAGCCAATATAATAAAAATAACAGTTTAACACCATACCAATCAAACTATCAAACATTATTTTTAATGCTAGAAAAAATAATCTGGAGGATTCATCTCAGAACAAAAGCTCAAGGATATCAAGAGAATCAATGGAAAAAAAAAACAGAAAGGAAAGTTGTCTAATTGTATTATAAAGTGGTAATTATCAAATTAATCTGGTTCAAACTGAGAAATAGAGTTGGGGCTCTATGGAATAGATTAGGAACAAATTACATTATCATAAATGACTTCAGTAATCTAATATATGATAACCCCAAAGATCCAAGCTTTGGAATAAAGACTTGTTCTTTCACAAAACTACTAAAAAAACTGTAAAATAGTATGACAAAAACTAGGATAGGACAATAGCTCATACCATGTACCAAGATCATAATAAATACATAATTTATACATAAAAGATAATATCATAAACATTAAGAGAGAATGAAATAGTTTACCTGTCAGATTTATGGATAAGGATAGAATTTAGGACCAAAGAAGATATAGAGAGCATCAAAAATGTGAAATAGGTTATTTTGATTATATAAAATTAAAAAGTTTTTTCACAAACAAAACCAATGTACAAGCAATGAAGAAAAACAGAAAATAGGGACAGCTAGGTGGCGCAGTGTATAGAGCACCAGCCCTGAAGTCAGGAAGATCTGAGTTCAAATTTGGTCCCAGACACTTAACACTTCCTAGTTGTGTGACTCTAGGCAAGTCACTTAACCCCAATTGCCTCAGCAAATAAATAAATGAATGTGTGTGTGTGTGTGTGTGTGTGTGTGTGTGTGTGTGTGTGTGTGTGTGTATGGGGAGACAGAGAGAGAGAGAGAGAGAGAGAGAGAGAGAGAGAGAGAGAGAGAGAGAAATATTCCTTATTCCTATTCCCCAATTGATAAATGATTAAAGGATATGAACAGGCAGTTTTCACACAAATCAAAACTATCTATAGCCATATGAAAAAAAGCTCTATATCACTAATTTTTCAGAGAAAGTAAAACAACTCTGAGGCACCACCTCACACTTATCAAAGTGGCTAATATGAAAAAAGAAAAAAGAAAATGTTCAATATGGGAAGGGATATGCTGTTAGTGGAGTTGTGGACTCTTCCAACTATTCTGGAGAGCAATTTGGAACTAGACCTAAAAGATTATAAACTGAGTATACCTTTTGATCCAGCAAAAATCACTGCTAGATCTATATCCTAAAAACTTTCCTCCCTGAGAGAAAGAGACATAGAGAGAGAGACAGAGACAGAGAGAGAGAAAGACAGACAGAGACATACAGAGAGATAGAGACAGACAGACAAGAGAGACAGAGAGAGACACAGAGAGAGACAGAGGGAGAAAAGAGAGAGAAAAGGACAAATTTATACAAAATTGGTTATGGCAGCTCTTTTTGGGGAGGGGCACTAAAAATTAAAAATCAAAGGCATACCCATCAGTTGGGGAATAGCTAAAAAAGCTGTGGTATATGATTATAATGGAATATTATCATGCTATAAGAAATGACAAGCATGATGAGTACAGAAAAGTCTGGAATGATTGATATGTGAATTGAACCAGGAGAACCTTGCATGTAGCAATACCAATATTGTTCAGTGAAAACTGTGAATGATTAGCTATTCTCAACAATACAATGATCCCAGAGAATCCCAAAGAACTAATGTTGAAGCATATTACCTGGGTCCAGAGCTGAGACTGACTGAATATAGATGGACCATGCTTTTTTTTTTCACTTTCTTTCATTTTTTCTTTTTTTTTTGTCTTCTTATCCAAAATGACTAATATGAAAACGTTTTACATGATTACACATGTATTACCTGTATCTTATTCCTTACCAAGTCAGGGAGGGAGGAGGGAAGGGAAAGAAGGAAAGATAGCTGTTAAAAAATTGGGGAGAAAAAAGAAGTTTATTACAAAAGCTGGGGAGACAGGTGATAAAGGCCTAAACTAGGGTGGTAGCTATTTAAATGAGCAGAGAAGAGGAGATGGATGAACATTATCAACCACCAACTCCTAAGATTTGTGTTTGTGTTTTGAGAATTTTTTGGTAACATTCAGTGGGAAGTCCAATTTAATGCTCTTGTACCACAGAACTGGCCCTGGTCTCTTCTTCCTGTCATTCTAATGTCTTTCAGTTGTAAAACAAAAACAGAAGCAACCCACACATGAAACTGGGCTGACCTCATGATGCCATGTTGGTTTACACCAACTCAACCATTATTTCTTTAAGGTCAGTGTTGCAAGTTTTGGTTCTACTCCGAGATACCTAGGACTTTTTAATCTGGTACAGTAGAAAGGATGCTGGATTTGGAGACAGAGATACTGACTTCCAGTCCCATCTTGGTGACCACAGACAAATCAACTAATCTCTCTAGGTCTCAGTTTCCTCATTTGCAAAAAGGAAACTGTACTTAACAACCTCTAAGTGGTAGCAAACTAAAATAAAAACCACCATACCCAAGAATCCCAATAGACATATTGACTTTGTTGTTGTTCAGTCATTTTTCAATCATGTCTGACTCATTATGACCCTATTTGGGATTTTCTGGCAAAGACACTGAGTTCATTTACCATCTCCTTCTCCAGTTCATTTTCTAAATGAAGAAACTGATGCAAATAGGATTAAGTTTGCCCAGCTAGTAAGAGTCTGCAGTCAAATTTAAACTTAGCAAGAGCTCCAAGTCTGGAGCTCTATCCACTGTATCTTCTAGCTGCCTATATATTGACCCAGAAAGCTATATATTGTGGAAATAAGTTTTACATGATTAAACAGACATAACATATATCAAATTGATATATATATATAAACAAGAAAGGGGGAGGTGGAGAGGAGAAGGGAAAAATTTAGAACTCATATTTTTAAAAAATGAATGTTAAAAATTGTCTTTATATGTAATTAAGAAAAGATAAAATACTAAATAAAAAGAAAAAATATATTAATATCTTTGTTCTACTGTATTTATATTTATATTGCTAAATATTTCCCAATTATAATTTAATCTGGAACACTTGTGAGTCTCATTTTTGACAACTTTCTTCTAGGGTCTTGACCAGATCTAAATCAATTCTTCTATGCTGTTAGTGAGCCATTCTGAAACAAAAAATCATAGCATCTTTGAACGGAAAGGCTCCTCTCTGGTCAACTGATCCAACACTTGTTAGACAATAGCAAGCCATTGCAACTTTTTGAGAAGGAAAATGATGCATTAGCACTTTAGTTATAGAAATTTCACTTTGGCACTAATGTGGAACCTGGATTAGAGATGAAAAGACTAGAGATAGCAAGAATAATTAGGAGGTAATAATATAGGCAAGAGGTGATGAGGGCTTGGACTGGTATGGTGTCTTTGTGAGTGGAAAGAAGGTTCAGTCCAGTTGACATTAATTAGTGTCTGAAGTGGGATTGAACCCAGATATAAACCATTGGACTCTCCAGGGTCAGCAGAAACAGACCAGGTGCCAATGGAGATTTATTTCTCTGGAGTTTGCCACTTTCTCACACCCCTTCCAATCTTATGAGTCCTCTGCTCTTGTCTTTGCTCCACTTCTCTGAACTACTGCCTTGGTTGGACTCACCATTCTTTCTGAGGAAAACTCCAGGGTCCCTCCAGTGATCTGATTCATCTTAAATCACTCTGGTAAGGATATCCTTTCTTAAATTGCATATCACTGTTAATTGGCTTCTCTACATGCCTCTGTTGTTTTTATACTGCACGCCTTGGTAACTGTGTGCCTCTGTTAAACTGGTTAAAATTAGAATTGTAATTGTGTGCTTTGTTAGAATTGTTTGTGTCTGTATCTGTCTTGTTATTTTGTCTGTGCTTGTGTCTTTGTAAAATGCAAAATGTCTGTATCATGTTTGTGTCATAAGCTAGATTCTATTACTTTGAAAGATTTAAAATGCAGCAGCCAGAATAATTTCGGAGGACTGTAGCCAAAGAGTTTAGAACACTGTGAAAGATGAATGAACTTTCATATTTAAAACAATTGTCCCAGGTCGAATTCCCATTTTAGGCTTTCCTTGGGAGATTAGATAATGAGAGTGGGGGAGGAATCAGAGAATCTAAGTTTGTAGAACTGCTAAAAACATTTTAACAGATGAAAGAGTTTGAAGGTTTATCATTTTTAAGATTTCAGGAGAGAACTCCTGAGACTTTAAGTAATTCCACAAACTCGCTCTCTTCTGAATGATAAGTTTTAGGATATCACTCTGTAGAATTTGCTTTAAGGAAAAATATGGATTAAATTGAATAAAAGTTATAGAATTTTCCCTTGATGATTGAAAGTTTCATTGTTCTAGAGCAAGGAAAGAAAGGAGCTAGTTTAGGAGAATTACAAGAGATCTTTAAAAAATTTTTTCTTTTTTCATGGTCAGAAATGTCAAGGGATAGTTAACAAGAAGTTGCTATAAAGTGCAAACCATTTACCTTTTTTTTCTTTCTTTATTCTGAGACAGACAAAGACAGAAAGAGACAGACAGAGACAGAGGCAGAAAGAGACAGACACAGAGACAGAAAGAGATAGAGAGAAACAAAGAGAAAGAAAAAGAAAGAGAAGGGAGAGAGATAGAGACAGAGAGAGAGAATTGTCACAAAAAATCGGAAAGGAGGAAATACCCAGGATTCTGGAATCAATAGTCATATTGATTTGATTGTTATTCCAAGTTCAAGAAGAATACCTGAAAAATAGGTTTGAGAAATGAGGAAGAAAGGACCTTTCCCATATCTCTCAAGATAGATGGCAAAATGCCTAAAAAGTAGAAGGGGGTGGGGATGTAGACCTCCTTTACCTTTAACATTATAAGTTTTTTGTATCTTGGGATTTTTCTCCTCCATTTTTAATGACTGACCAATAGTTTAAAAGAGTTTTTGGTTTCATAGTTTAGTGGTTTTTCTCTGGTCCCATTTTAAAATATGCCTCAAAGGTTGGAGACCAGGTCATTCTGGCCTGTCTAGTGGGCTAAGCACTGGTGGGAAGGTTATAATTTCTGGGCTCAGATCCTGGCTGTGTCATGTCAGGGATCACAGGTAATTAGCCTACCTCTCTGTTTCTTGTTTTTCTTACTTAGAAAATGGTAAAGAATCCCATTCAGTCTTTCTCCTACGCACCTGCTTTACTACAGCAATCCAGAGCTAGGGTCCACATTGGGAGGATTGGGAAGGAAGTTTTAGCCTAGAAGAAACCAGAGAATCTAGTGAGAAACCACCAACTATAATGAGATTAGAAGTATTTTTTCCCTTCTCCCCCCAAAAAGTTAAAAAAAAAAGGCACCATAAAGGTTGTAGGTAAGTATATCTAAATTCGTAAAATCTCAGAATTTGAAGAGATTTTAGAGTATAATGATTATTAATATTTAATATTAATCATTAATACTCTTGTCCAATGATTCTCTTTTGTGACATTCCTTTATAATATGTGGCTGAGTGGAAAGAGTGTCCTGAAATCTAAATTTTATTACTCACTTCCCCATCATGGTTGGCCTCCTTTGGACTCTGGATGGGTATTTAATGAATTTTGTTGAGTGACTATTGATGGATGTCTTTTCTAAATAATAGTCCCTTAACTGAGCACAATACTCCCAGTTGTGCCCTACCAGGACAGAGTATAGGAAGATTATTACCTAGTCATTTAGCTTTATTGACTGTTACAATATATTGATTCATATTGAATGCACTAAAACCTTCAGATCTTTTCTAATCAGTAATCCTGCCCTTGAGGAGTTTACAATCTATTTATGTTACAATCTGTTTATTCCTGTTTTAGTCTCATTATTCTTATTTTGGGATCAAAACATAATTCTAGGTGAGGAATAAGTACAAAAGCTGCCCTTTTAGTCAAGAAGACTTGAGTACTAATCCTGCCTATGTCATATACTGGCTATGAGACCATGGATAAGTCATTTTAATCTTTCAATGTCCCAGGCAACTCTCAAAGACTGTAAATTGCAAAAAAAAAAAAAAAGGCTCCAGATTGCATTGAAAGAGGAAATTGTCTCACCCAAAGTTCCCTGCACTAATTAAATCATATCATTTAAAATATAATAATTCTAGATTGCTCACCAGAATTTTAGCATATTTCCAGATATGTCTATCTTGCTAATGTAGACAGTTCTATGTCAAACAAATGATGTCAAGGTTCCAGCCTGGGTTCTAGATGGAATTGTAACTTACCACATGATTTTTGTGCTCTGAACAGCTTTACAATTTGCAATATATTTTGTGTATTTTATCTTACAAGAATCCAGGAGAGCAATTTAGAACTGAAATTAGTATTCTTGTTGACAAATGGGGAAGTCTCAGAAACTAGCTTAAAATTATACCATGAGTACAAGTGTTAGAGGTGGCCCCCAAATAGACAACAAGAAAGACACAGGAAGGCTATTGAATGAAACTGGTTTTTTCCACTCTTTCTCCTTCTTCATTCCCCATTTTTTATTTTTAAGCTCAATTCTTCCATTTGGGACTTTTCCACAAAACCAAGACATCATTTTCTCTAAAAAGGAAAAAAATTGACATTGAGTCCTCAGAATCAGAACTAGGAAAAATTAAGAAGTCAGAAATATTTGCTCCCTCTTTCCCATCTTAGTATCCTTGACGAATGTTTTCAACAATAATCCCTCTTCCCCCACCCAGGTCTTTCCTTTCTTTACTCCTTTTCCTGCCCCAGCTTCTTTAGAGAAAGGATTTGATAGATTTATTCCATCACAGTCCATACTTCAGTTACTGCTAATTTGGTGCTACTGGGAATAAGATGGCAGAGTTTCTCGTTTCAAAGATTGATGGTATCAAAGAATTTAGAGTTGTAAAATACCTTAGAGATCTGCTAACCCAATCCCTGTCCCATTTTTAGAGAGGAAGCTAGGTAACACAGTGGATAGATCACCTGAAGTAGCATAAGAAGTTCAAATGTCACCTCAGATCTTTATTTGCTGTGTGGTGCTGGGAAAGTCACTCAACTTCTGTTTGCCTCATATTTTCCAGCTGTAAAATGGAGATAATAATAACATCTCTTTCTCAGAATTGTTGTGAGGATCAAATGTAATAATATTTGTAAACTGCTTAGTAGATTGATTATGTAACCCCATTTGGGGTTTTCTTGGTAAAAAAAACCAGCTCATTTTTACAGATAGGTAAAATGACTTGCTCAGGGTCACACATCTAGGAAGTGTCTGAGGCCAGATCTGAAATTGAGAAGATGAATCTCTATGATTCCACAACTAGCACTCTAACCACTGAGTCACCTAGCTGCTTCTTTGTACATATAATGGTGATGGATCGGTGGGTGATTGTTGTTCTTATTCTCAAATAGGACCAAAATGACATTTTAGTTAAAATTGAGGTACAATGTGTCCAACTGGCTGATCAGACCAATACGAGCTCAGAATGCTATTCCACAGATGAAGGCCAAATAGTCCTTGTGAATGTGAACATTTGGGGAGGATTCTCTAACTTGGTGCATGTCACCCTTCTTTTGAGCTACTTCAGTTATGCTTTCATTATAAAGCCCAGAATCTTCTCTAACAAGGGCACATCATGCTGGGTGGTCCTATGCCAGTGTCTCCCATGTCATGCAATCAATTCCAAAGTTCTTAAGATAGACTTTGAGATTTCCTTGTATTACATTTTCTGACCACTTTGTGAGAGTTTTTCCAGTATGAATTCTACATAAAGTAGTTTTCTAAGTAAGCATATGTTTGGATTTGAATAATGTGGCCAATCCATTAGAGTTGCACTCTCTAAAGTTGGAATGCTTAGTAAGCCCTATATAAATGTTTACTGTTATGAAAACACAGAGACCTAAAGAAGCTAAATAATCATAGCACCTCAAAGACCATCTAGCCCACCTTCCTCATTTTTAGATGAGGAATATGAAGTTCAGAGACAATAAGTGAGAGGTCACAAAGGAACCCAGATCCTCCGATTTGAGAATAAGTGTTCTTTTCTCCATATCAAACTGTGAAATGACTTCAGTTGGGGGGAAGCAACTTAGATTATAGCATCAGTTAATTAATACTTTCCTTGACCCTCTAAATCCATCCAGTCCCAGGCACATAACTATATTTTATCCAATCTTGTCGTCCACCAACCTACCAGGGTCTAGTCCTCCTGGGCATCTTGCCATCTGTCCTCTCATCCAGCTCCTCTTCCATCTTTTGTTCAGAGA
Source organism: Antechinus flavipes (assembly GCF_016432865.1). Classification (NCBI taxonomy): domain Eukaryota; kingdom Metazoa; phylum Chordata; class Mammalia; order Dasyuromorphia; family Dasyuridae; genus Antechinus; species Antechinus flavipes. Next base: position 208,132,949 of record NC_067401.1, on the reverse strand, counting down.
ACAAAATCTAGTAGACTTCATCACTGCTAGTAGAAAGAACATTACAACCTTCTGCCAAATGATTCTATTCATAGTCCCTGTGATTGGTCAAACCAAAAGTCCATCTCTTGGCTGTCATTCCATGATAAGTGTCTTGTATCTTCCTACAATGGAATGTATTATTCAGACTAGGTGCTTGATAAATTCCTTGTTGACTGATTTGTTGCTTTGCTAGAGGCCGCACAGGTAAAAGAACCAAGATCCAAAATCAGATCTTCTTGAACTTGATAATACTGAGTATATACTGAGAGGAAGGAGGAGGGAGAGGTGGGGATGAGACAGATGCCCAAATGACAGCTTCCTGGAAGATCTTTTCAAAACAGATCCCCAAATCCCCAGCTAGTCTCTTGTGATCTTAATTTGTGGCTTTGTCTGATCAGACTTGTTTCCCTCCATGTATTCCTCAGGCTGTTTATTTGGGTAAAGGATATTCTTCTGGCTTTCATGTCTGAGTGGTTTCCTCCTGCGTTCTGTACCCTGTGAGGTCTTCTGCAGCACTCAAGGGTTTGAGGGGAGGGATGTTATTTTTATTCTATGTATAGGCAGCAGTTTGGGGGAAGAGGCAAAGAAGGCCGTCAGCTATGCCCACAGCCATTCTGCAAAAGCGGCAGAAAGCCCCATAGATCTTGCTAAAACTTTCCGCAGATTTCCTTTAACTTTGGCTAATAAGATTTTTCCTCCAGAAGGAACTTTCCATTGTTTGTTTTAAAAGTGAAATGGGCATTTTTTCCAACCACAGAGATGATGCTAAAGGAGCCTGTAATTTCTAAGGATCCAAGGCTATAACTTAAAAATAACAAGAGAAGGAAAATGACTTTCCAATTAAAATTGGTCTTTTCTCCTCCATCTTTGTCTTGTTTTTCAATCTTGGGGTATTGGAAATTTTTTTCTTTCTCCTTTTGCCCTAGTCTTCAATTCTCTCTCCTTCTTTAACTTTCAAGGCTAAAGAAAGAAGTACAGTGGGGCTTATGGGCCTGGCTATTAGGCTAGGAGCACAATGTTTCTGGTTATCAGAAGGATACAAAGGGATCAATGAACCTGGTTATCAGATTAGGGATATAATGGAGTTAATTGGCACTGGTTCAATATTGGTTCTGAAATCTGAAAGCCCACATTTTCTAGGACATTTAAGGATGAAAACCTGTCCTCACCAGGGCCCAATACAGTCAATGAGTTTACAAAGGACTTTAGAGCTGAGCTGGAATTGGCACTCAAGCTCATTACTGGTCCTCATTTCAACTTCCCGCCTTTGCAGCACTTGGCTGGAAAGTTTATGAGAACTGGCTTATTCTTGGACATTTATGCTGCCAAGGAGATTGGAACCAGGGAGTCTGTAAGTGCAAGTTTTTTTGTACCTTGGAGTAATTATATCTGAGTTACGGGAGGTTTGTGGTGAAAGTGGCTCTTGTTTCCAATGGCCTGACTCTCTTTCCATATGTAGACCTATGTTTCTAGTCATTGCTACTATGAAGCAGATGAATGCATGCCAATCCATAATCCAATATGGAATTGCCTTTCTCCTCTGGTCTCCTTTTTGGAAATGAATGGACTTTTTTTAACATGGCAGTAGTACATTTTTACATTTCCCCTTAATGATTATGAAGAATTGGATATAGAACAAGGAATCATGTGGGATATAATAAAATGAGCATGGGACTTAAAGGCAAGAAACCTGAATCCTAATACTGGCTCTGGCACTTCTCATTTGTGGGAACCTGGGCAAGTTATATTATATTGCTCAGCCTAATTTTTGTCATCTCTAAAATGGGGATAATAATACTTTCTGCTACCTACCTCACAGGGATTTTGAGAGGAAAACATGCTGACAGTATTAAACCACTATATAATGTAAGCCATTAGTACTCTATTTCCCTTAAATAATTATAAAAACGAACATAGAATAAGGACACAGTGTGATGTAGTGGAAAAAGTCCTGGGTAAGTAGGTCATGTGATCATAAGCAAATTACTTCCCTATTTTTAGGCCTTAGTTTTTCTCATCTGTAAAATGAACAGACTAAACAAGATGATTTTTAAGTTCCCTTCCATGATGATAATGTAGAGAGGAAATATAGTTCTGAACAACTATTCTGAGTTTGTGTAATCAGAAAATCGATCATCTGCAAAATAAGGGTCATCATGGGTTAACAGAAAAAGCAATTAATGGAATAAGACCCAGACATCCCCAAATCCTTGACCTATGGTGGATTTGTTCTACTCAACTAAATCTATTTGTTATAAGGGAGAATTTCTATTTAGAGGTAGAGAAATATTTAGTGGGAACTAAGAGATGCAGAGGAAATAAAGGAAGAAAGAAAGAAGGGGGAAAGGAAGGAAAAAAGAAAGGGAGGAAGGAAGGAAAAAAGAAAGGAGAGAGTGAGAGAAAAAGAGAGAGAAAGAAAAAGAGAAAGAGAAAGAAAGAAAGAGAGAGAGAAGGAAGGAAAGAAGAAAAGAAGGAAAGAAGAGAGGGAGGGAGGAAGGGAGAAAAGGAGAGAGAAAGGGAGGAAGGGAGAAAGAAAGAAGAAAGGGAAAAGGGAAAAAAGAAAGAAAGAATAGAAGGAAGAAAGGAAAGGAAAGGGAAGGAGGGAGATAGAGAAGAAGAAAGAAGAAAAGAAAGAAAGAAGGAAAGGAGGAAGGAAGGAGGGAGAGAGAAAGAAAAGGAGGGAAGTAGTAGGAAGGAAAGAAGAGAAAGAAAAGCAAGAAAACAGAAAGAAAAATAAGTAAACAAATATTCATTTAGCACATCCTATATACCAGGCATGGGTATGCTAAGGGCTTTTTATAAATATCATTTCATTTGATCCTCACAACAACCATGAGAGTCAGGTACTATTATTATCTCCATTTTATAGTTATGAAAATTGAGGCAGATAGAAGTTATGTGAATGGCCCAAAGAACCAATGATAGCAGGTGCCTGAGGACAGATTTATACCCAAATTTTCCTGGTTCTGGGCCCAAGGCTTTATCCACTGTAAGACTTAACTGCCTCAAGAAAAAGAAGAGAAGAAGAGAAGGAAGAGGAAGAGGGAGACAAGGAGAAAGAATGATATCAGTAAAAATTACATCAAAAGAAAAAAAAATCAGAAATCCATGTGTTTTGGTATGAAAATATACAGATCTATGTGACCTTTTTGGATAAGGTCCTAAAACTCCAGGAGTTTGGGGTTAGTTTTAGTCCACCAAAAGTTAAGGGTACAAAGCTGCCCTCATCCATGGAAGAAAAAGGTGAGTGGAGCTGATGAATCAGTTGAGTACCCAGTAGGCTAGCCCTGGAATTTTACTATCCTTTTAAGTGGGGTCTTGCTCAAAATGTCCCACACATTGCCCTCCCCCCAACTCTCACCTTACTGGGGATAGAATGAAAAGACCATTATCTCAGAAATCATGTTTGTTACTAAGTGTCTCCTCCATTCCAATACTTCAGTACACACACACACGCGCACACACACACACATACACGCACACAAAATCTCTCTTGGACAAAGAGACAAAGGAATCAAATCAGTACTATTGTTTCTGGAAAGGGTGTATTAAATGACATCCCTATGGATCAATTCCTCTTCCCTGTTACTCTTCAGACATATCTTTCTTGGGCTATTTATTACTCTCACATACTATTTTCTCCCTTTATGAGAATGAAGGGCAAGTACTGTATCACTTAGCATCACCCAACACTTAGCATAATCACATAATCGGAGTTGAAGAAATGCTTTTTCATTCATTCATTCAACCCAATCATCTTTTTTGGTGGCATTTCATCCTAAATATTCTCTAAACTGCATTCTTCTTTGCTCCTGAGCTCCCACAGCAAATACCCACTAATGAGACAAGAAGAAATCCTCTTCCAAAGATGATCATTGTATGAAAACTAAAGCACAAAACCCAAAAAGAGTGGGAGTGGGGAGGAAAGGAAGAGATAGACAGAAAGGGAAGAGTTGGATTGCTGGCTTTTGATCATTATTTGCTATTGGTGAAAAACTGCAAAGTAGAAAAAAAAAAAGAGCCAAAAATATGTTGAGCCGGGCTTAGCTGGATACAAAAAAATAAACTCAATTCTTCATCATGTTGGAGGCTAGCATGCATTGGCTGATAGGAAGTTACTATAGGCTAATCATACTGGGATTGCTATAATATCAGATGGTATATTGAGGTCAGGGTTTGTTGAAACATATTAAGTATTTAATGAATGTTTCCTGATTGATTAACTAGCTGATCATAAGATTTAGAGCTAGAAGGAATCCTAGATATCATCTTGTCCTACTCCATTTTATAGAGAAAGAAATGAAGGCTCAGAGTAATAAAGTGTTTCACCCCAAATCACAAAAGCTGATCTTGAATACAGGTTCTTAGGCTTGTTTTTAGAAATTTTCTTCAGAATTTTACTTCAGAATAGGAACAACAAATCTGAAAGTGAGAGACACTTGACCCTTAGCTTTAGGGTCATCGTTACACCTCCTCCCCCAATAATTTGGGTCTGTGTGGACTGGAACTATATCCCCTAGTGAGAAGGAACTCACTGAACCAAGCAGTTTTACAAATCTAGAGCTCTTTCTACTGTAGTATACATTTTCAAAGATTAAGAACACAATATATTAGATAGTTGAGTGGATGGATGGATAGAGAAATGGATAAATGGATGGATAGATAAATGAATAAATGGATGGATAAATAGATGGATAGATAGGTAGATGGATAGCTACCTAATGATTAGATAGATAGATAGGTAGATAGAAAGAGCATTTATTAAACTCCTGATTTGCCAATCCCTGTTCTAAGTTCCAAGGATATAAATAAAACAAAGCAAGACAGTTTCTGCCCTCAAGGAAGTTATATTCTAATAGGAGAAGATAACTGATAAATATATCCAGGAAAGAGGGATGACATTTCCCCCAAAAGGAGACTGCAGGAATTGGCCATAGCCTGATGGTCAAATCAGATAAAGGTTCATCAATTGAGGCAGAATATGAGAGCAAAGGAATGAAGTCAAATTTTCTAGCTGGGTAGAAATGGTTTAAGGATAGGGCCATGATAAGCACTCCCAAGTCTATAACCTAAAATTTAATCCATGTTGAATGGTTCAGAAAACACTTCAGAGTTTTATCTTGTCATCAGGAATATAGCTTCTTGATTTCATGGAAAGATTGGTTCTGAGACAATTCCAGAAGAGAAATTGGATAATAAAGAATTTTTTTACACTTTCCTAACAATATTCTTGTGTATCAGAGATATGTTTCACCTAGCCTTTAGGCTGCATCAAACTAAGAAAGAGAGAAGTCTGTCCTTTCAAAGGGAAGAAGGAATCATGCTTCAGCTCCATTGCCAGGTAATATCCTCTTTTGCTCTGTTCTTAAGGATCAGAGAAAGATAATCTATGGAAGGAAACTTCAAAGTCATCTATGCCAATTGATTCCTTTACAGAGGAGGAAATCAAGGTCATGTTGGACAAAAAAGAGTGATCCAGTGGTACAAAATTAAGTTGGGAAGTTTTCCAATTGAGGTGACTCAGTTACCTCCACTATGCTGGGCTTGGTCATAATGACAAGCAAAAACAAGGCTAAAGGGCCTTAATCATAAGCAATTGTATTATATTTATGTTATATGAATTATATAATATAATTGCTATCCATATGGAATCATATCAAACTGATTAATATTGATTGAAATAGAGTAGAGTTTCAAATGAATCATTTCTTACAGTATGCTGGTAAATATTTAACAACCAGCTGTCTAGGAGGTGGGGTATGTGTGATGTAAACAGGGCATACTTAAATTTAATTTGCACCATTTGCTTTCTTAAGTCTAGACAATCAACAAAACTATAAATCAAGCCCTGGTATGAAACATTTGTGATTTCCAAGGTGTAAATGCCCACATTGAAAATTTAAGAGCCAGCTCTCTGGAGCCCATCCATACTGAGTACATCAGATCTCTGAATCCTACTATCTTTTTTTACACATGAGGAAACTGACAACAGGAAATAAAAATTATACAAAGTATTTGAAACTCAAAATTTTTAAATTGAATATTGAAAAATACTCTTACATGAAATTGGAGGCAGATAAAATACTAAATAATTTTAAAAAATAAAAATAACTCAGTCACAAAGATCATAAATGTCATAGTCAGTATTCAAACTCAGATTAATTGACTTAAAATCCAAGATGATTTCCTTTCTACTATGAAGTTCTATTTAATGAGAAAACCTTTGGCACTCCACCTTCCTATTCCAGGAACAACAAAAATGATACTATTATTTTGAACTGCAACACAATAGCATTCAAGAATCATTGTAGCTGTAGAGACTGTAGCGACTGGCAATCGGGGAAACAAACCAGTAGGGCAGGGTTGTGTAATGGTTTCTTGCTTTCTAATCCTAGCCTGGATATTAATTAACTATTAACTAAATGAGTGAGAGCCTAGGGTCTATTTACAACTAAAAATATGTGCAATTGACAATTCCTTTGTAGTTTTATTCCCTTTGTATCCTCAGTGTGGAGTCTGGCATTCAGTAATTGCTTAATAAATATTTGTTGATTGATTTTCTCCATTGTCTTGCCCCTCCTTTCTTCTGTTCTCCAACTTCATTCTCTTTTGCAAATGTGGCTTCCTTTCAGAATCAGAATAATTAGTATTGATTGGGTGTCAAACTGAGAGTCAAACTTAGCTTAAAAAGGCTAAGGTCTCCCATTCATCCAGAGCTATCTCCAGTCATCCTGCTCTATAGCTGGCCACTGTATCCAGAAGGCTCTGGAGGGGAAAGTGAGGCAAGTGACCTTGCACAGCCCTCCCTCCCTTAAATCCAAGTTACTTGCATGTCATGGCATCCCCTCCCAGAAATCTCTTGGAGAATGAAGGACAAACAACAACAGCCTAGTATTTTACAAATATCGTTTCATTTTATTTTCATGACAATCCTGCAAGGTTGATGATGTTATTGTCCTCATTTACAGATGAGGAAACTGAAGCAAACATAAAGTAAGTGGCTTGCCCAGGATAAAACAAGCTAGCTTGTCTGAGATCACATTTGAACTCAGCTCTTCTATTCACTTTGTTGCCTAGAGACCACAGAACCTATTTAGTCCACCTGTACCTGAAAGGAATTCTCAATATAACTTGTCCAAGTAGGCTAGTTCTTTTTTTTTATTAAAGCGTTTTAATTTTCAAAAGATATGCATGGATAATTTTTCAACATTAAGCCTTGAAAAACCTTGTGTTCCAATTTCCCCCCCCTTCTTCCTACCCTCTCCCCTAAAAAGCAAGTAATCCAATATATGTTAAACATGGTAAAAATATATGTTGAATCCAATGTCTGCATACATATTTATACAATTATTTTGTTGCACAAAAAAAATCAAATCAAAAAGGAAAAAATGAGAAAGAAAATTAAATGCAAGCAAACAATAATAAAAAAGTGAGAATATTATGTTGTGATCCACACTCAATTCCCACAGTCCTCTCTCTGGGTGTATATATGGCTCTCTTCATCACAAGATCATTGGAACTGTTCTGAATTGTCTCATTGTTGAGAAGTGTCATGTCCATCAGAATTGGTCATCATATAATCTTACAGTTGCTGTGTATAATGATATTCTGGTTCTGCTCATTTCACTTAGCATCAGTTCATGTAAGTCTCTCCAGGTCTCTCTAAAATCATCCTGCTGATTGTTTCTAATAGAACAATAATATTCCATAATATTCATATACCATAACTTATTCAGCCATTCTCCAACTGATGGCATCCACTCAGTTTCCAGTTTCTTGAAGTAGGTTAGTTCTTAAAACAACAACAACCCAAGGAAGAGGAATTCACCACCTTTCAAAGCAGCTCATTCTACTTTGAGGCAGTTCTAATTGTTTATCTCAATGTAGCACCTTATTGAGAATATCTGCTGTGGTCCAGTGGATAGAGAATCAGGTCTGAAGCCAAGAAGACTCATCTTCATGATTTCAAATGTGACCTTAGACACTAGTTGTGTACCCTTAGGTAAGGCATATAACTTTGCTTGCCTCAGTTTCCTTATGTGTAAAGTGAGGTAGACAAGGAAATGGCAAACCACTTCAGCATTTTTACCAAGAAAGCCCAAATAAAGTCACAAAAAGTCAGACACAAATATGATAACAGACACCTTGGAGAAATTTTATCTGAATACTCAACCAAAAAGAATCTCCGAACTGGACATCAAAAGTTATCTAATCCAATTCTTATGTGAAGTAGCAATTTCTTTCTACCATATCCCCTTTGAAGGCTCATCTAAACTGTGCTTGAATACCTTCACTGATAAAACCATTTTGCTCTTGGACAGCTGTAATTGTCTGAAAGTGTTTCCTCATTGTTCTGGAAAGCAAATTGGAACTATACTCAAAGGGCTATAAAATTGTGCATACCCTTTGATATAGCAGTACTACTATTGGGTCTGTATCATAAAGGAAGGAAATGGATCTCCATGTTTAAAGCAGCTCTTTTTGTGGTGGCAAAGACTTGGAAAATGAGTAAATACCCATCAATGGGGGAATGGCTAAATAAGTTATGATATATGAAAGTAATGGAGTATTATTGTTCTATAAAAAATGATGAAAAAGTTGATTTTAGAAAAGCTTGGGAAGATTTACACAAACTGATGCTGAGTGAAGCAAGCAGAATTAGGAATACATTGTACACAGGAACAGCAAGATTATGCGATGATCAACTAGGAAAGACTTGATTCTCAGTGGTTCAGTGGTCCAAGGCAATCCCAATAAACTTTCATTAAAAAAACTTATTTGCATCCAGAGAGAGAGAACAACGGAGATTGAATGTAAATCAACACATGCTATGTTCACTTTTTTTTTCCTTTTTTCTTCTGTTTTTTTTTCTCTCTTGGTTTTTTCCTTTTGTTCTAATTTTTCTCTCCCAATAAGATTCATAAAGAAATGTGTATCAAAAAATTAATGTACATGTATAACCAGAAAAAAATAAAACAATTTTAAAAAAGAAAGTTTTTCCTCGCATGAATCTTAATTCTGTTTCTCTAAAACTCCACACAAGGACAAGTTTCACTCATCTTCCATATGACATACTTTCAAAGAGTTAAAGATAGCTTTCATGTCCTTCCTCAATCTCCTTTAGATTAAACATTTCTAATTTCTTCAAAAAATCCCTAGAGGTCTTGGTTTCCTGAATCAACCCTTCTAATTCTTCTTTTTTCCCTTTGGAATAATAACCTGTTAAACTTAGCAGCCACATTTTTTTTTAACTCAAGTATAGTATTCTGGAATATCCCCACTAAATCACTAACAGGATCACAGGGTAGGATTAGGAACTGGAGGAACTTTAGAGAAGCAAAGAGATAGGGCACTGGACCTGGAATCAGGAAAAACATGGATTTCAATCCTGGCCCATATATTTACTGGCTGTGTAAACCAGGGGAAGTCATTTAACTTTTCTGAGACTCGATTTTCTCAAGTTTAAAATTAGAATAATATTAGAACCCAATTCATAGAAAGACTTTAGTGAGATACTGGTAATTAAATCACTTTGAAAAATTTAAAATTCAAGATGTTAGAGTTTTAACTTAAAACTTCAGATTTAAACATCTCAACCCCAATACTCAATAAGAATAGTTTCTCTCTTTGCCCCTCACCACCCTTGCCCTAATTGGAGAGAAATTAATTGTCTGAGGCCAAATTTGAACTCAGGTCCTCCTGACTTCAGGGCTGGTGCTCTATCTACTTTGCCACCTAGCTGCCCCCTAATATGGAAATTAACATCGGAGACAGCTTTTTAGGTTCCCATACATTAGAGTCTATACATTAAACAGCAGCAACAGCAGCAACAACAATGATGCTATTATTGAGTCTTTTTTTTTTAGCCATGTCCAAGTCCTATGACCTGATTTGAGTCAAGACACTGGAATTGGTTGCCATTTCCCTCTCCAGCTCATTTAAACGAAGAAGAAACTGGGTCAAACAAAATTACTTGCCCAGGGTCACACAGCTAGTGAGTATCTGAGGCCAGAAGTGAATTCATGAACATTAATCTTGCTGGCTCCAGGTACAGTGCTCTATCCATTGTAGCATCTCACACAAGAGAAATGATGTGCCAGCATGAATGGTTTCCATAAATTTAGTGCTTCTTTAGCAGCAAGGACCAGTTCTGAATATAGAGCCGGTTAAGTTGATATATTTTTATAAAGCTTTTTTTTTCAAAGCACATGCATAGATAGTTTCCAACATTCACCCTCGCAAAACCTTGTGTTCCAATTTTTTTCCCTCCCTTCTCCACACCCCCTCTCCTGGATGGCAAGTAATTTAGTGATATATTTTTAATGGCATTATTCCCACTCTATCGATATCAATGGAATATAGGTGCCAAAACTGAGTTTCTTTGAATTGTATGCAATTTTAAAAATTTATCAGTGATTGTGGGGAGTAGCAAAATGTAGATTATAAAGAAGAAAAATCCCTGGATATTTGCATATGGACTTCCCACAGGGTTTGTGCAGTCTGTTTTTCTTTTCTGTTTATTGGGAGAGTACCAAAAAGATCCCAGAAGCTTTTGTGCAAAAAGCAGAAATTTTACCTATGTGGCGGGAGTAGTTGGTAATTTAAAATAGTTTATTCCTATTGAAGAAACTGCCTACCAATGCAAACCTTCTTTGCAACTTATAATTTTCAAGAGTTGTATGTATTTTGGGGGTAGGTAGATGGCTTAACAAAGCACTAGCTTTGGAGTTAGGAAGCTCTGGATTCAAATCTGATTCCAAACTCTTACTAGCTATGTGACCCTGGCAAATCCCTTAATCTCATTTTTCTTCAATAGCAACAAAGAGATATGTGTGTATTTCTTGGAGGGAGGGGGAAGCTGGGGAGATGCTGGGATATTAATTGGTTTAGTCATATAACCAATATCTGCCAGAGGTAAAGCTTAAACTTGAGCCAGGTTTCTATCCACTGACATTGATCTCTAGTTATCCAATATCAAACTTTTCCTGTGAGGCTATGAATCAAAGGAATGATTTTCCCTCTACTCATATCCTTGCTTCTCTATCACAAGATTTAATGCTATAAGAGACCTCCTTGACCCTTCATGTTACAATCAATATTCAGCAAGAGAAAGTACATCATTCACACCCAAGTTCATATCCAAGTTTCAATCCAGATTTAGAATTCCTCCCATGACTCCTCATTGATTGGAAACCTATTTGTGTGGTCTGAGACAGTGGCTAGTGTTGAATTGAAATCAAAAATCACAAGTTGAGGTCCTTATTTCTACATGTATGATGTGGGGCAAGAAATTTTCTGCTTCTGAGTGTCAGTTTCCTAGGCTGGGCTAGATGTTCCCTAAGGTCTCCTCCAGTTCTAAATCTAGGATTATTGGTCTATATTCTTTGCTGACCATTTTAGTCTTGCCCTAAATAAATTCATAAAACCCAACAAAACTCTCATAAACAAACTTTATTACAGGTTCTCTTGGACAAATCATTTCATTTTTGCATGGAGAAATCTTGAAGCAAGATTGGTTCTTGGACACATCACTTTCTCTCCATGAACTTCTCCAGGTCTCTTATCTGTAAAATGGATGCTACTATAACTGCACTATTTATCTTACAGAAATATTGTGAGGAAAACTGTGATATTTAGGCATACATATGTGCATGTGTGTATACTTACACACTTAAAGTACTATAAAGTGTGAGCAATTACTATGCAGATTTTCCATTTGCAGATTAGAAATGGATCTCCACTCGGAATTCAGTCATTTTCCTTTCTGCGGTAAGCAAACTAGCTCACTCCTGCTGTTAGGAGTAAAATAAGACCAGGTGGTTTCCACGGAAACTCTCAGAAGGTAGAGTTCCTCTTTCACCAAAGAAGTTATCTCTGCCAAAAGAAATCTAAAATGGAATTTCTAAATTATGGATATTTCTGCAAGTAGCTCAAATGTAACACAACTTTGGCAGCATTTCAGAGATGGTATTTGCAGAATCCCAGAGTTGGAAAGGTTCAAAAAATACCATCTAGTCCAATACCGTACCTTGTTAGAAGCATATCCTTGATGAATGGTTGTCCTGCCTTCTTTTAATTTTTTTCAGTGATGGAGAGATCACTATCTTTAGACTAGAAGCAATTTATTATATATAACACTAATAGGAAATTTTTCCATAGAGAAAGAGAACAGAATTAGCTTATGTAACTTTTACCCATTTCTTTCCATTCTATTCATGTCAAGAAAATCAAACCTCATCTATATTCTTTCAATAAGTATTCTGTGAGAGTCTACTGTATGCTAGGATCTATGCTAGGCACTTGAGACACAAAGACAAAACCAATTCAAAATTTATTCTCAAGGATTTTTTTTAACTTCTTCTTTTGGGCATTCCAAGTTCTTCATAAACTGGTTAAAGCCAAACTGATTTTTTTTTACTGCCACTCAAAAAAGGTGCTCTATCTCTCATCATGGCAGTGGCTGTCCTCAATCTTCCCCCCTTGCCCTTTTTTGAAACCTTAGAAGGGCAGTTAGGTGGCAGAGCAGTGGATAGAGCACCAGCCCTAAGTCAGGAGGACCTGAGTTCAAATTTGGCCTCAGATATTTAAAACTTCCTAGCTGTGTGACACTGGGCAAGTCTCTTAACCCCAATTGCCTCAGCAAGAAAATAAAGAAATTTTAGTTACTTTCAAAGTTTGAAGCTTCTTTCTATAAGAAACTTTTTCTTGCCATTTCTCTCCCCTTCCCTGCCTTCCTTAAGATGCTCCCTACCATATCCTGACATTACCTTGTGTATGTATATATAGGTATATATGCATGCAGACATATGTGTATATATGCACATATATGTATATATTCCCATATGTATATATGCATGTGTATGTGTGTATATGTCTGTGTGTGTATCTATATCTATGTATCTCTCTTCCATGATAGAATGTAAACTCCTCAAGGGCAGGAATGTTTCATTTTTGTTTTTGTATCTTTTATATTTAGCATACAGTAGGTATCTAATAAATCTAATAAATACTTATTAATTGATTGATTCTGTTGGGACAAACAATATGTACTTCTTGATGTGTCCAGTTCCCCATGATCCCATTTGGGGTTTTCTTAGACAAGATACTAGAGTGCTTTGCCATTTCCTTATTCAGATCATTTTACAGATGAAGAAACTGAGGTATTATTTTTTTTTAAACTCATAATGAATTCACTTCTTTGAATCTTGGTTTCTTCATTTATAAAAATAAATGGGTTGGACTAGGGGGCTTCTAAGATTTCTTTCAACTCTAAATCTATGATAAAACTATATGGTCTCTGATCTCAAGGAGATTATAATCTAGTAAAATGTAGACTATCCTTCTGGTAGAGTGGTAGTGGGATAATAAGGAGATAAGACTTTAAATGATAGGTTCATTGCACATGAGGACATAATGCTATAATTCTTGAGTTTTATTTTGTTTTTATTCATATTTTCTTGAGTCAAAGGGAGAGGAGGAATGAAGGGAGATCAGAATATGTGGAGCTGTCAGGAGCTTGCCAGGCTAAATTTGAGGAGCAAAACCCAGCTCCCTTTGCTTGCAATTAAATATGGCATTTTAGTAAATCAGTGCATTTCTTTGTAGAAACAGAATACCTAGGGTCCACCCCTCCCAAAACTGCAAAGAATGGAGGATTTGTCTTCAGCCCCCTCTGCCCCTTACAGCCATGTCGAACCCCACCCAGTCCTGCTTGCCTGATCTAAAGTCCCTTACTCTGCATTCTCACCCACTATTCAATCTCATTAGCAGAAGCTATCTTGGGCATTAGCTGCCCCTTTGAAAATGATCTAACTTTCCTCCTTACAGTAATGCTGGTGACAGAGAAAGAAAATTTTATTTGACATTAGAAGACTTAGGTCACATCCTGGCTGGGACACTTACTAGTTGTGTTACCTTGGGCAAACTGCCTCCTTTTTATGGAATTCAGTTTTCTCTTCCATAAATCAAAGCGGGGGTGTTATATGGACCCTAAAGTCCTTTCAGTTCTAAATCTGTATTTGTATAACTAATAATGACATAGATGGTTCACTCCTCTAAGAGTCAGATAGCATATTCTGCCACAGATTGTTAGTTTATCTTTTCCTGTCATATCTGGCCAACAAGATTTAAGTAGGTCAATACTTTATGCCAAGAACTGATTCCTTCCTCCTCTCTGAAAGAGTGTTGAAATCTTTCTCTTTCTTCAAAACCCAGTGCAAATATCAGTTCATAGAATTATAGATCCAAAGCTGGAAAGGACCTTAGAGGCCTTGTAGTCTATCTCTCTCTCCCTCCATCCACCCCAATCTACTGATGAAGAAACAAAAGTTGAAAGATGGTGGCTGTCAAGGATTGCCAAATGTCAGTGGTGAATGGAATAAACTGAGTGAAGACCTTTCATAAGAATATGGCCCTATAGTTAAAAACTGTAGGTGTTAGATTATTTTAGATAAATAAACATTTCCCTCCTATTCCACCCACACACACACACACACACACACACACACACACACATACCCCTTTTTATTAGCATTTAAATGCCTAATATGGTAAAGTATGTTCTGGGGTCTTTAGTCTCTGGTAAATTTGAACTTGCCAGCCAATGGGAGAAAAGATCAGAGGGAGAAGATAGCTTCTGTATTAGAGCCCATATAATCCTGTGTTTGCAGCTTGTGCTTTACACTCCTATATTGACATCTTGACTATTGGGAGCTGCCCTTTCACCAGAGATTGTAATCAATCCTTTTTTTGCTTTTTACCTAGAGAGTCTCTGATTTTAATTTGAATAAGGGTTACTGTTCCACACTGTGGTGGTGGGAGTTTGAATTTAATTCTACTTAATTTTATGTCCAACAAAGGTTCCCTACATTGATGCTGCTTGCAAAAAATCAAATTAAAATGTAATTGTGAGAGGTTTAAAAAATAAACAAAAAATAAAATAAAACATAGATGTTATTAAAACTTAAAAGTGAATATGTCACCTTCAGAGATTCTTATATATGGTTTATGGGCCCCAGTTTTTATTGAGTTTGACACCATTGCCCTACAGGGCTTAAAGGACTGAACAATAAATAACCCTATACCATGCTGCTTAAGTAGTTAAAGGCAGGTGGCACATTGGATAAAGTCTGAACTCATCTTCCTGAGTTCAAGACACTTACTAGCTGTCTTGGTTATCCTGTTGGGTCTCGGGGACACTGCCAGGACTATTTAAGGCCAGAATATGGGCTGTAGTGGTGGAGTAAAATGGAGGGAAAGAGAGGGGGTGGAGGGATAGAGGGGAAGAAAAAGGAGAGAGAGAAAAAAAGAGGGGGGGAGGGAATGGGGAGAAAGAGGAGGGAAAAGAAAAAGAGGAAGAAAGAGAAAGTGCAAAGGGAAACCTAGCTTACAAGCAGCAGGTATGACTCTGGGCAAGTCACCTCTCCCTCTTTGTCTCAGTTTCCTCATCTGTAAAATGAGCTGGAGAAGGAAATGGCAAACTACTCCAGTATCTCTGCCAAGAAGACACCAAAGGGGATCATGAAGAATTGGATGTGCCTGAAATGACAGAACAAGGTAGCTAGGTGATATACAGTGGATAGAATACTAGTCCTAGAGTCAGGAACACCTGAGCTCAAATCCACCCTCAAATATTTTCTAGCTATGTGACTCTGGGAAAATCACTTAACTTCTATCTTTTTCAAGTTCCTCCACTGAAAAATGGAGATCATGAAAATCAAACAAACCAATATTCATAAAGTATTTTGTAAATCTTAAAGCAATATAGAAATGCTAGTTGATATAATTATCCATAAGGTCTTCCTTAATCCCAAGAATAATCCATTCTAATTATTAGATAGCTCAAATTATTAGAAAGCTCTTCCTGATATGATGTGTTTCCTTGATCTATTTAGATGTGTTCGTTAATCCAGCCTCTAATTTTACAAAGTAGGAAGTTGAAATCCCAGGAGATGAAGTGATTAGCTAGCGGTCATATTGATAATATGTCAGAGGAGGATTTGAACTCAGGCCTTCTGTCTCTTGAGTCAGAACTCTGGCCATATTATGCTTCCTTTCTTTCCAACTTTAAATGATTATTCCTATTATGCTTCTTTCTTAAGCATCTGCTTTTAGATTGCTATGGAAGCAGTAAAAACATCTGGTTGGGAGGAGATGATAATGCCCACTGGTTACCAACTGGCTGTCTCCCAGCATGATTCCATCCACTACCTGGTTGTAGAGACTTCTAAATTTAGGGCAAGCTTGGGGCTCTAGGACATTGGAAAAAAGGGACTGAAAAGGCCCCTGGGAAGGACCAAGCAGCAAAGCTGGCTCGGGGGGCCTGCTCTCCTCCTTCCCGTCTGGCTTCACACCTGCAGTGCAATGCTGATTTAATAAGGGCTGAAGGGGATTATCAAGTTGTGAACTTGTTTGCACCCAGCCAAGTCTTAATGAATGAGGACTTTTGTTCAGCAGCCTGAGTGTTTCTTGGAGAGATTACAAAGGGAAAAAGCAGTAAGTGAACAGCTTTTTTGGAAGAGGAGCTAATATTTGAATATTACATGATAAAATGGTGGACCTATAAAGTCTAGATTTTTTATTTTGCACTTTCTCTTTCTTCCTCTTTTTCTTTTCCCTCCTCTTTCTCCCCATTCCCTTCCCCCCTTTCTCTCTCTCTCTCTTTTTTCTTCCCCTCTATCCCTCCACCCCCTTTCTTTCCCTCCATCTCACTCCACCACTACAGCCCATATTCTGGCCTTAAATAGTCCTGGCAGTGCCCCCGAGACCCAACAGAGTAACCTAGAGCTCAGTGATTCATTAGGTTGGTAAATGAAACAGAAAAGAGCTCTGGCTGCTAATCCAATGATTAATGGCCAGTGGAAGCCTGGCCTGGAAGGATAGGGCTATTTGCCAAGGTCAGAGCCCACCTGAGCAGAATTCATTTGGGGATTCAGTCTGAAGCTGAATCTGGAGCCAAGTGAGTTCATTGTGGGGAATCCCATCAGGGATAGCTTCAGGAACTTGTGTGTTCAGACTTTTTTATTTTTCTTTTTAATTTTGTATATATGTTCAGATTTTTTAAAATATTAAATATAAAAAGAAGGAAGATTTCAATAAGCAGTTGAAGAGAGAAGTAAGCAAAATGCAAACAATAGACATAATTACTACAATAATATAAATGAAAAGAACATTAAAAGAAAGCTGAATGACATGTAACCGCAATGACCAGTTTTAGCCCTAGAAAAGAGATCGGCAGTGCTTACCTTCTTTCCTTGGAGAGGTTGGGGCTAGGAGTGTAGGACATTGTATATATTGTCACCTCTCAATAGTCATGGAATTTTAGATTTGGAAGGGATCGCAGTGGCCATCTAGAACAACTCATAGCTGAACAGGAATCACTATTACAAATGGCTACCTAAAGCCCTCCAAGAAAAGGGGATAGATGATCCATTCCCCTTAAGAAGAGTTCTGTCTAATCTTATCCCCATCCTTTCACATCATCATTCTCCTCCCTCCTTTCCTCTCTCCCTCCACCTTTATTTGTTTCCAAGTCATTTCTTGCATCCATCTTCTTCTGTTTACCCCTATGGCCAACAACTAACTTCAGATATCATTATCTCTATTTCAATAATCCAGAGGTAATGAGAGCTTGAATACTCCCTCCTAGGCTCCCTGCCTAGAAAGCTTGCAAGTCTGACCATGTTACTCGTCAGTTCAAATGTCTTTATTGTTACTCTTATTGTTTAGTCATGTCCAACTCAATGTAACTCCATTTGGAATTTTCTTGGCAAAGATACTGGAGTGGTTTGACATTTCCTTCTCTAGGGGATCCATTTTTGTTAGACAATCAGTGATTAAGTGACTTTTTCAGCTAGGAATGTCAGAGGCTGGATTTGAACTCAGGTCTTCCTGACTCCTTATCCATTGAACCACTGACTGCCTCTAACATCTATAATAACTCTTTAATGAAATAAAGCTTTTTTTTTTAGCATTGAAAATCCTTCACAACCTTACCCTAGCATTTATTTCCATTATAATAATATATTAGTCCCTCCCTCACATTTTATATTTCAGTCAAATTGGAATCCCTATTTCCTATTCCTCATATATAATATTCTATCTTATACCTTTCTATCATTGTTCAGGTTTCTCTCCCTATGTCTGGAATGATCTCTCCACACCTTACCCCTTAATGTCACTGGTTACCACAAATATAAATTTCCCAAAATGAGGTCTTTCTTGATTGCCCCACTGAGACATAGCCATATCATTTATAGTTTTGCTTATTTTTTTTTTTTGTGTCGCAAGATGGGGCTCATTGAGTGGATAGATTGTGGTGCATTCAGAAATGACTGTAATTAATAATAAGTATAGTGATTATGTAGCACTTACTCTTTATCAGGCACAGTGCTCAGCACTTTACATATATCTCACTTGATGATATTTAATAGGAATAAAGGAAAAAAAGAAGGAAGAAAAGAAGCAAGGAAGGAAGGGAAATAAGGTAATGGAAAGAAGACTAGATTTGGAGTCAGAAAACCTAGATCAAATCCTGGTTCTGTTTTTGTTACTTTAAACCAGTGGTTCTTAACCTGAGGCTCATGGACTCCCATTTAATCTTTGAATAGATTTCAAGAGTATGCTGTGCTATTTCTGGGGGGGAGGGGAAGGAGAAATGTTTTACATCTTTATTGCCACCAACCTTAAAATGAAATTTAACTTTTCCTTTATTTAAAAGAATTACTCTGAGAAGGCATTCTTAGGCTTCACCAGACTGACAAAAGAGTCCATCCCATAAAGAATAATAAGAATCCCTGCTTTAGATAATTTAGTTCAATCTAATAGAAAAAAAATTCTTATGTGTCTACTATGTGCAAGGTACTGGGCTAAATGATGATGTTCTAGGCTCCATAGAACTAATTTCAGCAGTCAGAGAAATAATCAAGTTCTACTGCCCATTCCCCTACATTTAACAGCTAATTCTTTTTACATGAATAGCTATGAGATAAACTTTCTACCTCTTTCCATGAGGGAAGGGAAGTATAACTGAATGGTGAAAGCAAAACCCAACACACAATTAGAATGTCCTGTTGTTCAGTCATTTTTTTTTTTGGTTTTATCTGACTTTTCATAACCCCATTTGGATTTTTATTTCTTTTTTCTTTTCTTAGCAAAGATACAAGAGTGGTTTGCCATTTCCTTCTCTAGCTTATTTCACAGATGAGGAAACTGAGGCAAACAAACTAGTAAATGTCAGAGGCCTGATTGGATAGATTTTCCTGATTTTGGGTCTGGTATTCTATTCACTGTGCCATCTAACTGTATTAAAGCAAGATTTATTGAACAACATGAGTTTATTGCAGAGATGAGCAACAGCTATACAGGTTTGGGATGGATGGTGGGTACTTGGAATTCTAATGCTGCTCATGCTTTCCTTGATCCAAGTTAATTAGCATTTAGTAAGCACCAACTATGTATCAGGAAAATGCTAAGCATTAGAGATACACAGAAAAGTAAAAAAGAATCCCTGATCTCAAGGATCTCACATCTATTTTTTAAGACAACATGCAAACAACTATGTACAAAGTATGCAAAGGATGAGTTGAGGGTAATCTCAAAGTGAAGGTTCTAAATTAAGAAGGGTTAGGGAACTCTTCCTATAGAAGGTGGATTTTAGCTGAGACATGGAGAAAGCCAGAAGCAGAGATGAGGAAGGAGAGCTTTTCAGGCATGAAAAAGAGGCAGTGAAAAATTTTGGGAGATTTGGAAGAAGGAGTATCAGGTTTGAGGAACAACAAGGAAGTTAGTATCACAGAATCACAAAGTACATGGTCCTGCTGAAGTTTTCCTTACACCATAAAAGTGACTGCCATATCTTTGTGAAGCTCAAAGGATGTTGTTGGCAGCAATAATGCAGTTGGAGGCTGGATTGGTCCTAGACAGTGAAAAATCTCACTACTGATGTCAGTTCTTATCAATGAGGCTCCCTGCATTTCAAGTGTTCTTACAGATTTATGAATGCTAATTGGCCAAGTGCCTGAAATTGTAGACTGTCTTTTTGAAGGCTAATTGGCTGGAGCACTGAGCCTAGCCTGTGGACAATACTTTCTATATTCATGATTAGTCTCTGACCCTCAGCAACCTCAGATATAGGCGTCTATTGTCTGGGAGAAAACCTATGATGGACTGGTTCTCATAATTAATCTAAGAATGATGTATGGCCCATGGCATTGACAGGTGGCAGTTATTTATCTCAGGGTGGGCAGCCTGCTCAACTTGGATACTAATAAAGAGCCTGAGAACAACTTTGACAGAATGACTGTTACTCTAGAGTGGGGAGGGCAAAACGTTTTTTTGTAGAAATTAGATGAAAAGGAAAAAAAAAACCTTATGCACTTTTGACAAGCAAATTTATGAGGCTGCAAGAAGCCATGCTTCCAAGAAAACTAGTAAATCTTAACATGCAAACCAAAAAAATAAGTTTCTTCTGCTTAGGAGAGGAGACTCCCAAAACAGATGTTTCACTTTTCCAATTAAAGTAGATAGTAATAATAAATATAATAATAACAATAACAATTCAGGATTGAGCCATAACAATCTTTCTTCAATGTAGCAGATATGTCTACTGATTCAGTACCAAATCAATCAGTGAAGCCCCTGGGTCAGAGCAGTCAAAACAAGGCACTGACTGATGAAAAAAAGACTGCCCCAAACTGTATATACCAAGACAGGAGTAGAACAGTCTTTACACTCAAAGAGTTTATATTCTATTGAAGTAGATGCAATGGTATAAGATATAAGATTGATGAAACCTCTTTTAAAAAAGATAAGATCCAAGATTGTGGATTAGAGGCAGGAAACCAGACAAACTTTCTCACTCCTCCAAACAACTATAAATAATGCTAAAATCAAATTTTGGAGAGACAAAGCCAATGAAAGGTTAGCATGACACACCTTTCTGGACTAAGAAAACTTGAGAGATCTGTAAGGGATTTGTGATCCCTTGTCTGGAGGGCATGTCTAGAGTGCACACATGTGGTCATAACAGCAACTTTGGGAGCTCTTAGCCCAGAGATTGTAAAAGGATTTGACAACTAACCAGAAAGCGATTACAGGGAATTCATTGCTAGTACTGGGTATAATTTGCACCAATTGGCAAACTCTATTGCTTATACATAGTTCTGGGTCATAGTTCCATGACAAAAAAAGAGCTCTTGTGATTGGTGACAAGGGAGCAGAAACCCTGGTCATAATTTGGGGGCCAAGAGGAGTGCTAGTTCTTGTGGGTGCAGGGGAGCAGGGGATGTTCGTGGGTAAAAACCAGAGCACAGACCAGGAGAGCAGTGACCACAGCTCTCCTCAGATCATATTACCTTAGAAGGACTGAAAACTTGCAGATCCCCAGAACTAGTTCTGAAAGCAGGAGCATGAAGACTTGACACTGAAGCTTGAGATAGAGCCTTCCCATTTAGAGGTGAACAGAGCCTAATTTTAACACAAAATTCAAAATCAAAATAGTCTGGAAAAATGAGCAAACAACAATAAAAACTTAGTCATAAAAAAAAACTACCATAGTGGCAGGGAAGACTAAGACACCAACTCAGAAGAAGAAAATATGAAGCAGTTTCAACCAAAGCCTCAAAGAAAAAAATGCTCATTGGACACAAGCCCAACAAGAATTCCTGGAAGAGTTTTTAAAAGAGAGTAAGAGTGTTAAAGAAAAAAATTGTAAGAAAATTTTTAAAAAGTTGAAAAGAGAATCCATAGCTCTGTAAAAGAAGCATACTGAATATTGGACATTAAAGAAAGTAATGCTTTAAAAAAACGAATTAGTCTAATGGTAAAAAAAAAAAAAAAAGCACAACATTCATTGAAGAAAAGAAATCCTTAAAAAGCAGAGTTGGCTTAATGGAAAAAGAGGTACAAAAACTCACTAAAAAAAAAACAAAAATTAAAAATTAGAATTGGGTAAATGGAAGATAATGACTCATCAAGACATCAAGAAACAATAAAACAAAATCAAAAGAAGAAAATGTGAAGTATTTCACTGGAAAAACAACTGATTTGGAAAACAGATTGAAGAAGGATAATTTAAGAATTATTGCATTGCTAATAGTAAGCCTCTGATCAAAGCCCTGATCAAAGAAAAATCCTAGACATCATATTTCAAGAAATTATAAATTGCCCCAAAAATAGATCCAGAGGGTAAAATGGAAGCTAAAAGACTCTATCAATCACCTTCTGAAAGAAATCCACAAAGAAACCCCACCCCGGAATATTATACTCAAATTTCAGAACTCCCAGGTCAAGATAGTATTGTGACAAATCAGAAAGAAAAAAATTAATATCCTAGAAGTACAGTCAAGATTACACAATATTTAGTAGCATCTAGTTACCAGAATGAAGGTCTTAGGATATGAAATTTCAGAAGATAAAGGAGCTAGGATTACAACCAAGAATAATATTCCAGCAAAACTGACCATCATCCTTGAGGGGAAAAAATTGGATATTCAGTGAAATAGAAGAACTTCAAAAATTTCTCATTAAAATACCAGAGCTGAATAGAAAATGTGACATTCAAACACAAGGCTCAAGGAAAACATGAAATGGTAAACATGAAAGAGAACCCATAAGGATCTCAATAAGATTAAACTGTTTTGTATTTCTATATGGGAAGATGATTATTAACTCCTAAAAACTTTATTGTTAGGATAATCAAAAGTTTACATAGACAGAGGACATAAATGTGAGTTGATTATGTTGTAATGATTTCCACAAAAAATTGAGAGGAGAGAAAGAGTGGTGCCCTGGGAGAAGGGAGAAGAAAGGGATAGAACAAGGAAAATTTTCTCACATAAAAGAGGTATGCAAGAGCTTTTATAGTGGAGGAGGAAATGGTGAAGAGTGAGTGGCAGGCAATACTTCAATCTCATTCTCATTGGAAATGGTTCAAAGAGAGAAGAATACACACATAGATGTACATATGTATGTACATAAAACACACATTAAGGTGTAAATAGAAGTCAATATTACCCAATAGGAAAATAGGAGGGGAAGAGAAAAAGGTGGGTGTAATAAAAGGAAAGACAGATTAAAGGAGGCAGTGGTTAGAAGCAAAAGAGATTTTTGAGGAGGAACAGAATAGAAAGAGAGAGAAGAAGAAAAAGAAGAAAATGGGATAGAGGGAAATACATAAAGTAATCATAATTATGAATGTGAAGGGATGAGTTCCTCCATAAAAGAGACGTATACAGCAGAATGAATTGGAAATCAGAAACTAGCAATATGCAGTTTATAAGAGACATACTTCAAACACAACAACAACAATCCATACACAGAATTAAAATAAACAGCTGGAGCAGAATTTAACATGCTTCAGCTGAAGTAAAAATGGCAGAGGGTAACAATCATGATCTCAGACAAAGCAAAAGCAAAAATAGACCTACTAAAAAGACACAATATTAGGGAAACTTCATTTTGTTAGAAAGTACTACAGATAATGGAAATAATAGCAAAATTTTTACAGCAAGTTTCTTTGATAAAGGTCTAATTTCTCAAATACATAGAGAAATGAATCAAATTTTTAAAACTGAGTCATCTCCAAATTGATAAATGGTCAAAGGGAAACAAATAGGCAGTTTTCAGAAGAAGAAAT
Source organism: Antechinus flavipes (assembly GCF_016432865.1). Lineage (NCBI taxonomy): Eukaryota > Metazoa > Chordata > Mammalia > Dasyuromorphia > Dasyuridae > Antechinus > Antechinus flavipes. The sequence continues at coordinate 208,109,293 of NC_067401.1, read as the reverse complement.
TAAGCTTTATAATCACAAGAAAAAAATGCTCTAAATTTCTATTAATTAAAGAAATACAAATTAAAATTCCAAGATATCACTTCACACATATCAGAAATATCAAACACTTATGAATTGTTGGTGGAGTAGTGAACTAGTTCAATTATTCCAGAGAACAATTTGAAACTAGGCCCAATGGGCTATACAACTGTGGATACCTTTTGACCCAGTGATACCACTATTAGGTCTATATCTCAGAGAGAATAAAGAAAGAGGAAAAGGACCTATATGTATACAAATATTTATAGTAGCATGTTTTTGTGCTGGCAAAGAACTTCAAATTAAAAGAATTCTATCAGTTGGGATATGACTGAACAAGTTGTAGCAAATGATTGTGCTGAAGTATTATTATGTTATAAGAAATGATGAGGGAGCTGGTTTAAGAAAAAGATATCAAAACCTATATGAACTGAAGCAAAGTGAAGTGAAAAGGACCAGATCATTGTGCATAGTAAGAACATTGTTTTAATGATGATCAACTGTGAAAAACTTAGCTACTCTGATCAGTACGGTCCAAAACTATTCCAAATGACCTATGTTAAACAAACAAACAAACTCCTCTCCACCTCCAAAAGGTTGGTTGAATTCAGTGTGCAAAATGAAGTATAATTTTTTCCCTTTTTTATTTCTTGCAATATGGCTAATATGGAAGTATATTTTGCATGATTTTACATATATAATTGATATATCATTTGCCTTCCCAGTAGATGGAACAGGGATGGAAGGAAGAAAGAGAATTTTGAACTCAAAATTTAAAAATAAAAGAATATTTAAAATAAAAAATAAAATTAAAAAGAAAAACTTATAGTTACACATAAAAAGAAAATAGGAGTCTAATGGAAATAGTTAACATTTTTACATATGGTTATGAAATAAATAGTCCAACAAATAGTAATGCTCTCAAAACAAACAATATAATTGTTTAATACAATAGTTCTTATTTTTTTTGTCTAATACAATAGTTCTTTTTTTTTTTTTTGTATCATGGACTCTTTTGGCAGCCTTATAATATGTTTTTCTTAGTATTTTCAAAAGGGAAAAAGCTGGGCTGGGGAGGGAGTATGGTGGCTGCTGGTCATGACTGCTACCCAGTGCTATTTAAGTATGATGATCATGGTTCACTGATTTTCATCTCCCAATTAGACATTCTGAAACAATGCATTCAGCACACCTCTGTCATGGAAAGCTTCTGCAACATGGATAAGAGAGCCTCAACTGAGGATTGTGACACTACTCTAGAAATGCTACAGGAAGACACTGTCACCCAAATGTCTATTTATGAAGTGGACAAGCAAGAAAATTTTGCACCACTGGCATTGATGGAGCAATGAGTTTGAGATTTCAAAGTCTTTTATCCAGGGACTATAAATCATGTGAAGCTGTACTTTCATTCCCAACATGACAGACACTTGATAGAATACATAAAGATGGGAAAGACCCTATTACAACTCAAATTGAGAAAATTGCCCTACCAGATTTTTTAAACATAATTGATGAATGTATTGGTTTTAAAAAATCAGCTGTGATGTCTTTTTGATGGGCTATTTCATTCCATTCTTGATCAAAGTTTCTCTTTGTTTATCATGAAAGTTGTCCCTGAAATTAAAGGGGAATTTTATGTAAATTGTCTGCTAGAAAAATTTAAAGAAATACAGAAAAGAAAAAAAGAAGACTCTTATTTCCTAAGGAAGACTTCACAGAGAAGGTGAGACTTAGAATCAATAGGTCATAAAATCATAGATTTATTGTTTGAGGGGAATTTAGAGGTTATCACATCTAACCCTCTCCCACTTTTACGCATGAAAAAAAGAGATGCAGAAAGATTATATGATTTTCCAATGTCCAAAGCAAGAAGGGACTCAATTGGTCTGGTTGTTATTTGGCCAGTTCAGTGTAGCCATGGAAATGACACATCTGTTCCTCTTCCCTCCTCTGGATCTCACTTCCCCACCACAGTGGGAATCACAGCTATTTTAACTACCTCCTGAGCAAGAAGCCTCCTCCCCATGACTGAACCATCTTTAAAATCTGCTGTTTATTTCATGATATATCAATCCCTTTCTCTGTAGACTTCCTAGATAATTTCTAATTATCTATCTTATGGACATTTGAACATATTTTTTCATGTTTGGTTCTGTTATGATTGCTATGAGTGGATCAATATGGAAGGTCAGAATTTGAACCCTTGTCTTCCTGACTCTGGATCTTTTCTCTATCTACTTTTCTAATAATGAAAGGAGGGAAGAAGGGTTAGGGAATTTCAGTCAGAGGTCGTGCAGGGAAAAGACCAAAAGGCAGGAATCCTCATGATAGACTTAAGGAAAAATGCATCCATAGTTCCATTGGAGTGGAAGGTTCATATAGGGTAGTCTTGTGAGATAAATTTGGAGCAGTTGGTTGGGGCATCATTGTGAATGGCTTTCAGTAATTAAGTATCAAGTTTGGACTTATTTTGTAGGCAACGGGAGCTATTGAAGTTCTTTGATAATTAGGGAGATAAACCAGGGTATCAAGAACACTAATGTGCTGTTGGCTTTATTTCTCCCTTATATGACAAAATTTGGGGGCCAAACTTGAAAAAAAACAACTTATATGCCCCATCCTAAGTCAAGATTATCATGAATTGTTTTTGTTTGGATCTAGGTTTCGGTTTGGTTCTTTGTTAGGGCCCCCAAAGTTGTATAAATGTATATAGGATATGAAACACCTCCATCAGGCACTTTAAGTGAGAAATGAAATTCCCTAGGAATTTGTCAATATTGTAGGTCCTATGGGAGCAGCTATCAAACCTTGGATTTTAGCTTTCATTTTTATAAAGTTGTCAGACTTATTCAAAGTTTTTATGGAGGGTCATAGCTCTTTCTACCTCTTTTGATGGCCACGAAGTCTTTCCTGCCTGTCCTTTCTTTATAGAACTTCCATTGAAAGACTATGGGTGGTCTCATACCATTCTCCAAATTATGCTGAGACTTGTCTCAGTCACTGTGGTCCCATATGTCCACAGTAATGATAAGAGTGTGTCGGGCATTGAGTCTTTCCAGTGTGGTTTGGTTCTGTTATGATTGCTATGAGTGGGATCACATAACCAGGACCGGATGGTCTTTCCAGAAGTTTGAGTAAAAATAACTCTATGTAACCAATGAACCATTGGTGGGTACCACAGCTTTGGCCCATTGTTTGTAAAGGGTAGAGTTTCAATGCTTTCTTCCAGTGGTGGGAGGATCTTAAAATAATAAAGTTTAGAAATTTTGATTTACCTTCCCCCACCCCCGGCCTCACCCACCCAAAAAAAGTTTCTCTGGACTTCCCAAGCCTGCTGAGTCAGTGTAATTGGACAGATGACCTTGCAAGGAGAGGCTATCTGGTGAGAATGCTCTTGCTTCGAGTTCCTGAGGGAAGCAAAAAGGGACTCAATTGGTCTGGTTGTTTCTTGGCCAATTCAGTGTAGCCATGGAGATGACACATCTGTTCCTCTTCCCTCCTCTGGATTTCACTTCCCCACCACAGTGGGAATCACAGCTATTTCAACTACCTCCTGAGCAAGAAGCCTCAAAGTAATCTCGGATTTGGCTTCCTCCCCATGACTGAACCATCTTTAAAATCTGCTATTTATTTCATGATATATCAATCCCTTTCTCTGTAGACTTCCTGGATAATTTCTAATTATCTACCTTATGGACATTTGAACATATTTTTTCATAGTTTCTCTCTGTGATGACTCTAAAACTGGCTAAGTGCTTTGCATTTATCCCCATCACTGGATCACTCCACATTTATTAAGCATCTACTATTTTAAGTGTTGGGGATACAAAAAGAGGCAAAAGTCGATTCGGGCCTCAAAAAGCTCACAATCTAATGGGAGAGACATGTAAACAATATTTACCAAGCAAGCCACATACAGGAAAAATAGGAAATAATTAACAGAGGGAAGGCACTAGAATTAAGAGGGATAAGGAAAAGCTTTCTGTAGAAGGTGGATATTAGTTAGAACTTAATGAAAACCCAGGAAGATCAGTATCTTGGCCCATTGTTTTACTTTTTAAAAAGTTGTATTGATTACTTTTGCTTTCAGAAAACATTCTTTGTTTCCTTGATATCTTATAACAGAAAAATAAATTATGTGCCAAAAGTTTTTATTGGTGATAATGTGGTTAATTGGTGAATAATTCCATACATTTATTGAGTTAAAACCTTTATCTGATTTATTTTCTTTCCCCTACAAGGTATTTCCCAAAGTTTTGTGTTCAGATGATTAATTTGTTTTCTTTGAATTCACTCCCAAGGCAATATTAAGATGTAATATTCTTGCTAGAGACTCCCTTTTGTGTAACGATTAAGGTAAAAATTCCTTATTTTGCCATTCAAAGCCCTTTGAGCATTCTAATTCCAAACTACATTTCTAATTTTTTATCTTTTATTATTTATTTCTCTTTTATGTACCTTACACTCTGAGTTCAAATCTTGCCTCTGGGATTTACTATCTCAGTGGCCCTGGACAAATAATGTAAACCTTCAGGATTTGTTTTCTCATCTGTAAAAGGAGAGAGTTGAACTCTAATGTTCAATCCATTATCATATTCCATCTATGACCTACTAATACCAGATCACTCTATGATCTATGTTAATTTCCAGATATTGCACCTGTCCTCACTCAAAGACAAACTTTTCAAGACAACCAAAGACTATCTAATAATGTGTAAAATAGTTTGTTCCCATTGTCCCCACTTCTCTACTGAAAGGAGAGGCGTATATTTAATTATTTGTTCTCTTAGACCAAGATTGGTAATTATATTTTTTCAGAATTAAGCTTTATCTAAGGGTCCTTTTTCAGTTCTACTATTGTAGGTATTAGGCATAGTATTCTTATTCTGTTCATTTCATTTACTTATTCATTCATGCAAATCTTCTCCTGTTTGTCTGAATTTGGCTTAATTTAGTGAATCCCCTCCATCAAAAGGAATTACCAACACTACTTATGATTTAGTTTTAGGAAGCCAGCATTACAAAAACAGCAATTCACCAAGGAGGTCAGTGATGTTCCAGCATAGGAGTTTTTCCTGGTGAAAGGACAAAGTCCTCAAGACCATTGTTTCTGATCTGTATACCAAATTGGCTAGGGACAAGATAGGTGGAAAGTCAGAAATCCTAAGAGTGGGATATGTTTTTGTGCTGTTATGTTTTAATTCTGACTTTATTGCTTATTACCTATGCGGCCTTGGACAAGCCACTTAACTTCTATTTTCCTCAATTGTAAAAATAGGTATAAAAATAGCACCTACTCCCTGGGTTCTTGTGAGGATCAATAAAATAGAATTTGTAAAAAAATTCTTAGCACAGTACCTGGAATATAGTAGACCGTATACAAATATTAAATAATGCTCATCACCCTACTCCAACAGTTGATCAATCCATTGGTATGTCTACCCCAAGATAAAACTTCCAGCTGAAAGGGTTCATAAGAACAATTTGTTCCATCAGTCCCAGAAGTGGCCAAAACAGACCTATGGAGTGCTCAGCCCTTGGTTAAACATCAGACACCAAGGTTATCCACTGCATCCATCTCCAAACATCTTGACTTTTGTCCTACCACTAGATTTTGGTAACTCTGGAAGAGAGAGGGGAGTGGGTGACTTTGAGCAATTTTATTTCACTTAAATCCAATTCATTCTCAAGTCAATCTTCTGTGATATCCTTCTTTGAAAAGGATATATAAATAACAACCTCCAAAAGGCTGCACTCACCCACTCAAGGACCTGATTCCCAAGCTTGCAACAAATTTAAGCCCACATCTTAATCCCTCCCTCTTTTCAATGCCATGGGGATCCAAGGTCCAGGCTGCAGCAACTTACTGAGGCTACAATAACCAGATCCTTGGCAGCAACGTTCTGTACCACAAAAGATCTCTGCCAGAGAGCTGAAGAATAGAAAGGAGTAGGACATGGCTCTGGGTGTAAAATAGAGCTTAATTCTGTACATCCCCCCTCACCAGTTGTAGCCTTGGAGACTCGTAAACTCCAAAAAACAAAAGTCACCTTTGGCTTCTCTGAACTGTTGGTCAGAGAACTAAGAAACATAGAGTAAAAAATCCTATCCTAGAATAGGAAACAGCGAGATGTCGATGTGGGGAGGACACTGTTCCCACACTCCACTAAGCCTGAGGCAAAGAGCTCAGCATCTATGGGGTCAGTTTTGTTTCCCCAAAAGTTACTTGGGGGTAGAGGCTCAGGATGGTGAACTATGAATTGCCCAGTGTAGAAGAAGACTGAGACTTGAGATCCAATTCAGAGGGAAACCACCATCGGAGAGGAAACAGTCAGAAAGTGAGTAATGGGGAGGAGAGGGAAAGAGAAGGAGGAAGTGAAGACTGAAATCACCAAAAATCTTAGGAAAAAGAAAATTCACAGAGTTTGACCATAAGCAGATAAATCAACAGGAAAATTATTAACAGCAGAAGGAAATTTTAATATATAGTCTCCAGAACTAATAAAGGAGTTTAAGCATCTATGAATAAATACTGCTGTACAAAAGAATATAAATCAACATTTGATAAAATAGACGACCCTGTGAAATTTGAGGAGAACATGGAATGACAGGCCACTTTTCCTGAGTAGTTTAAAAGAAAAATGAGGATGAAGAGAGAAATTTTCAGAATTTATGTCCTGTACAGTAAAATGTGATGGCAAATCTCAACTAAAGGGACAAAAGAGAGGGCAGTAGAGTAGGACTGCAAATTCACAGAAGTGAAGGACAGTGTAAAAGATGAAAAGCAAAAAGCTTTATTATATATTATGTATTATGTATCATTGACATTATTTCCATCACTTTCTTAAGTCTAAACAATCAACAAAACCATGAATCAAGCTGTTGATTTATAACATTTGCCAATTTCTGAAACATAAAGGGCTCACCTTGAGAATGTAAGGATCGATGAACATATCCTTGTTTATTTTGTCATTGAGAAAACTAAGCCTCAAATAATTATGAAACATCTTCCTTCCACCCTTTTTTGCTGTCAGAAGGAAAATGTGGTAAATCATTATCTTTGAAAGCAACAGGGAAAGCAGTAGATAACAGAAATTTATGGCTTTATATATAACTATATTGTGTATATGTATATTTCCATGTGTACATATATGCACAGAGTAAGTTTATACTTAAAACTGAACTAAAATGCTTATTATAGAAAAGATTTCAAATTAATATTTTACCTCATTATTGTACTACAATGACATCTCAAGAAAAATTTTAAACCTTTCATTCATGATTGTTGTTCAGTGGTTTTTAGCTTTGTCCAATCTGTGGTCTCATTTGGGGATTTTCTTGGCAAAGATACTGGAATTATTAGTCATTTCCTTTCCTAGCCACATTTTAAGGATAAGGAAACTGAGAAAACAGGATAGATGACTTGTTCAGGGTCACCCATTTAGGAAGTAGATGAGGTCAGATTTGAATTCAGCTCTAGTCACTAGCTGTCCTTGCTCACAGTCTATGTGAATTTATGACACAAAATTTTGAAGATGGTAAATTATCATTTTGATGTTATTTTTGTAGAAGGAGACAATTCAAGGGAAATTAATATGCATTCATTAAGTACTTATGTATCAGGTTCTGTACTAAACATTGGGGATGAAATAGAGGGAAAAACAAAAAAGATACTTGCTTTCAGGGGGAATACATTCTAATGAAAAAAGACAAAGCATAAAATGAAGATGAAAAGGAAGAGGTGGTAGAAGTAATCATGGGGCATGGTGGAAAAAGAAGTTCAGAGTCAGGAAAAGGCCCCAGAGAAGAATCAAAGAGTAAAAATGGCTGGACTAGGGATCCTTCTTAAAATGAAGTTTCTGCTATGCCCAAAGGGCTATAAAATCATGCACATTCTTTGACTTAATAATACTCCTGTTGGGCATGAATCCTAAAAGAGACTTTAAAAAAAAAGATCTATATTTTTAAAAATATATGGCAGCTCTTTTCTCAGGGCAAAGAAATGGAAATTAAGGGATGCCCAGCAATTGGGGAATGGCTAAATAAATTGTGGCATGTGGTTATGATGGCATACTATTGTTTCATAAGAAATGATGAGCAAGATGCTCTCAGAAAAATGTGCAAAGATCTATGTTTTCTTTTGCAACATGACTTTTATGGAAATGTTTTGCCTTTTCAGTGGGGAGAGGTGGAGAGGGAGGAAGGGAGAGAATCTAGGACTCAAAGTTTTAATAACAAATGTTAAAAAAAATTGTTTTTCACCAGTAGAGAAATAACAAAAAGTTAGTTCCAAAATATAGTTATATTTAAATAAGTTCTAAGAACAAATTATATTGATATAAATTGTGTCCCCTTTAATCCTTGGGGGTGTCCCTGAAACTGCATCTCCCTTTGGGGGGGAAGTTCCTGAGTCTCAAATCCTGGAAGGGACACATCTTTCCCAGACAACTCCCATTCAATTGAAAATCATAGTCAATATCCTTTTGAGTGGCTCAAACTGCTCCCCAGCTCCAGGCCAACACTGGCCCAATATAACTGAGGATTTGCCAACCTACCTTTGCAAAATCATCCTAACAGGATTCTTTGCCTACTAAGAAAGCTGTCTTCTTAGTGCAAATAAATCCCCTTTTGCCACAAACTTCGGGTTTGCGATTCTATCCCAAGGGATCTGCCACATTGACCAGAAGGGATCTCTTACCCTCAATTCTCGCACCTCATCAATATTATGTGACTTATTTGTAAATAACAACAAAATATAACTGCATAAAAAAGAGTGTTCTTGGTTTTTTTCCATAGTCTTTCACAAGCTACCTCCATGCTTTAGATATTCCTGTTTTCTATTTTTCAATAAACAATTTTAAAAAGTTTTGCTTGTAATTGGAAAGTAAATAAATAAATGTACACACACACACACACACACACATACATAAATGGAGGTTCTGAGTACATAGTAGTATTTAAAATGTATTTATAAGAATTTTAAATTATGTTCTGTTGATATTCAAAATTAGTTGGATAAAACAAAATACAGATGGTTTTTTTCGTTTGTTTCTTTTTTAGAAATTCACATTGTTAATATTTAAATACAATTCAATAAATATCCAATGCCCATTCTGAATCAAGACAAGTTGAGTTGTCAGAATAGGTTTCTAGTTGGAGAAATGAAATGAGTAATAAGATCATTTCTGTAATTGCTCACTTGCTTTCCTCTTCCATGTTCAAATTATCCTTTCATAAAGCCAATAAACAGATGTGCCTTAGCTATGCTTCTCAATTTATGTCATCTGTAAATCTGCTCAACATGCCATCTATGCTTTTAATCCAAGCCATTCCTAAGAATGTTAAATAGCACAGAATAAAACACAGAGACCTGTGACTTTTCACTGGAGACTGATACTGACCTAGTCCTCTTTGAGTCTGACCATTCAGCCAGTCAGAAACCATCTAACTGTACTATCATCCCCTCACATCTCTCCATCTTTGACACAAAAACTGTATCACAAGAAACTTTCTCAATTGCTTTGTTAAAATTGAGGTATAGTATATCTGCAGCATTCCTTTGATCTACCTATTTAGCAAAATCTGTCAAAAAAGGAAATCAGATTAATGTGGTCAATACTTGTCCTTGCAGAAGTAATGCTAACTCATTGTGATCAACTCTTCCTGTGCTCAGGGTTCACTAACCATCTCTTTGCTATTATATTTTAAAACGGGGTTAGGAATCTATAGTTTGCCCTATAGTTTGCCAATTTCACCCTCTTAACTTTTTCTGGAAAATCGAGATATTTGTTCTTCTCCAGTTCTGTGGTATTTCTTCACTTCTCTTTTTCTTTTTCTTCTTATTTTTTGGCGAAACAATTGGGAGTAAGTGACTTGTCCAGGGTCATACATCTAGTAAATGTTAAGGGTCTGAGGCTGGATTAATTCAAGTCTTCCTAATTCCAATTCTCTATTCACTGGTCCACCTAGCTTCCCCTAGTTCTCCATTTCTCCATGATCTTTCAAAGATTATGACAGGGGCTTGGAAATCACATCTGTTAGTTCTCTCAGGAAAGATTTCAATGATTTGACCATTCTTTGCAATGAGATGATAATTGAAACCAAAGGAGGAAAGACAGATGGAGAGACAGACAGGAGAGAGAATAGAGAAGAGCAGAGACAAGAGGGAGAAAAGAGGGAGCTTAAGCATTTCTCCTGCCCTACCTGCCACGCACCCCCGCACTTCCTTATAGATCTCAATTCTTTCTTGCAAGAAAGCATTAAGGGTATTTGGTGCACATTGTATACCTTTGACTTCAAATTGTCTGTCATAGTGTCTAAACTCTGAAAACTGCTTAGAGTAGATTGGACAGACTTTTAAAAAAGGAAATATAGTTATGCTTTCCAGAAAGCAACTTTCCCCCATCTGGTTTTATATATCACTGGTCAGCATAAGAACTTCAATAGGAATTTTTGGGAAGTTTTGAGGAAGCTGCAGACAACACATGGAATGCCAGCAGATGACACTGAGCTTATAACCAAATACTTAACTCAAATTTTATAATAGTGTAAACCCACTTTACAAAGTGCTTACTGCAAACACCTCATAAACAAAAAAGGGGGAAAAAAGACCTTCTTTGGTATAAAGGGAGAGCCAAGAAAAATTTATGCAGATTTTCTCAATCATGAAGGCACCTTACCCTAACTCCCAGATGTGGAAGGGATAACTGTACTTGTGTTCAGCATAACTTCAAATCTTGTGACCCTTAATTTCCATTTTTCATCCCACCAATGGGAACATTGAGGAAAAATGACTCACTGAATAATTGAATCATAAAGTTGAGAAGGACTCAAGATTACCTAATTATGTAAGTAATAAGTTATCTAATTGCCCAGATTTCCTTATTTTATAGATGAAGACTTAGGGAAAGCAAAAAATTTACAGTGTCTGTATCGACTGTCAGCACCAAAAGCAGTCTTAACCAATTTTGAATCATGGACCCCTTGGTGAAGCCAATGGATGCTTTATAATGATGATTTTAAAAATACAAAACATAATGCATAGAATTACCCAAAAGGTAGATATATTAAAATAAAGATATAATTTCCCCCTTCTAAGTTTATGGGCCCTTTGAAATCTGGCCATGGGTCTCTGATTAAGAACACCAGTTTTATATCATCTGGTCTAAGCTCTTTGTCTTATTGATGAGAAAAATGAGACTAGGACACCCAGAAGGGACTAATGACTTGCCCATGAATGTATCCTAGTATGTAGAAGAGCCAACCTTCTATGTTCTGATTCTGTCAGATGCTCATTCTATAACAACCTCACACAATATAATACAGAGAAAAGATAAGGGTTATTGTTGTTTGACTTTTATTTTTGAAGAGGACCAATGGCACTGAATTTGAAGTCAAAAGTGTCCTGGGTTCAAATGTCAGCTTTACTACTATGTGACCTTGGACAAAGCTGGTCCAATTTCCTCATCTTCTAACTGGATGATTCCTAAAGTCTTCCCCAGCTCTACAGCTAAGATTTTATGAATCCATTGTGTCAGAGCACTCACATCGATCAGTTAGAGAATGGGGGTGGTAGAAACAAGACAAAACTTGTATTAAAAAAAATTCTGCTTTGAACATTAAACTTCATTGGAGAAAGACTAGAAACCGCTACTCTGTCTGCCAAGCCCAAATAATCATCTGATGAGAGAGAGAGGCCTCCTTTGGTCACTCTCCGCATTCCCAGAGGGCTTTGTTAGACAATTATAAGAATCTAGTGATAATCTTCTTCTATTTACATCCTTCAGTCCCCATTTCCCAGTTTGTCCAGAACTTGCCCTCATTAAACACTCCAGGCACACGCCTTCCGCGCCTGCTGCCAGCCCGGCTTTTCGGCACATGGGAGCGTCTCCCGCTGCCTGATTCTATTACACGGATCAAAGTCACAGCTCGTGGTGGGGTTTCTCTGTCAGCTTCCAAGGCATCAAAGGAAATAAGCAAGAGTTTTTCAGAGTGGGAAAGCAAAACGTCCCCGGTGAGGGGGAAGACCGGGCCAGGTCTTTGGTTGCAAGGAAGGTGACAATCCAAGGGCCAAGAAGGGTGGGACCCAGAGAGCAGGTTGTGGTTAGCACCCTATGTCACAGCTAATGGTCCACTGATGGTGGGGAAAATCTGGAGGCCGTGGCTGATGTCGGCGTCGCAACCGGTCCCAGCTGAGATGCTCGGAGCAATTACCAAAGTTGGAAATGAAAAACTACCTTCAAGATAATCTCGTGTTTTAAGTCTTGGGGGCCAGCTCTCCTGAATCCCATCCCCTATTCTACCTTCCTCTTAGCCCCTCTTGCCCAAGATTTTATATATATACATATTATCTTTAGGTAATCTTTAAAGTCCTACTCAACTTTATGATTCAGTTATTCAGTTATTCAGTAATTCATTTCCCCCCCCCCTCTCTCTAGATATAGATATATAAATATATACTTAGTTAATTAGTTACCTAGATAGGTAATTTTTTCCTCTCTCTCTCTCTCTCTCTCTCTCTCTCTCTCTCTCTCTCTCTCTCTATATATATATATAATATATATATATAATATATATATATACACACATATATACATAAAATTAACTAGGTATATATACCTAGTTAATTAGTTACCTAGATAGCTAATCTTTAGAGTCCTTCTCAACTTTATGATTCAATTATTCCATAAGCCATTTTTCCTCAATGGCCTCAATATTCTCATTAGTCAAATAGAATGAAAAATGGAATTCAAGGACCACTACATATGTGTGTGTGTGTGTGTGTGTGTGTGTGTGTGCTGTTCTTTTTTCTTTTTAGTAGAAAGAAAATAATTTAATAGAATTACGGGACCACAAGAATAAAAGATATAATTGAACTGAAATTTTCAGTGTTATTGCCTTGAGAGGTAGCACGTCATTTTGCATAAAGAGCTGGTTGCTGAACAAGAGGGAGCCGAGTTCAAGTTTTATTTACAACTGGCAAATGCTTTTTATTATTAAAGTCATTTTTTAGTCAGTCTGACTCTCTATGTTCTCTTTTGGAATTTCTTGGAAAAGGCACTATATTTAGAAAAGATAGTGGTTTGACATTTCCTTCTCTAGCTCATTTTACAGATGAGAAAACTGAGGAAAACAGAGCTAAGCATCTGAGGCCAGATTGGAACTCAGGAAGATGAGTCTTCCTGACTCAGAACTGTTTCTCTATTCACTGCTCTCCATAGCTGTCCCCTTAAATTATTTAGCCTCCCAGTGTCCCCAGGCAAATACATAGGACTTAATAAGTTTCAGAAAAGTTACTGACCAACATTGACAAAAAGTCTCCTCACCTGGGCATTCCTTGTACCAGTGAAATTAAAAGTGGAGTCCTTACCTCTATCCCTATCATTCCTTAAAAAGACTGTTCATTCTCCCTCTGAACATAAATCCCAGAGATTAGAAAATTAAAATATTCATGGAATTTTCTGGAGAAATTCCTGGGAATTTCACCTACATGTTTGAGACATGAGGGTGTATTTCAGTGTCCTTTCTTGATTATCTCTTCACGACACCATATATTCAAAAATATGTCATATCACTATTCCAACAACTTTACATTGCATTCATTTTATAACCCAAGGCTTAAAGCCCATATGGGATTCTTATTATTGGTGGTGATTGATTATTCAATGCTTCATGCCTACATGAGAGGCAGGATTGGTGAAATTGGATTAGAAATCCTGGTTTTCTTGCTTCCAGCTTCCAGAGAGAAAAAACATCGTTCTAGACTTTCTTCAATTGCTAAAACAAACAAACAAACAAAAACAAAACTCTGGGAAGAAGGTAACATGTAGAGGAGTCAGAATCTGAATCATGTCCCCATTCCCAGCTTACTATACTAGAGACTTGGGGAGATTTGTCCTTGTATGAAATCTGGGGTTCTCTTGGATGGGCTGAGAAAACTTAGAAATACTGTGTATTGTCTGTTATACATTTTCATCTCTATACCTTTGTAAATTTCCTTTTGCTCTTGGTTTGGATAAATAGGTTTATTTGCTATATGTATATTCATTGTGGAACCAGTATTTGGTGGAAAAGAGTCATATCTTGGATATATAACTCAAAGCATTCCTTCTCCATTGAGGAGTAGTGATTAGGAGCTCTGTTTGAAGCTAAAAATTATTTTCCCTAGTCTAACAGAATTTAAAGGAGTGAAAAGACAAATTCTAGCCTAATATTCTTTTTTTTTCTGAGGAGAACAAAGCTTCTGTACCCAACCCCCCACTATCCTTCCTGGCAGGAATCAGTTTTCCTTGAAAGGAAGAGGATCTGAAGAGAAACGATCTGTTTATAATTTCTTCAAAGACAGACGCAAGGGGGCATATATAATCTATACAGGCAATATATCACAACACAACACAGTACAAACTTACATATTCATTCACTCAGTACATATCTATTATCTAACAAGTTTAAGGGGTTTGTTTTTGGATTGTATCAACCCTGCCTTTTAATGGTTTGATTCTGGGCATGGTACCTATTCAACACCATTGTGTTACTATTCATGGCACAGAAGGTGCCAGCAGAGAATGCTGTGTTTAGGGTCTCAGGACCTGTCATTTACTACCTATATGATCATAAGGGTAACTGAGGGCTCTCAAACTCCTCAGCGAGTTAAGGGGTTTCTACTCCAAATACATGAACAAGTGCTTCATCAGGCAGACAAGGGCACAGGAGAACATCTTGTTCCAATGGCCATGAAGGCGGCTGGAGCTGGTGTTATGAAGCACTTAGAGCTTGGGCATACATTAAAGTCATCCAGGTCCCAGCTCTGACTCACTTAAATCCAATTTATGCATAAGTCAAAAGATATCACCTCTACCATTTTCTCTTTCTTTTTAAAAACCTTTCTTAAAGTCCCATGAAAACAGGCAAGTGACAAAACAGCAGGTACAGATACACTGGGAGCTGTAGTTACAGCACAGAGCTGTCTTCTCATTGGACGAAGGCAATGGGATTCAGCAGACCCTTGGGTGTCTGAGTGCCTTTTTAAAGGATCGTGCTACTTATCTTCTGGTGTGATGAAAGGACTAAAAAAGGTGCTGAAAAAAATGAGCAAGTTTTTTTCCCTTCTCTGTACTCCACTTTTCTTTTTGGTAAAATTAAGGGATAAAACAAAGTGACTTCTTAGATCCCATCAAGTGCTAAATCACAACCCTATGTGACAAAATATTCCCTTTCTCAAAGGCATTGTACAAGGAAATGAGAAGAGAAGGATGTGGAAATGAAGAAATAGCTTTCCAATAAAGGCACAAAATTTTTATGTTGAAATGTAAATGTCATGTCTAAAAAGTATTTTCATATTGTGATATAAGTTCCTATCACTAAAGACTCCCTCTAATATCTTACTGCGATAGTGATCTTGCATTTTCTAAGACAGTGGTTCTCAAACTTTTGTTCTCAGTATCTTCATGTTGTTAAAAAACTATCGAGGATCTGTTCAAAGAGTTTTTGTTCACATGGGTTATATTTATAGCTATTTACTATATTAGAAATAAAAAATAATTTTGAATTTGTAGACCCTCTGAAAGGGTTTCAGAGACCCCAACAATTCTTTGGACTATACTTTGAGGACCACTGCTCTAGGACTATGTTAATAGAGCTTAAAATCTGTCAAGTCAAGTGATATGCTGGAGCCAGCTCTAATTTTCTAAGAACTCATTGTTAGATTTTCAACAAAGACAGCCTTATTGTTAATCATTTCCCAACAGCCTCTTATATTGTTACTGGCCTGGTGACAATAGGCTAATTATTATTGTTGTTAATAATAATTTTATATAGTACTTTAATATTCTCAAAGTGCTTTACTTCCATTACTTCATTTAAACCACACAACATCCTTGGTGGTTTCCACCAACTTGGAAAGATTTTGAGGAGGTCTTAGCAAAAACATAAAAACATACTTAGTATGTTCTAAGTTCTTAAATTATGTATTTATACATTCCATCCTCACATCTTTTATTACAATTAATAAATTACAATTTGTTAATAATTGTTAATCTGGTGATTTTTATTTTTTTTTATTTTTTTTAATTTTTTTTAAATTTTATTTTATTTAATAATAACTTTGTATTGACAGAATCCATGCCAGGGTAATTTTTTACAACATTATCCCTTGCACTCACTTATGTTTTGTTTTTTCCCCTCCCTCCCTCCACCCCCCCCCCAAGATGGCAAGCAGTCCTATATATGTTAAATATGTTGCAGTATATCCTAGATATAATACATATTTGCAGAACCACACAGTTCTCCTGTTGCACAGGGAGAATTGGATTCAATCTGGTGATTTTTAAATGAATTCATTTTTGTATTACATTTTTTTTTGTAAAGTGTTCTGTTATTAATTCTTTAGTGGCCTTTCATCCTCCCAATGAAAGAATTAATAATACCAAATATAAAAAATAGGTTCTAATTTTCTGTTTTTATCTGAATTTCTTGTATGTATCAACATGAATATTGGCAAACTTAAAATTGTTAATTCCCTGGTGTAAAAGGTCCCAAATTTACTTTTCTAGTAATAGACATAAGATTTGAGCTAACTTTCATTATCTGACCTGGTTATTGGCAAAGAAAGTTCAAAATCATGTTAAGACCAATTTTGTAGGAAATTTTTAGCAGAGAAGAAAATTTCTGTAAGTGACTTAAGCCAGAGAAAAATTGCTCTGAGACCCCACCCAATTCACAGGACTACATCAGATGTTTCCAGAGGAACAGATGAGATATATCCATGAATTTTATTTTGTTATTTGCTTCTTCCCTTTTTGCAGTTCCCTTTTTATGCTGTCAAAATGTCACCAAAGAGGATTGCCCCCTTGATTATGTCAAAGCTACCCACCCCTATCCCTTTCCCTTTCACATTATCTCCCCTCATAAGTCCCAGCAATTGGAGATTCATTGAGGAGACCATGACTCTCAGTAGAATGAAATGGGGGAATGAGAGAAATATTTATGAATAGCTAATAATTTGGCTTCTTCTTCCAAAGTCAGGACATTACCGGTCCTAGGACATTACTGATGATGAGATTGCATTAACTCTCCTCAATTTTGATCAGACCCCCACCCAGTCTTACAAAGAATTTAATCTAAAACAGGGAAGCCCATTGTGTTCTACTCAAGCTTGGGTAAAGAAAGATCATTTTGTCTAGATAGCCACAAATTGGAGGTAGTCTGAATATAGAGATAGATTTTCTGTTCTAAGGTGACATGATGTCACTCTCAGCCTTTTGTTGAACACCTACTCTTTGAAGGATATATAAACATTGAGCTTATTGTCATGATTATCTTTATTATGAGAGATGGCCAAATGACCATCCTCTTGCTAAAAACATGCTGGCTTTATTAATAAAATGATTAAATTGCCCAGGAAAAAAATTAGTATGTTTACCATCCAAAGTCCAGTCTACTTAAATTCTGAGGGTTTGTTGCTAGCTCAAGCATGGAGTGATAATTCTGTTGGGATAAAGGAGGGTAAAGAATTAAGGATAATGTTGAGACTGGAAGGATGGTAATGCCTTGAAGAAACATAGGGAAGTTTAGAAGAGGATTGGGTGTGAGGGCTAATTTTGAAATTTTAATTGAGCAATGAAGTCTGAAGCTAGATCATAAACCATTGAGGAGTGAATAAGAAGAAAGCTTTAAGGTGTTTTTGGTTTGTATTTTTTTTTTCTGAGAAAGGGATGACAGAGTCTGCTGAAGGCTTTTTAAGGATGAGGGAGACCTGAGCATGTTTAAAGGCAATAGGAGGGAAACTATATAGAAATAAAATAAAATATATAGAGATATTGAATGTTATAAAGGGGGGATACTTGATGGGAGACAATCTGCTGGAAAAAGGGAAGAGGATGGGATCATAGATGTTTGTAGAGAGCAAGAAGGAAGGAACAAGGAAAAAAGCTACTTTTTCAATCAGAGACTGTAGAATAGAAGGTGAAGAGAAGACAGGTTAAGGGAGATCATGGTCAATGGTCTCATTTTTCTCTATAAAGTGAAAAGTAAAGTCCTCAGCTTAGAGGATGAGGAAGAAGATGGTGTGGGAGGCTGTGCAAAAATGTTTGTGGCAACTCTCTTTGTAGTGGCAAGAAACTGAAAACTGAGTGGGTGCCCATCTGTTGGAGAATGGCTGAATAAGTTATGGTACATGAATGTAGTGGAATATTATTATTCTATAAAAAACAATCAAGATGATTTCAGAGAGTCTTAAATGAACTGCTGCTAAGTGAAGCATTCATTGTACGTAGCAACAGCAAGATTATACAATGATCAAGTCTGATGGACATGGCTCTTTTCAACAATGAGATAATTCAGGCCACTTCCAATGGTCTTGTGATGAAAGCCATCTACACCCAGAGAAAGGACCATGGGAATTGAGTGTGGATCAAAACATAATATTTTTCTCTCCTTTGTTGTTGTTAGCTTATATTTTATTTTCTTTCTCATTTTTTCCCCTTTTTGATCTGATTTTTCTTGTGCAGCATGATAATTTTGGAAATATGTATAGAAGAATTGCACATGTTTAATATATATTGAATTACTTGCCATGGGGAGGAGGTAAGGAAAAGGAGGGAAAAAATTAGAACACAAGATTTTGCAAGAGTGAATGTTGAAATTTATCTATGCATACGTTTTAAAAATAAAAAACTTTAATAAATATTTTTAAAATTAAGTGTGGCTCTTAGAACTGGCTACAGTACTCCATACATGATATGACTAGGGCACAATATGTAGAACAATCACCTGGCTTCTTCTTAATGCTATGTTCTATTAAAGACATCTCAATTTGCCATTCTATTGACTCATATTAAGTTTGTGGCCATTAAGTCTCAGAACTTTTTCATAAAGGGATCATCTTAGCCCCTTGCCCTCAAGGAGTTAAATAACCATACTTTGAGAAAGAATCTGGTAAATGCAAATGAAAAGTCCAGAGAAAATGCTATGAAAAAAATTTGGTGGGGGAGAACATTTCCATGGAGAGACACCAGAGAAAATTTCATAGAGAAGGCAGCACCTGAGTTAGGTCTTGAAGGAAGGAAAGGATTTTAAAAGTCAGAGGTTGTACATTCTGGAGAACAATCTGGAATTATGCTCAAAAAATTATCAAACTGTGCATACCCTTTGATCCAGCAGTGTTTCTACTGGGCTTATATCTCAAAGAGATTTTAAAGGAAGAAAAAGGACCTGTATGTGCAAGAATGTTTGTGGCAGCTCTTTTTGTAGTGGCCAGAAACTGGAAACTGAGTGGATGCCCATCAGTTGGGGAATGGTTGAATAAATTATAGTATATGAATGTTATGGAATATTATTGTTCTGTAAAAAATGACCAACAGGATGATTTCAGAGAGGCCTGGAGAGACTTACATGAACTGATGCTGACTGAAGTGAGATCTTTATATATATATATATAAGGATATCTTTATATACGCAACAAGATCATACGATAATGAATTCTGATGGATATGGCTCCCTTAAACAACAAGATGATTCAAACCAGTTCCAATTGTTTAGTGATGAAGAGAGCCATCTACACCCAGAGAGAAGGCTGTGGGAACTTAGTGTGGTTCACAACATAGCATTTTCACTCTTTTTGTTGTTGTTTGCTTGCATTTTATGAGAGGGTTGGATTGGACAGGCTCTGAAGGCTTTTCCCGTGATAAGCTGATTTAATGGAAGGCTTGGCGCTGAAATCTAAGGCAATACAGTGATAGAACAGGAGGTTGTTGAGGACACTAAAGTTTGCTGGGCTGAGAATCATTCCTGAGAGAACTTGCAACAGTTATGTATGAATTGTAGAGAACCAAGAGAGGGTATTGAAAAAAAGAAAGCGGGATCTTCCCTTGCCTTCTTTGGTACAAAGGCCAATGACAGAAGGGATGAATGGACTCTATTTGGCACTACTGAGAGAATTCCAGAACTGTGGGATTCCCTGCTTGTCTCTTGGGGCCATCAATGTTAGGAAGAAAAAAAATTACTTTTAGATATGTGCTTAGATCCCAACAGGCTACATTGAACATGAATTGAGATAATGACGTGACTTGACTACGTCAACCTCTGACTCAACTAGTTTCCATGTTTGTCTGCAAAGCACCCCTGCCTGAGATCAGTGGTCCAAGAACCTGGGCATGAAGCAATGGGCTGGCCCTCCAGTAAGTGCAACTTATCAGAATTATGCGGTAGTAGGAATGTTGAACGTCATCAGTATGTGCTTTCTGGAGAGAGCCAATGTCTCCCGAAGTCAGTTAGCTAGCCCTGGAAAGCTGCTCCTATTTTAGAATATTAGACATTCCCAACAGAAGATGTGAAGATGTTCCCAACTGAAGAGAACCTTAGAGGCTGTGTTAGTGGCAATGGGGAGACCTCTTACTTTGGTGTCAGAATCTCCATTTTCCTTCTTAATAGTTCAATTCAATCCAACTGGCATTGATGGAAAATGTAATATTTGGCTGTCACTATGCTAGGTGCCAGTGATATAAAGGTAAAAAAAAATCAAAACAGTTCCTGCCTTCAAGGTGTTTACCTTCTATAGGCAGGATCAGCATGTTATAGATAGGCAAAAACGGAATGAATTCCCCCCAAAATGAAAATAATTTGAAGGGGCAGAAGAGCATTAACCACTAGGGGAAATAAGGAAGTCTTCTTGTAGAAGGAGTCATTTGATCAGAATCTCGAAGGGAACTAGGGATTCTAAGAGGAAGGAATGAGAGAGAAAGGGAGCACTCTAAGAATAGTAAACAATTCATGCAAAGATCCGGAAGCAGGAGGTGGAAAGCTGTGTATGGGAGAGACAAAATAGGCCAATTTGTCTGGAGTAATGAGTGTGTAAAAATGACTAATATATAATTATCTTATAAAGAACTTGTGCTATAAAAGGTTTGAAACATTCAAACAGAGATGTTTACATTTTATTCTAGGGACCAAAGCGGGTGATTGAAGCTTCTGGAGCAGGGAAGGATGTGATCAGACTTGTCCTTAAAGGATGTCATTTGGGCATACAGGCAGGAAGGAAGGATTGGTAAGGGGAGAGAATGGAGGCAAGAAGGCTAATTAGGAGGCTAATACAATGACCTAGGCAAAGGTGAGGGTATCTGAATTAGGACTATAAACACTTGAGTAGTAGGATTTGGAGGTAATAGTTATAAGACTTAGCAACTGATTGGATATAAGAGTGGAGGACAGTAAATAAGAGGAACGTGACTACTTGGAATAATAGTAGTGTCCTTAACAAGGAACTGACAAGAAATGATTTTGTTTTCATTTATGTATTTGCACTGGAGAATAGGAAGAGAAGTGAATTTAGGAAGCATAATGAGTTGTGTTGTTACTTTGTTATTTTTGTTGTTGTTATTGTTGTTTTGACAGTAAATTTGTAATGCCTACAGAACAACCAAGTGGAGATGGATAGTTGGGGATGCAAGACCAGAGCAGGAGGAAATGATGAAGGAAAGAGATATATGATGTAGGAATCATTTATCTAGAGATAATAATTAAATTCATGGGACCTGAAGACAATGAAAAAAAACACAGACACATAGAGAGAAAGAGAAATGGAATGTTGTGTATGGGAGAGATAAAGTAAGTCAATTTGTCTGGAAAAAAGAATATATGATGAGGAATAATAGATAACTATCTTACAGACATTTCCAATTTTATCCTAGGGATGAGAGAGACAGAGACACACAAAGATAGAAAGACAGACAGATGGACAAGGCAGAGAAGACACAGGGAGAGAAGAGTGATAGAAAGACAGAGAGAGACAGAAAGATAAAGAGAGACAGAGAGAGAAGACAAAGAGAAATTCAGAGACAGAGACAGAGACAGAGACAGAGAGACAGAGGGAGAGAGAGAGAGAAAGAGAGAGAGACAGAGACAGACAGAGAGAGACACACACACACACACACACACACAGAATTGTCTAGACTATGGCTTGTCCAATGTTACACAGTCAATATTCCTAGATCTTCAAGCTTTAAGACCAACTCTCTATGTATCATTTTGCATGCTTTTTAAGGTAAATAAGTCAAAATACTTTTTTCTATTTAAAGAAATCACTGGAGTAGCAGAGAAAATGGGAATGAGGAAGAATCAGGAGAGCTCTCTCACCTGCCTTCAGAAGGGCCCTGCGGAGCTTTGACTGAATTAGCATTCCCAATAATGGCCCTGGTGGGTGGAATGGATTGGCTGGCTCTTCCCCACCCCAGAGCTCTCCTAACTCCCCAGGAGTATCAACTTGCCTCCTTCCTGGCAAAATCCCTCAGGGGAATCCACTGCTTCTGACTCAACAGCCCTTTCTCCCTGAGGTTTAATTGATTAATTTTTCCCACCTATGACATAAGAAAGAATGCCAAGGACAGAGAAGGCCAGTCAGCCTGAGCATTGGCAAGGTCTCCCCGAGCATGGATGTTCTGCTTTGCCAGGGCAAGCACCCAAGGCAGGCTCACAGAGCTGAGCTGTCTCTTGGCCTTCTCCTGGGGCAACCACATTCTGACATTGTGGTTCCTAACTGGCCCACTGATAATTCTTTGTGTTTGGAGAAAATCATGAGGAGGATTGTGTCTGCTATGTGCTTTCCCTCCTCCACAATCCTGTCTGCCCTTAATAAATTTCTTTGAAATGTGTCTGTGTCATCAATCCAAGCCACATCAAATTGTTATTTTTTAATTAGATTTTTTTTAATAGAAGTAGGTGTGTTATATGTTGAATAGTTTTTTAAAAGTGCCCAGGAATGGGTTTCCAGGAAGTGGGCAAAATGGATTAAGGTAAGAATGAAAAGATTTTCCAATGTTTACTCTTGGCTCCAGGCCCAGACAATAGGGAACCTCAATGTCCCCTCCACTCTTAGCCCCTGTCCCTCGTTGTCCCACTCCCCCAAAACAGGGCCAGAGAAACATCTGGATGCCAAAACCCAGGCAGGATTTGGAGTTTTCAGACAGATGCCTTCCAGGCTGATGCAAAAGAGGGAAGCTTAGCACATCTGGGGTTGGGCTGACAGGGGTGGGGGAACTACTCCTTTCCTTTTCCTAATTTCTTTCTCTCTTTGAGTTCCCCCATTTCCACCCCCTCACACACAATAGTGTTTTCATGTGTCAGAAATGTTCCCTTCCCCCAGCCTTTCATTACAAATGACAAGTAGAGCTTAGTGGAGCCATGTGTGGAATCTCTACAGAACCATCTCTGGATGCCCAGGCAGTCTCCAAATGAGCATGAAGGAATTAATTTGCACTTTGGTCTCACTCTGGGATAATGGGAATTTCCCCCAGTGACTGTTCTGGCAGCAAATCAAGAGCTTTGTGAATATTAAGGGAGGCTTGCCGCTGAAGACAAGTGAGAATTACTCTCCCAGATGTCTGAGTTTCACCTTTCTTGTAGGTGCGTTTGCCCAGTTTGTGTGCTTTTCCATCAAACCAGCATCTCCTCCATCCTTGATGAGTGCCATGTGAACATTACAAGAAGAAGAAATCAGGGAAGACCTCAAAGTGCTGAGATGAGGAATGGATTATAAGAAAAAGGTAGAATTCAATGAAGAGGAAGACGATTTGAAAAAAATAGAAAGGAAATGTTGGTCTATCTTTCCTCAGCCGGTTGACATCCATCATTCTGACAAATCAGGGCATGAGTAGCAACATGGCAAAGAGAAAAGAGTCATAGATTTGGAGTTGGTTTCTAGTTTAGCCTTTATGACTGTGTGATTTTGAGCTCATCAAAGGAACCTTAATAATCGTCTAATTTAAACTGCTCATGATTCATAAAGAGAAACTGAGGACCAGAGAAGGATTTGCCCAAAGTTTTAATAGGGCCAGTAAGCAAAATATCTGGGACTCAAATACAGATGTCCTGATTTGAACTTTTGTTGTTCAATCATTGTCTGACTTTCCATGACCCCATTTGATGCTTTCTTGACAAAGATACTGGAGTGGTTTGTCATTTCCTTATCCAGCTCATTTTATAGATGAGGAAACTGGGGCAAAAAATTTCCCAGGGTTACACTAGTAAATGTGTGAGATAGATTTAAATTCATGAAGATGAGTTTTTCTGATTCCAAGTCCAGTACTCTATTCACTATGCTATCTAGCTGTCCTGATTTGAACTTTGCCTTGAAACATTTAACCTGTTTAAACAGTTTGCTTATGTGTAAAATACTTGTTTTACTTCTACAAAGAGACAGAAAGAGACATAAAAGCAGAAAGATATGTAAAAGAGGTTTGAAAAATATAAAGAATTACTAAAATCTAAGGAATTATTATATCATCAACTTCCTGTTTACATTTTTGTCATTGTTGTTAAAGGCTAGATCTCCCTATTTCCTCTATGTTGGAAGTACAGGGTCTACTCAAGAGTTTAGTCCCTCTTCTGATTGTTTTGGAAAATTTGACCTGCTACAATTTGGCTCTATGCAGATTTGCCCCCACCTTAAGCAGCATACTTTCCAGAACTGTTCAGAGATTCAAATGGTCCTTTCAAAGTGTTTCATAAATATCAAAAGGCTATATGATGATATTATTATTATTGCAAAGCTAGAAACCATGATGACTAACAGTTACAACATAGGACAAAATATTGATAGAAAAGAACAATGATATTTAAAAGACAAAATATAAAAAACAAAAACTCAACTTTGAATGACTACACAAAAGCACAAATGACCTAAAAATGCTAAATTTTAAGATAAAGCTGGTCTCAGAGGTATTACTTAGTAAGATGAAATTCAAAACAATTATGTAGTTCTAGGATGGATCAACCATGTTTAAAGGAAACAGAACTGAAAAAAAAAGGGAGCAATATAACATCATAAGGGAAAAAGAAGGGAAAAAAAACAAAAAAGAAGGGAAAAAACAAACAAACAAAAAGGAAATAAAGTAGCTCAGGAAAAAAACAAAAACAAACAAACAGAAGAGCAGTTATTTATTGCTTACTAAGTGCCAAGCATTGTATTAAGCCCTGAAGATACTTAGAGAAAAGCAAATCAATTCCTGCTCTTAATAAGCTCACAATTCAATAAGGGGAAATAAATATTACATCAAATGAATCTCATAGTGATGACAATATCTTATACCTGTGACCCTCTGTCTTTACAATGAAAAGTAGAAGTATCTTTTCTTTCTGTTCTCTAGAGACAAACTTCTTGATCATTAAAATTACATATAATTCATCTACTTGAATTTTTAAAATAAGGACAGAAAAGGAAGAATTAGTTTTAAAATGTAGCATGTTCTTTAAAAATATTCTCAGGAGAATAAAAGCTCAGGATAATATGAGGTCAGGATGATTTTTTTTAAAGCTTCTTAGCTATATTGATTAAAAGAAGAGCACAAGTAAGAACAGTTTCTTGAGAATGAATGGAACAATGGTAATGGATGACAGGAGAAAAGGCCAAACTACTCAAAACATATTTTGCTTGTGTTTTTTTAATCCAATAAGAATGACCTTTGGACTAAAGAAAAACAAAACAACAATGGTTACAATGGAGCTGAAATCCAATATAAATGAAGTGGTAACAGACCTCCACAAAAGTCCTATTTTAGTGACTCATGATGGTTGGGATTGACATTGGATTTTGGAAGGCCCTCCATTGGAGTTCAAGCTCCAATGTTCTCTTTCATTCTGGAAAGATATTAAAATAAGGTCCAAGCAACAGATTGTGTCTAAGAACTTCCTTCTGAAGGATGCTAAACAGGAAAGCCTGATCAATTTGAAATTAACAAAATGAGATCATTATTTGGAACTTTCTTCCAATAACAATAATAGCTGAATGATAGTTAGTATTTATGTAGCTTTAGGATTTGCAAATCATTCTACAAATATTATTTCATTTAAATCTTACAACAATCCTGAGAGGTGGCTACTATTATTACTCTCATTTTAGAAATCAGGAAACTGAGGCAAACAAAGGCTAGGTGACTTGCCCAGGACCACATGACTAAGTGTTTCAGGCAAAATTTGAATTCAGGTCTCCCTAATTCCAGGTTCATTGTCATTGAGATTTGTTCAGTTTTGTCCAATACTTTGTGACCCCGTTTTAGAATTTTGGGGGGACAAGTAGGTGGCGCAGTAGATAGAGTGCCATCCCTGAAGTCAGGAGAACCTGAGTTCAAATATGGCAAGTCAAATTAACCCCCAATTGCCTCAGCCCAAAATAAATAAATAAATAAATAAATAAATAAAAGGATTTTCTTGGCAAAGATACTGTAGTGATTTGCCATTTGCTTCTCTAGTTCATTTGACAGATGAGGAAATTGAGGCAAAAATGATTAAGTGACTTCCCTGAAATCACAGAGCTACTAAGTATTTAAGACTGGATTTGAACTTAGATTTTCCTGACTTCAAGCCTTGTTCTCCATTCACTGTCACCTAATTGCCCCGTCAGTTGGGATAATTAAGGATAAATTTGTTGGACCTAAGTACTTTTCAAGTAATTCACCCCACTGAGGACAAGTGATTCAGAATGTTTTGCTTGGTCTATTAAATTATTAATAGTTTTAATGAAATAAAAATTAATAATTTTAGATAAAAATTAATAATTTAATAATAGTAATACTAATAACTTGGTTATTAAGTCATTTCCTTGTACTAAAATTGTACTAAGAAGGAGCAGAACCAAGAACATTATACACAGTAACAAGATAATGTGATGATCAGCTATGATAGATTTGGCTCTTATCAACAGTGCAGTGATACGAGGCAATTTCAAAAGACTTGAGATGGAAAATGCCATTTGCAGCCAGAGAGAATATAAATTGAAGCATACTGTTTTTATCTTTTGTTTGTTTGTTTGTTTGTTTCTCGTGCCTTTCCCCTTTTGTTCTGATTTTTCTTGCTCAATATGACAAATATTAGAGAGAGGGGAGATAAGGGAGGGAGGGAGAAAAAATCTGGAACACAAAGTCTTACAAAAATTAATGTTGAAAACTAGCTTTACATATATTTGTAAAATAAATACTATCGAAAATTTTTTAAAAAATGAAATTGTACTAAAACCGGGGGGGGGGGGGGAAGAGGGGAGGAGGCAGAGAGTCTTTAGCTTGCCCAAACTAACAGAGGAAGAAGTAAATATCCTAAACAGTCCCATCTCAGAAAAAGAAATAGAACAAACTATCAATCAACTCCCTAAGAAAAAATCCCCAGGACCAGATGGATTTACATGTGAATTCTACCAAACATTTAAAGAACAATTAACTCCAATGTTATATAAACTATTTGAAAAAATAGGGATTGAAGGAGTCCTACCAAACTCCTTTTATGACACAGATATGGTACTGATACCTAAACCAGGTAGGCTGAAAACAGAGAAAGAAAATTATAGACCAATCTCCCTAATGAATATTGATGCTAAAATCTTAAATAAAATATTAGCAAAAAGATTACAGAAAATTGTCACCAGGATAATACACTATGACCAAGTAGGATTTATACCAGGAATGCAGGGCTGGTTCAATATTAGGAAAACTATTAGCATAATTGACTATATCAATAACCAACCAAACAAAAACCATATGATCATTTCAATAGATGCAGAAAAAGCATTTGATAAAATCCAACATCCATTCCTAATAAAAACACTTGAGAGCATAGGAATAAATTGACTTTTCCTTAAAATAGTCAGGAGCATATATTTAAAACCATCAGTAAGCATCATATTCAATGGGGAAAAACTGGAACCTTTCCCAATAAGATCTGGAGTGAAGCAAGGTTGCCCACTATCACCATTATTATTTAATATCGTATTAGAAACACTAGCCTTGGCAATAAGAGTCAAGAAAGATATTAAAGGAATTAGAGTAGGCAATGAGGAAACCAAACTATCACTCTTTGCAGATGATATGATGGTATACCTAGAGAACCCCAGAGATTCTACTAAAAAGCTATTAGAAATAATTCATAATTTTAGCAAAGTAGCTGGCTATAAAATAAATCCCCATAAATCCTCAGCATTTTTATACATCACCAACAAAACCCAACAGCAAGAGATACAAAGAGAAATTCCATTCAGAATAACTGTTGATACCATAAAATATTTGGGAATCTATCTACCAAAGGAAAGTCAGGAATTATATGAGCAAAATTATAAAAAAGTCTCCATACAAATAAAGTCAGACTTAAATAATTGGAAAAATATTAAGTGCTCTTGGATCGGCCGAGCGAACATAATAAAGATGACAATACTCCCTAAACTAATCTATTTATTTAGTGCTATACCAATCAGACTTCCAAGAGAATATTTTAATGATCTAGAAAAAATAACAACAAAATTCATATGGAACAATAAAAAGTCGAGAATCTCAAGGGAATTAATGAAAAAAAAATCAAATGAAGGTGGCCTAGCTGTACCTGATCTAAAATTATATTATAAAGCAGCAGTCACCAAAACCGTTTGGTATTGGCTAAGAAATAGATTAGTGGATCAGTGGAAAAGGTTAGGTTCACAAGACAGAATAGTCAACTATAGCAATCTAGTGTTTGACAAACCCAAAGCCCCTAACTTCTGGGAAAAAGAATTCATTATTTGATAAAAACTGCTGGGATAATTGGAAATTAATATGGCAGAAATTAGGCATGGACCCACACTTAACACCATATACCAAGATAAGATCAAAATGGGTCCATGACCTAGGCATAAAGAACGAGATTATAAATAAATTAGAGGAACATAGAATAGTTTATCTCTCAGACTTGTGGAGGAGAAAGAAATTTGTGACCAAAGATGAACTAGAGACCATTACTGATCACAAAATAGAAAATTTTGATTACATCAAATTAAAAAGCCTTTGTACAAACAAAACTAATGCAAACAAAATTAGAAGGGAAGCAACAAACTGGGAAAACATCTTCACAGTCAAAGGTTCTGATAAAGGCCTCATTTCCAAAATATATAGAGAACTGACTCGAATTTATGAGAAATCAAGCCATTCTCCAATTGATAAATGGTCAAAGAATATGAACAGACAATTTTCAGAGGATGAAATTGAAACTATTACCACTCATATGAAAGAGTGTTCCAAAGCATTATTGATCAGAGAAATGCAAATTAAGACAACTCTGAGATACCACTACACACCTGTCAGATTGGCTAAGATGACAGGAAAAAATAATGATGAATGTTGGAGGGGATGCGGGAAAACTGGGACACTAATGCATTGGTGGAGTTGTGAATGAATCCAACCATTCTGGAAAGCAATCTGGAATTATGCCCAAAAAATTATCAAATTGTGCATACCCTTTGATCCAGCTGTGTTTCTATTGGGCTTATATCCCAAAGAAATACTAAAGAAGGGAAAGGGACCTGTATGTGCCAAAATGTTTGTAGCAGCCCTATTTGTAGTGGCTAGAAACTGGAAAATGAATGGATGCCCATCAATTGAAGACTGGCTGGGTAAATTGTGGTATATGAATGTTATGGAATATTATTGTTCTGTAAGAAATGACCAGCAGGATGAATACAGAGAGGACTGGCGAGACTTACATGAACTGATGCTAAGTGAAATGAGCAGAACCAGGAAATCATTATACACTTCGACAACGATATTGTATGAGGACATATTTTGATGGAAGTGGATTTCTTTGACAAAGAGACCTAACTGAGTTTCAATTGATAAATGACGGACAAAAGCAGCTACACCCAAAGAACGAACACTGGGAAACGAATGTGAACTATCTGCATTTTTGTTTTTCTTCCCGGGTTATTTATACCTTCTGAATCCAATTCTCCCTATGCAACAAGAGAACTGTTCGGTTCTGCAAACATATATTGTATCTAGGATATACTGCAACATATCCAACATATAAAGGACTGCTTGCCATCTAGGGGAGGGGGTGGAGGGAGGGAGGGGAAAAAAATCGGAACAGAAACGAGTGCAAGGGATAATGCTGTAAAAAAAAAAAATTACCCTGGCATGGATTCTGTCAATATAAAGTAATTATTAAATAAAAATTAAAAAAAAAAGAAAAAGAAAATTTTTTTTTAAAAATGAAATTGTACTAAAAGCGGGGGGGGGGGGGGGAGGCAGAGAGTCTTTTTCACAAATTCCAATAACCAAAGCAAAAGAGCTAAAATATACCTAAGAGAAAACCTAGAGAATGAAGTGAGGGGGAGGGCTGGGGCATGAACAGAATTCACACAACTTTTCTCCATGTCTGAGCTAAAACTGCGGTTCTTTGCACTAGAACCAAACCTCAGTGGGAAGCCAAAATTGATTCCTGTGGGACATCCTCATATACCTCCTTAAATGTCCCATCTGTGGACAAACTCCTTTCCAGTTATTTCTCTGTCCCAGGTCGTCAATAATGAATACCTTGAAAAGTCAGAGGTATATAGCTGCTGCATGTTCTTACCCACTTAGCCTGAAAGAAGCAGCAGGGGATCCTTCAACCATATGGTCCTTAGTAGAGGATGGATCCATATAATCTTGCACTGAGCAAAAAAGCATGGGGGATTTCATAGATGATATCTAATTCCTAAAGAGTTCCAGGACCTAGCTCTCTAGCTGCCCTTCACTTTTTGGAGACAAGAGTATGTCAAAGCCTTGTCCTTAGATTTGGAGGAGCACCATGGGACTAAAGCCCAACACGGAGGAACACAAAAATGAGCCCTGCTTTTTGGCACTTCTTAGTGTTCTTGAGACCTGAGCCTACTGAGTCGCTTCAGCCCAACCTATTCCTTTAGCTATTAGGAAGTCTTGTTTCACAGGGAGCTCTAATTTGTCTTTTTGCAACTTCTGTCCATTGACCAACACACACACACAATATTAGGGAGCTGGAAAAGATGTCAGCGATAATCTGGCCCAACTTGTATCCCTCAAAAAATCCCTATTAAAACATATTAAAACAATGGGGTGTTTAGCCTCTGCTGAAGGTCCCCAAAGAGGGGAAAGCAGCCCACTCTACTTTGGGAAAGCTCTAAAATGTAAGGAACTTTTCTTCTTGATATCTGGCCTAAATTTGCCTTTCTGCCAGAGCCACCCATTGCTGCCTTTTCTTTCTTCTGGGGCCAAACAAGTTCCTTCTCTGCAAGACAGCCCTTCAAATGCTGGAAGACATTGATCATATCACCCCACACCCCTGCAGTCTTCTCTTCCATCTTCTCTTGGGGCCATCTGGTTGAGGCCCTACCACTGCTCTCTGAAGGTAAATGAGTAAAAAGATTTGGAACAGCAATGTGCCTCTGACTTTCTGGGTCAACTGGGCCTTTGCCCAACAGTAGAAAATTTGCACTGGAGCAAGAAATTTAAAGGGGTACTAATAATAACCCCAGGCTAAATCCCCTTGGTTCTTTCAATCTGTCCTCATATAACATAGATTCTCATATGATACACATGTCACATCAAGTCTAGGCCCCGTAGGACATTTGCCATATGAAAGCTGTTATATGAACATCAAAGCCCAGATGTTGGCAAGGAACCAGCTCCCATTGGAAGAGTACCTAGTGGGGGTTGGGGGAGGAGTAGGATGGACAGATAAGAATTGGCCATCTATCCCTGCTGTTCATCATAGACAGTTACACTTTAAAAAATATATCCCAGTCTGTGGTTTGAAAAATATTAACATATTTAGAAGGAGTGAGGGGTGGTGGACTTGGATGATGGTCGCAGGGATTTCCGCAAAATAAGGTCCAGCGAGCCTCCATAGCCCCAATCCCTTTAGTCAGAGCATTGGAATGATCAATAAATCGACACTGGCTGTGACCTCAGAGTCTGGGGATGTTTGTGAAGCACAAGTAGCAATTTTTAGGTAAGATGAAACAAGCAGGGCCAAAAGCTTGGAAGCCAAACCTAAAAGTGGATGTGAAATGTTCAGGGGAGCCAAAGTGGAGATTTCATTACAAGGCTGATGTCATGACTGACTTGAATTCAACTCAGTAATCTGGTCATCTGGTCACAATTTTGAGTTATGGCTAAAGTACAGTCTTCAATTTGCATGCCAGAGAGGGAGGATGAGTCAGGGGGAGGAGAAAGGAGAGGAGAGGAGAGAGAAGGGGAGAGGAGAGGAGAAGGAGAGGAGGAGAGGAGAGGGAAAGGAGGGGGAGAGGAAGAGGGAAAGAAGGGGAGAGGAAGAGGAGAGGAGAAAAGAGAAGAGGAGAGGAGAGGAAAGGAGAAAAGAGGAAAAGGAGAGGAGAAAAGAGGAGAGGAGAGGAAAGGAGAGGAGAGGAGAGGAGAGAGAGGAGAGGAAAGGAGAGGAGAGGAAAGGAGAGGAGAGAGAGGAGAGGAAAGGAGAGGAGAGGAAAGGAGAGGAGAGGAGAGGATGGACAAGAAAGGAAAGGAGGAGAGGAGAGGAGAGAAGAAGAAAGGAGGGGAGGGAAGAGGAGAGGAGGGAAGAAATAGAGAACAAGAGAGGAGAGAAGAGGAGAGGAGAGGACAGGAGAGAGGAGAGGAGAGAGGAGAGGGAAAAGGAGAGGAAGGGAAGAGGAGAGGAGAAGAGAGGAAAGAAGAGGAGAGGAGAGGAAGAGAAGGGGGAGAGAAGAGGGAGAGGAGAAGGAGAAGAGAGGAGAGGAGAGGGAAAAGAAGAGGAAAGGGAGAGGAGAGGAGGGAAGGAAGAGAGAACAAGACAGGACAGGATAGACAGGGCAAGGCAGGACAGGATAGGACAGGACAGGACAAGTTAGGACAGGACAGGGCAGGATAGGACAGGACAGGATGAACAGGACAGGAGAAAACAAAATAAGAAAGGACAGGATAGGACAGGACAGGACAGGGCAGGACAAGATAGGACAGGACAGGAGAAAACAGAAGAAAGGACAGGAGAGGAGAGGACAGGACAATACAGGACAAGACAGGACAGGAGAAAAGAAGAGAGAAGAGAACAGCAGAGGAGAGGGATGGGAAGAACAGGGGAGGGGAGGAGAAGGAAGAGAAGCAAAGGCAATGGAAAGAGAGCATAGGAAAGTGAAGGAGAGGAGAAGGGAGAAAAGAATAGTGCTAGTGAGCTGGTGAGAAGAGACAGGAGTTGTGAGTGTCAAACCTGTACAAAAACTTAGATCATCCAGATGATTAATAAATAAAGTGAGGCATTTAGTCAGGATCAAGGAACAATCTGGAACAATGCACTGTCTTAGACAGGGAAGTTCAGTGAGAAGGGTTCCAAAGCGAGATTTTATATACAGTTGAAAGATAATTGAAATAGCATGTGGGTCATGGGTGACAACACCTTCTTGGAAAAACCACAGGATCGTTTTAGCCGCTTCTAGCCAACAGAGGCAGAAGCTGACCATGTCCCTAACCAAGGTCATTTGTAGGGTCAACAGAATAGTTGAACTGCAGGGAGGGAGGAGTTGCAGAAGTGTCCTTGGCGCTATCTCTGTCTAGGCACAGGAGCAGTTGGAAACGGCTAGACTCAATCTAAATTCCCAAGAATTTGCTTTGGGGGAGAGAGTGCTAGTCAGAACAGGGTAGGGGTGTTCCCATGGGAATGAGGGTGAAGAGAAGGGCTAACTAGAGAAGAAGTGGAAATAAAAAGGATAGAGAAGAAAGGTAAGAGAAGAGAACTAATAGGAGAAAACAGAGATGGAATGAGAGAAGTTGAAAAGGGAGAGATGAAGAGAAGAGAAGAGGGGGAAGAGATATGTGGGACAGACAGGAGAAAGAGAGAAGAGAGGCAACAAACACCAGGAGGACTTCTTTCTTATTTAATCTTTGTGTTTCTTCCAGTGCTTTTAATAATGCCTTTAATAACTTAATAACTTTGTCTTAATGAATGCTTGTTTAATGGAATGGAAAGAACAGCAAAGTAAGAAAAGGAAAAGAAGGGAAAAGGAGAAAAGAATAGGGAACTTGAGAGCTTGACAAAACTGGGATAAATGATTTGGTTAATTGAAATTAGACTTTGAAGGTACACCTTGTCTCACATAAGAAGTGACACAGAGCTACATGAACTAGAAAATCAGTGAGACCCATTTTATTTTCTTTTGAAAAGACACTTTTATTTTCTTACAAGAAGCAGCCCTGGATTTGGAATCAGGAAAACTAGAATTCAGCTACTACCTTAACATTTATATGATTTTAGATAAGTGACATCCTCTCTGAAATGACAACCTCATCTGTACAGTGGGACTGATAGTACCTAAAGCACATTTTTCACAGGTCTGTGGAAGGGTTTAAATGAGGTAATGTATATAGTTAATATATAGTTAACAAATAGTTAAATGAGGTAATCATATATAAAAGTATAAATACTTCTAATACACTGTTTACAAAGATCAAGATTTAATAACGGTGACAAACATTTATTAAGCCTCAGGGTACTATTGCAAGCTATGTGATTCTCCCTGAAAATCTTGGAATCTATAAAAACTCCAGGAGAGGAGATGTGGTGGATTGTGGGAAGTGATACTCTGTGGTGAGCTTGGGATGGGGGGAAGGAGAGGAGGGGAGCAGTAACCCCTTATCTATCAGGGAAGTTTACCATTAGGACTCAATTTACTGCTTGAGATTTTGTTGTTAATCCATGTCAGATTCTTTGTGACCCCGTTTGGGATTTTCTTGGCAAAGATACTTGGTGGGTTTGCCATTTCCTTCTCTAGCTCATTTTACAGATGAGGAATTGGGGCAAGCCAGGTTAAATGATTTACTGCGAGTCTCATACCTAGTAAGTGGTTGAGGTCAGATTTGAACTCACGAAGATGAGTCTTCATGATTCCAAAGCACCACAACTGCTTGAGGACCTTTGTCCTAAAGGATAATATTGGGGCCTGGATTATGAGCCCTCAGTCTTAAAATAAAGCCCCCCCCATTACAACTGGCATTTACAAGGTCCTTTATCTACTTATCAAATTTGGTATTTTTATTTTCATTTTACAGATAAAGAAAACCATATAGACGGAAGCTAATCGCCTTTCTCAGGGTCACACAATTAAGCAAGTTTCAGAGGACAGATTTTAATTCAATCTCTTCCATATTCCAAGCCTGGCTCTCTATCCATGACATCTAGCTGTCTCACTAAAGAAAGGAGTGAGAACTACTCCCATTTGTGATTCTAATTGATGGTTCAGGGTGTTTGAATGGGAGAAGGAGAAACATTTACTAAATGCCTGGCTTGGAAGGGATACCACCCAAGCACTGCTTGACAAAGCATCCCTCATCTGTGGTGCTTGAATTCCACTTAAGAAAATTCAAAGTCATCCAGACCCTGACCTTTACCAAACCACAAGGATGACCCAGCAACCACAGGGCTGGAATAGGGGAGCTGGACGGGCCAGATCAGCGTGTTTGCATAGACTTGAAACAGCAGCATGTCCCAGTGGGAACTGTATGGGAAGGAGCAGCCTATGGGTCAGGTGGCTGGGAGTAAATCGGAACCACTACAGAGTTGTTTGGATAATAGAAAGGCAAAGAAAAACCTTGGTAGGAGACTGAATAATAGGACCCAGCTGAGTTTACTACTGCCTGGAAATGAAAAGCTGTTTCAAACAGAACAAAACACACATACACAAAAACAACTCCCTCCAACCCCAAATGTTAGAAACTTCTAGCAATTTATGTGAAAATAAATAGTAGTTTTTTTGGAGTCATTAGCAGGGAAGAAAGGCTGGGGAAACAGCTGGAGATAGTACTGTTGGCTGTCTTCCAGCTGTGCTGTTCTTAGGGGTGGGGGTGGGGGACCGGTATTGATTTTCTACATCTATGCAGGTTTGCAGGTCACCCATTTCATCATTTCCTAATGTTGGTGGAAAGGAGGGAGAGGATGGGTAGAGGCACAGACTGAACTGTTAAATTTAGCCAGCTGTCCTGTATCAGCCTCCATCTCCGGACACAAAGAAGAACAGATAGGAGTGAGTAGATGGATCAGAATAAATTCATCCCTCTTCCCCTCCAAGGAAAATGATACAAAGTGTGTGCCTACTGACCGCCTGCCATAATTTCCTTCTCTTTTGACCTTCTCAACTGGAAAGGATTTCATCTCATCTATCCAATCCAATAAACTTTTATTAAGTGTCTATGATGTATCAGGCACTGTGCTAAGTGCTGGGGATACAATTAATAAAAAAGGATAGTTCCTGCCCTTGACAAGCTTACAATGTAAAGGGGGAGACAGTACAAAACAGAAGATAAGATTATATTTGAATTCTTCTTCTGTTGTTCCCTCATTTACATTTTAATTATTTATTCATATGTCTAATCACCCTTATATAAAAATATATAATGATATTGGTCCAAATATAGACTGTGTTTTTCTTCTTCTCCCCCAAATCTGGTTTATCTGGGAGGTCCCATGTTTACTGCCAGCATGAGGATATAAATGCTTCCACTAGATTAAATTCTAATCTAAGCCAATGGTGATCTTGATGTGACCTTGGTCAAGTCACTGCATTTTGGCTCCATACATCATCTTCCAGTTGAAATTGCTTTCCCTAAAGTTATCATAATCTCTTTTTAATCTGATTGTTTTTATTTTCATTCAGCATTTTCTCAATTCATTCTACAGACCAGGAGATGGCATTAGCAACAACATCTGTGAAAACAGAGACATCTTGAGTTTATTTATTTGACCATAGAGTTTAAGCCTTTTCTCAATCTTCATCCTTCTTAACTTCTCTGCAGCCTTTGATCTTTACCAATTTTTTCTTATCTCTTCCCAACTGCCTTCTTCTAAGTTTTTATGACATCACTCTCAGAGTTCTCTTCCTGCCAATCCAATCACTTCTTCTCATTTTTCTTTTCTACATTTTCATCTAAATTGCGTCCTCTAACAATGGGTAACCTCCAAGACTCGGTACTTGGCCAACCACTCTTCTCCCTCTATACTGTCTCATTTCTGTCTCTCTTAACAATTCTCAAGGATTCGACTCTCATCTATGCAGTTGGTTCCACCTCCTGAGCTCTGTCTCACATGTCCTTTTGGACTTCTTGAATTGAGTGTGGGAGGTTTTGTTCCAGTGTCTCCATGTGTCATATTCCAAAGTTCTTCACTTGAAGTTGAGAATGTCCTTGTACCATTTCTTCTGACTCCCAACTTTGTTACTGTTGAGTGTATCTCCAGCTTCACAGTCACCCAGGCTTACAATCTCAGAATCATCCTCAACTCTTCAGTCATACTTATCCACTCTATCATCAAATTTTGTTGTTCCTATCTTCACTATACAGCTCTTTCTTTCTACTTGCATTACCAACCCTAGTATAGGTCATTACTTGGGCTAATGCAATAAATTAATTGCTCTATCCATGTCAAGACTTTTCCCATTCCAATCCATCCCTTCATAAAAGATTATCCTTATTATATGTGTAGATTACTCTCATAAATATTGTGTAGAGGTTAGAAAATAGGCCCACAAGTTCAGTTATTGGTGTGGTTTCCTTTTTATCTTAATTGACTTTTGGGGTGACAATAATATTGATATTTTGAAAGGCAGATTAGGTGTCCATCCTTGGACATTTTGCATTTCCAGTGTGGTAGGACCTTCAAACAATTATGTAAGGGATAGACCTTCAACTTGGGTTTTCCTGGCCCAACTCAGGAGTAGAAAAATACATGATTTTTAATTAATTGTTAAGTCTGGAATCAGCTATGATTGAAATTTCCTTTCTAATCCTGCCCTAAATCTTCTCTTTGGAAATTTTTATTATTTCCCTCATTCATTCTCCTAAACCCCCCAAAACCTCACCTTTATTTTCTTCCTATCTCATTTATTCTAGTCTCAAGGAGATGGAGTTGAAATGAGATGGTTAAAGAGGAAAAGGAGGAGGAGGAAGAAGCAAAAGAGGAAGCAAAAGAAGAATGAAAAATGTTAGGAATATATTTCACCTGAAAACTGGAAAACTCCTACAGCCCTATTAGAGGGTAATGAGAGTTTTTATTCTTGGCTTAAACTCTATGGTCAAATAAATAAACTCAATATGTCTCTGTTTTCACAGATGTTGTTGCTGATGCCATCTCCTGGTCTGTAGAATGAATTGAGAAGATGCTGAATGAAAATGAAAATATCAGATTAAAAGAGCAGTTTGCCAGGGGAAATAGACCCCAAAGCAGCTCAGAGGCTAAGTAAAAGACAGTTCATCTTTATACATCCATCTCTTCTCCTAGTAATGAATTAAATATTATAGTGGAAAGATCACCAAAGAAGCAGGAAATCACCTCTTCCTCTCACCAGTTGGATGATCTTGATTGAATCAACTTAGCTCTATGACCACACAAAATTATAGATTTAAAATGGGAAAGTTCTCTGAAGTCTTCTCTTAACCCACTTATTTTATTGATGAAAGACCTGAGGCCAGAAAAGGGAAGTAGCTCACTTAAAGTCACGCAATTGTGACACTGCAGTCACACAATAGAGATGAAAACTGAATTTAGAGCTTTCAACTCCAAATTTGGTGATCTTTCATCTGTTGTTTAGTAATTTTTCAGTTGTGTCCAACTCTTTGTGATCCTATCTGGGGTTTTCTTGGCAAAAATATTGGAATGGTTTGTCATTTTCTTCTCCAGGTCATTTTACAGATAAGGAAACTGAGGCAAACAAGGTTAAGTGACTTGCTCAGGGTCACATACCTAATAAGTGTCTAAGTTTTCATGACTCCCTCCCCAGCACGCTATCCACTGCAGAGCCACCTAGCTGCTCATTATCTTCTCTGTACTATGTTCAGTTTTCTCATATACAAAAAGTATTTGGATATGATAGTCTCTAAAGTTTTTGTTAGATCTAAGGGAAAAAAAAAAAACACCACCACTTTCTGGCTCCAAGGCCTAGCAGATACTCCTTGCATGGAGATCATTGTTCTGGGTCTTTCCTAATCTTCCTGTCAAATCAAAACTTACCTGGTCTATCTCTTGCCCACTGCCTCTCTTTTCAGGACTTGATAAATTAAATAGTATTCATATGATTGTAATGTGCTTGCATATTAGCTAAGAATCCCAGGAAACTAACTTTTAAAGGTGACTGTTAGTGATGGGAATTCTAGACAGCAAAACAGACTCTTTGGTATGAAGAGAGATAGTCTTGGAAAAGAGAATTTGTTAGCTCTCTTCAAAATCATGTTCTGCAAGTGTTTAAGGTCAAGATCTACAGTAGGGGTTCTGCAGGCAAAAGCAGAAAAATCTTTTATCCTAGAACCATACAAGAAAAAATATTTGGACCTGATTTCTGCTCTCCACCTCCCACCTCCAGGTAGCTTTTCACTAGACTAACCAAAGTCCTGATACCTTTTCTGACAGGCAAACTCACAGGAAATGATCTGCTGTGTGATTTGCCTGCCTGGGGGCTGGCTCCATCACAGACACCAAAAAGTCTTATGGGATTTGCACCAGAGGCACCTGAATGTCTAGGGATTTGAGGGTGAGACCACAAAGCCAGTCTTCCCCACCCCCACCTGGCACATCAAGGCAAGCCCTTTCTGCCTGTAGCACTCCTTGCCAGTTAATACCCTGAAACCTTCCCTAACCAGGAAGGAAGTCTCCTTGCTATTAAGCATCTCAGAATTGTGGCCCAGCTCTTGTGAAGAAAATTTGTCTCCACTCAGATGACAAAAAATTTGGGAAAACCCAATCTACCTCTCCAAGAGGTATTCTGAAAGAGAGTGTAGTCTATCAGCCAATGGAAGAATACTCTTTAATCACTTAAATTTGGGACCACTGCTCAGGTGAAAGGGAGCCGCCAGGTGACAAAGAGATCAGAGCATTCAGCTTGGAATCAGGGAGATATCTTCCTGAGTTTTAACCTTAAACCTTACTAGCTGAGTGACCCTGATCAAGTCACTTAACCCTATTGCCTCAGTTTCCTCATCTGTAAAATAAACTGGACAAGAAAATGGCCAACAATCATGAGAAAATCTCAAATAGGATCACAAAGAGTTGGACACCAGTGAAACAACTTAGCCGAAGCTCAGTTTAGATCTACTCAAAAATGTTTTTAAAAGCATGGATGTTTTCAAAAAGCCTGTAGTAATTGAGAAGTCGGATACATATGTGGAAAGATGAGGTTAGAGGCTCAACAAGGATCTGTTCAACATTACTATGTGTCAGGTACTATGCTAGACTCTGGGGACACCAAAATGAAAAGGAGTCACGGAGGTGCAGGGGAGGGAGCTCTGGGCCTGGAGTCAGAGTTGAATCCAAATCCAGCCTGAGACATGTACTAACAGTATGACCTTGAACAGGTCACTTGACCTATTTGCTCAGTTTTCTCAACTGTAAAATGGGGATAATAGCACTTACCTCACATTACCTTGGTAATGAGGATCATGTAAGATATTTATAAATGAGATAATATTTATAAAGTGCTTACTAACAGTGCATGACATATACTTTGCTGTATAATATGTTTATTCCTTTCCTGACTAATTTTTTCTGTCTTTCCACTCTCTGATAAAGAAGTGAGCCTCTTCCTT
The DNA here is from genome assembly GCF_016432865.1 of Antechinus flavipes. Taxonomy (NCBI): domain Eukaryota; kingdom Metazoa; phylum Chordata; class Mammalia; order Dasyuromorphia; family Dasyuridae; genus Antechinus; species Antechinus flavipes. The sequence goes on along the minus strand of NC_067401.1, from coordinate 208,068,947 downwards.
ACCAAGACCAAATTCTCTACTTGTGCCCTTGATTTCATTTCCTCCCACCTTGGAGCAAATTGTTCCACCTTCATCTTCTTCTTTCTCTTTGTAATCTTCACTGAATTCTTATCTAAAGGGTCCTTCCTTTTGTCTTCAAACATGCTTATATGTTCCTCATCCTTAAAAATTCATGACTCAATTCTACTGTCACTGATAAACAATATCCTATATCACTTTTCTCTTTCTCAAACTACTTGAAAAAAAAAAGCTATCTATAGTTGTTCAATTATTTCAGTCTTATCCCATCCCATTTGGGATTTTCTTGGCAGAGATACTAGAGTAATTTGGCATTTCCTTCTCCAGCTCATTTTACAAATGGGGAAACTGAAGCAAAAAGGGCTAAATGATTTCCTCAGGATCACACAGCTAGTAAATATCTAAGGCTGGATTTGAACTCCCCAGACAAAATCGTCTCTAGCCACTACTCCCCTACATATGTCATCACTCCTATTAGAATGTCAGTTCCCTGAGGGCAGGTACAGTACATCTCCAGTGTTTAATAGACTGCCTAACAGATAAGTACTTAGATGATTTTTCATTCATTCATCTTTTGTTCATCATCCATTCATTCCTTTACCAATTGAAATAGATGTCCTTTCCAATTCTAACATTCTATGATTCTCTGGGAATGCCAGTGAAGACACATCTGCACTAGAACTGAGAGTGATTTAATAACAAAAAAACCAAAGCACTTTTTTTTCCTCTCAGAATCTCAGAGCTTGAGATCTTAAGAGTTCCCCTTTGCCCAACTTCTTATTGATAGAGATTTCTTCTGCATCATACTTGACAGAGTCCTCCAGCCTCTATTCAATGATCTTTGGTGAGGGGGGAGACTCTATCTCCCAAGGCAGTCCACTTCACTTTGGGCCAGCATTTGTTGTTAGAAGTTTTTCTTATAACAAGTTTAAATCAACTCCTCTATAGCTCCTTCCTATTGTTCCTAATTCTGCCCTCTGCCACTAAGCAGAACAAATCTAATTCTTCCTTCCTTTCTTCCACTGATCATTTTTCCCCTGAATTTTCTCTTTGGGGCACAAGTGTACTAGTAGTATTGATACATCAAAGGGTATAATTATTTAGTGATTTTAGGGGATATACTTCCAAGTTGTTTTCTAGAATGGTCCACCAGCAATGCATCAATTTTCCCATCTTCCCATGGTTCTTCTGACAATTGTCATTGTTTTTCTGTTTTTTGTCATCTTTGCCAATTTTATGGGTGTGACACAAAACCACAGATTCATTTGCTCTTGCATTTCTAGCATTGTTTGGAGGTTTGTTTGTTTTTTTCAACAGGAATGTTGATTGTCTGCATTTCTTCTTTTGAGATTTGTTTGTTCATATTTTTGGACTACTTTTCACTTAAGGTGTTTGGCTTTTTCTTTTTTAATTATGAGCCAGGGAACATTGGTACTGCTAATGCTTGCCACATAAAAGGAATTGTTTCAGGAAGCAAATACCTTCTAGTTCAGTTCCTACTTATTAGAATGTGATTAGGTACAACAGAGGCTTGCTGACCATTCATGGAACTTACTTACACCCAACATGCTTTGGACAATTCCAATTATCTGAATAGAACTTTCTTACTATAACATTCAAGAGACCTGTATGTATCTACTTCTTAGGTTATCATCATTATTGTTACAATTGAACTCAGAAGAAAAACCATCCAGTGAAGAACCCGTTTGTCTTCCTGAATTCTGACCCAGAAAAGTAAGTTGGCTGACCACACTTAGCTAGAACCACTCTGATTTAGAGATCTGGAGACTATCCAGATGTTGATGTCTTCTGAGAGGCTGGTATCAAATTTCTCATCCAAGAAACTAAATGGATTAATACAAGAGACAGCTCTATTACTAATGGCTTCCCTGGAAACCAGATTCTTATACAAGTAGGGTGTGTCTTTGTGTTTTGGATATAGACAGCTTAGGGATATAATCAGTGGCTTTCTAACACATTATACACCTGAGCCCTGGGTTCAAATCCCAGAAGACTTCTGGTGCCCATGGTTGACTCAACATTTCCTGTATTTCAGACAGCTTTTCTATAAAGGTGCTTTCCAGTGAGCCAGGCCAGTTCTGCGGTTTGCTAGGAGGATTATCTTCCTTTTTTAAACTTGGCAAATGCCTAGTGGTTACCCACACAGTGAGCACATTCAATCAATAAAAGAGATCAATGGGGGAGCTAAGGAAGAATGGGATTTGGGCTTAATAATGTTGTTCAGTTATTTTTCAGCTATGTCTGATTCTTCATGACCCCATTTGGGGTTTTCTTGACAAAGATCCTGGGGTGGTTTGCTAGTAAGTATTTGAGGCTAAATTTGAATTTCCCTCAACTCCAGGCCCATCTAACTGCCCCAGAGCTTAATAATACAAAATGTTTGTGGGTTTTTTTAATAGAGAAAGGGATTAATTTAAAGAACCTAAAAATTGGCTCTATTGGGGCAATAGATGGTGCAGTGGATAGAGTGCTGACCCTGAAATCAGGAGGACCTGAGTTCAAATATGACCTCATATACCATTCAGATGTGGCTGGTCCTCCTGGAGAATAAAGGATGATCAACAATCTATAAGTAGTCGAAGCTGATCTCCTGGGGACATTACTGGCCAGTTCCAGTTGAGCAGTGCTGCTATTTCCTCCCTTCTCTTCTTTCTCTTCCTCTCCCTCTTCTTTTCCTTCTCCTCCTATTCTTTTTCCTCCTCCTCCTCTGTCTTCTCCCTCCTCCTCCTCTTCTTCCTCTGTCCATATACAATACTCCAATTTAAAACCAATCTATATTTTGATTCCAGTGACAACAATGAAAAGATGAGAATTAGTGATAGTGGTAAGAAATATATTGGAAAATACAGGTCAGAAATAAAGGATAAGAGAGGTATAGAGATTTGTAGAGTGTATAAAAACTTTGTTTCTTCATCATGAATGCTTTCTTTGAAAAATGAATACAGCAGATCCTGTTAAGCTGGAAAGCTCTCCTGTATGAGTCTGGTGATGTTGGTAACAAGAGGACCATGTTAGCTAAATCCAAAGAGCTTCATCACCATAATATGAATTGTTTAGGTCTTCATCATTCACAAAACCATCTCTCAAGAAGGCAGTGTGTTTGGTATCAATGGAATGAGTATTGTCACTAATGAAATCAAGTTCCTAAAACAAATATTTCTTCTTATAGTCATACATATCTTTTGTTTTTCTTGCTTAGCACTTACCAGGAACATGTTGTTTAGTCATTTTTCAGTCATGTCCAACTCTCCATGACCTCTTTTGGGATTTTCTTGGAAGAGATAACTGGAGCGGTTTGACATTTCCTTCTCTAGCTCATTTTACAGATGAGAAAACTGAGGCAAATAGGATGAAGTGACTTGTTCAGGATCACACAATTACTAAGGTTTGCAGTTAGATTTGAACTCCAAATGAGTCTTTCTGATTCTACAGACCAGCACTCTGTACACTTTGTTGCCACCTAGCTGCCCAGGGGAAACAATGGGTGTGAAATACTGCATTATACTGTCAAATACAATTGCTATTTTAATTGATTTGATGAATTGATTTTCTTACCTCCTGTTAATAATCGTATTACAAAGGATTATTTTAGTGGAAGGAGGGAGAGGCTTGGGAACTTACATTTGGAAATAAAAGTAGTATAAAAATAAAAAGTGATAAGAAAAAGGAGAGTGAAGGAGATCTAATGTGTGGGACTAGAGAACTTCAGCATCAAGAAGACATAGCCAAGCTTCCTTTCTGATACATATTGTTTGTGTGATCCTGGGAAAAAATACTTTTCCTCCTTGTTTCCAAGGCCAGGGGTGTCAAACACGAATCCTTACAATTTCATTGTCCGCAACACTCAAGTGATTAAACTGTAATGAGGAAATATTTAACAAAATAAATAAAAATATGGTTTTCAGTTGATAAAGAAACATTAGGAGAAGATAAAGAAAAAAGGTTAAAGAATAAAAATGAATCAAAATAGGATTAAAGAAAGAAAAAAAAAAAGTAAGGTAGACTGGTCAAGACTTAGATTAGGGAAAATATTTATTTCCTCCACAAACTCCATTGTAAGAATCCCTAATCCGACCTAACCCCATTCATAGTGTACATTTAAAAAATTGTTTATTACCTGAATTAATAATATTTTATGAGAGAAGAAATGTAAAGTCAAGAAAGAAGTGTTATTAGCCTAGGTCAAGATGTTGATTGATGCAACACATTCTGAGCTAGAACCAGATTTCCCAAATCTCAGTCCATAGCTCTCAATTGCATCATACTGCTTCACATGGGTCTTTTCTGTTAGCTCTATATTCTTTATAGATAGGGAGAATCTGCCTCTATCTTGTCTTATTATTTCTATGTAGATTCTCTGTGACAGAGGAAATGATTTATGCAAGAAAACTGGGGGAACAATTCCAAAGATTTTGCCACGTATATTATTTGATAGTCTTCACCCAAGGCAACACACACAAACACACACACACAGACATACAAAAAGAGAGAGAGAGAGAGAGAGAGAGAGAGAGAGAGAGAGAGGAAGGGAGAGAGGGAGGGAAGGAGAGAGAGAGAAATTTTTGGATCTCAAATTGGACAGGTTGCAAGAATCCCATCTGTGAAGTTTCATGATTCTCTTTTTTTTTCCCTGCTCCTTTTCTTCTTTTTCTTCTGATTGATGCTGTCTGAAATAAACTCGGGGATCAAGAGATAGATAAAACAGACATGAGCAGCTTGCTCACTTGGGGATGTTATAATAGCTAGAGTAAGTAGCAAGAAATAGATGCTGTAGTAGGAACAGCATTGCCCCAAATCAGTCAAGAACCTATGGTAACTATGAATCTGGTGACTCATTTCACTCATTTCACTGTATACTGAGGAGTGAGAGTAATGAAGAGAGTTTATGTTTATTTTCTATTTTAATTACATGTTATGGTGGTGAAAGCCTTATGATCACACACTGAGTGTTTGAATTTATGGATACCAAAGTAAGAGGTATGAGAGAATTAAATTTTCACAACAGGCACGTTCAATGAGTAGAAAACATAAATAACTTTCATATTTTAATATTTGAGCAATATGTCAGTCATTTCCTAGACTAGAGTGGAATTAGATTGGATTCTCTGTAGCAGTATCATTCTCTTGATTCCATTTAGGGATTCCACTGTCAACCTCTCTATTCTTATAATCCCAGTGATCTCAAGGTTATGAGCAAATTATGAGTAATTTCATTTTGAAAGAATAACAAATAGAGAAAGAAAAAAGAAAGAAAGAAATTATAATAACCAAGCTTGGTTCCAAAGAAAAGATATTTTATGAGAAACTACATTTTCCTGATTTATTATAGAAGTGAGGGACTATGGGTGTAGAATTGCAAAGTACTAACATATTGGCTTAGTTTTCTTGAATTTTTCCCCCTCATTCTATTGTTTATTATAAAAGATGGTAAATGGGAGAGGGATACATTGGGAAATGTAGGTGATATAAAAACAAAGCCAATCAATAATTTTTTTTTTAATAACAGCTCTTCTTCCCCACAGAGTGCACAAAGAATAGTAATGTGTATTAAGTTTGGAAGCTAATTTTTAAGAGGTATAGTGGGAACATTTGATTTTCTTTCTTAATTTTAGGGGTTTGTGATAATTTCTGCAATTTTTGGCTAATTGAAAGTCAATCTTCTATTAATATTAACATAATCTGACTAAAATCTGATTAGTGAAATAAGGGAAGACTATTTGACATTTCTTAGATAGAGTCCAAAAGGGGAGTCAAAATGATATAATTATTTGTTAGTTCCACTAGCAAATTGTAGAAGAAAGGACTTTCCTGATAAGGAATGGTTTTTGGTAATCTTGATGATATATAATTTTTTCCTCTTTCAATCAATCTATTTGTAAATACTCTATATGTAATTTAATCTGTAACCTGGGAGCATCTAGATGTCATAATGGTTAGAGCACAAGCCCTGGAGACAGAAAAACCTGAATTTAAATCTGGCCTCAGACACTTATTAGCTGTGTGATCCTGGTCAAGTCACTTAACCTCAATTGCCTCTTCCCCCCCCAAAAAAAAATCAGTAACCTGAATTTGTTTACTCATAAAGCCTGTTTAATTAGATTTGTTTATTATGAAACTGTAATTCTGGATTTTTTCAACTTTTATATTGCTGAAGGAAACATGGGATTAGGAATCCATTTTTTTCTTTATCTTTTATGGTCAAGAGGAACATGTGAGATATATAAAAGAAGTATTTCTCTGTCACTCTGATATAATTTTATCTATAAGAGACCTTGTTAGAATCCTAATCATTGTTCAGATTTTTTTTGTCTGAGATCTGAACCTATGCTTAAGCATAATAATAAAACCTAGGTTTTTCTTACCACTATAATTTCTGCTTTGTGGTAGTTTTATTTCAGTAGCAGTTACCTACCACATAAGCTGAAAGAGAAGATATTTTTCCCATAACAGAGGCAACATGATTATAGTAGAAAGCAATTGGCACATGGAGTGTGATTAGAATGTAATTCTGACACTTCTTGCCTAATTGATCCTAAGAAAGTTATAAAAGCTCTCTGAGACTCTATTGACGCATCCTCAAAACAGGCATAACAATATTTGCACTCCATACTTCACACAATCATTGTAAGGAAAGTACCTCACATAGAAACCCCGGAATACTACACAAATAATGAGTTATCAATAGGGAAATATAATTTTGTCATTTAAGCAATAGATGATCCCTTAAGGTTAACAAAACTCTTGTAATTATTAATGTCCCTAAAAATTGAGATTTGTTGAGTCCTCAGAAGATGGATTGTAATGAATGACATGTTTATAATTAGCCTACGGGTTATTCTTATAAATGCTGTTTCTAAAGTACTCAAAAACGATTTGTAACTTGAAGTTTTCTACATCATCTTCTAATCATTCTTATTTAAGTTATTAGGAACTCTCCATCTGGAAGGGATTTGAGAAATCACCTTGTCCATCTTTTAGAAGAGGAAGTCCCAAGCAATAAAATAACTTTACGTAGGTCCTTTGCTTTTTCCATTGTAATTAATAGCCGATCCTGTGCTTTTCCCTCCGAAATAACTGGCATTTATATAATGCTTTTTAAGTTTTGCAAAGTAAAGCACTTTAAAAATCTTATTTCATTTGATCTCTACAACAAATCTGGGAGATAAGTGTTATTGCTATTATTGCTCCATTTTACAGATGAGGAAACTAAGGCAGAGGTTAAATGTCTTGCCCAAAGTCACAGGGCTGGTAATTGCCTAAGGCTGCATCTCAGTTCTTCTTGAATCCAAAGTTCCGTTGGCACTGTGCCAGCTGTTGGTTGGCAACAGTCAGCTGTACTATATAATTGTACTATCTTACAGAGATCCAAAAAACTTGTATTGAAAATATTTTGATAACAGTATTTTAATATAATTTATTTCCCCTGTGATGCTCAGTAGTTTATTTTATGCATTTTAAAGCATGATTTTGAGGCATCAATAAGCTTCACCAGACTTCGATGTGGTCCATCACACACACACACACATATACACACATTAAGAATCCTTGATCTAAGGGGGGAAAAAAGGAGTTTTGAAATAAGTAAAAATAAACTAGGATAGCAAGCCCTGTCCCAAATGACCATAAGATCATAGATCTAGAGTTGGAGAATTTCCTCTGGCTGCTCCCAGTCCCTGGAAAATTCTCTTTTCTCTATTCCAACTACTGACCTCCTTGGCTTCCCTTAAATCCCAACTAAAATCCTTCCTTTTATAGGAAGTTTCTCCCAACTCTTCTTAATTCTAGTGCCTTTCCTCTGTTGATTATTTCTTATGTATGCAGTATAAAGCTTGCTTTGTATATATACCTGTTTGCATGTTGTCTTTTCCATTGGATTTTAAACTCCTTAAGGGTAGGGGCTTTCTTTTGCCTCTTTTACTATCCCCAGTTTAGCACACAGTAGATGCTTAATAAATGTTTATTGAATTGAATTGGATCTAGTCCAAACCATTCATTTTACAGATCTGGAAACTAAGGGCCAGAGAAATAAAATGACTTGGGGCAGTTAGATGACACAGTGGATACCAGCCCTTGAGTCACAATGACCTGGGTCCAAATCAGGTCTCAGATGCTTAACATTCAGTAGTTGTGTGATCTTGCACAAGTCACATAATCCCAACTAAATTGCTCCCCAATAATTACTCAAATAAATAGATAAAACGACTTGCCCAATATCCTACAGCTGACAAAGCTAAAATTCAAACTCAGTTCCTCTCTCTCTAAATTCAGTGATTTTCCCCCCACCCTCCCTCCCAATCCTAAATTCCAAATAAGTGTCATTGCCTTCTAGGAGAGAACTTTTAAATGTGAGTATTGCTATGACCTCAGAAAGCAAGGAATTACAAAAAATTAATTTTGTCAGTTTGGGAATCTGATACCAAGTCTTTTTCTTCACAGAAACATCTTTCTTTAGCAGGCAGGGTGATTTCCAACTTTGCCTATCAGTAATTCTGGAGGAGACAAATAGCAGATCATCTCCCAACAAGCCTGAGAGCTCAGCAGAAAAAGTAGGCTGAGACAGGAGATAATCCCATGGAATTTTCACAGCAGTTGACTCATTCCAAGCAGGAAGGATGGAGGGAGAACAAAGTGCTCTACCCCAGTTTTCCTTCTTTGCCATTGGACTCTGATGCAATCCAAGAGGGTTCTTGCCTCTTAAGCTGAGGGAGAGACAAAGAGTCTATTTGTTGCCACTGTAGGTTTAAAATTGCAGTCAAAGCTGAGAAACATTTTTTAAATTCACAAAATATTGACATAGTATCTACTATGTGTCTGGTTCTGATGGATAAAAAAAATCTAGTTCTTACCCTTAAAAAGCTTTACATCTAATGGGGGAAGCATAGGACATGAACATAAAAGAGTATGATAGAAAGATAATTACAATTAATGTAACCAATAAGGTTCTTTATACCCTGGTTCCTTTACCAGGTGAGATCATTTCTTAGATTGGTACTGATAGTGTAAAATAGATAGGAACCATTCATGCACACCTCTATTAAATCAATCAATCAAAGGTCTAAATTAGGTATTAATTGAAAGAAAGTACAGGAAATAGCTTATGGTTGGATAGAAATACTCAGTCATAACCTGTGGAGCATTGGATAAAATAACAAGCCAGTCTTGAATTTGAATCCAGCATTCCAATTGTAGGCCAGCCTACTGATGGAGAAGCTCTAGCCAAGCCCCAGACATGGGATCACCTCAGGATGAGTGATAGAAGGAAGGTTTTCTACCTTCTCTCTCTTTTCTTGACCAGAGAAAACCTTGTGACCTTTAAAAGGACAGCAGTTTTAGGCTTCCCATCAGAACTGGTAGCAGTATCCCAGGAGCAACATTGGCATAAGGACAAACTAGACACATTGAGAAAAGGCAGCTTCTGAACTCTAAGGACCCTTGGAGACAAAAGAGAGATGCTGCCATATAAAGGGGCCCAATAACGAAAAAAAAAAAAAAGACTTCCAGAAACCAGGATCTATGTCACATCTGTTTTCTAAAATTGAGGAAAGAAGGAAGGAAGGAAGGAAGGAAAGAAGAAAGGAAGGAAGGAGAGGGAGGAAGAAGTGGAAAGGGGAAAGAGAGAGGAAGGAAAGGAAGAAGAAAGGAAGAAGAGAAAGAAAAAAGAGAGAAATGAGGAAGAAGAAAAGGAAGGGAAAAGGAGAAAGAAGGAAAAAAGAGGAGTAAAGGATGGAAAAAAGAAAGAAGAAGGATAAAAAGGAAATAAGGAAGGAAGGAAGGATGGAAGAAAGGAAATAGGAAGGAGGGAAATAAGCATTTATTAAATGCCTACTATGTATGCCAAGCATTATGCTAAACACTTTGCAACTATTTTGTTTGAAATAATAACAACTTTCCTTATTGTCAAGCAAACAAGGACATGCAAACAAGATATAGACAGTATAAAATGGAGATCATCTCAGAGGTAAGGGATAATAGAGATGGGAACAGATCTTTTGTGAGGAAGCCAAGAATAAAGTAAAGGAGAGAAAATATTCCAAATATGGGGGACAGTCGGTGAAAATGCAAAATGTCGGGAAATGGAACAGCAAGGGCAGTGTCACTATATTGTAGATGAAGTAATTTGCCCAAGGTTGAGATGACTCCAGGCAACTGTGGAGAACATAAACCTCAGCCTATTTCTTCTCTCCTTGCTTTTCTCTATTTCACAAAGAATCCCCATTCTACCCTATCCTTCTTATTTCCCAGGGTATCCCTTTCCCTTTTTTCCTTTCTGGAAAGATCAGCTTCTCAGTTGCGTACAGTGAGTAAGAAGCAAAATTCTCTTGACTGACTCCACTCAGGATTAAAAATGTTACCTTCTTTTCTTCCCACCTCCTCTCCACCCTTGTGTAGGAGAGATCCCTACTAGAAAAAAAGGACCTTAAATCCTTTTAGTTGGACTTGGGAACTTTAGCAGTCTTCAGCAGCTCTGAGATCTATTCCTTTGCTAACTACAGTAACAAATTTTCCCACCCACTCAACTGAATTTATCTTAATTCTTATGTTATCTTTATATCACAAATTACAAAATTGATTTGAGGGCTCATTTCAGCTATTTGGCTGGGTTGGAAATATTTGCCTCAGTTTGCCCCGAAGCTGTGGTTGGCCAGAATGCCTAATTTTCTCATTATGGCTCCTTCAGGTTATCTGTCCTAGTACCTCACTTAGATCTGAGACTGTATCTATACAGATTAATTGTCAGGCAAGCAAACATTTAGTTAATACTTACTAGGTATTAAGCACTGGGTTAGGCCTTGGCTATACAAAACCATAAAAAAGAAATCCCTTCAAGCCCAGAAAACAGTTCTTCCTTCAGGGATTTTAGAAGGACAGGGACACATATACACACATGAACACATATAGATTTATACAAAGTAAATGAAAAGTGATTTCTCTAGGCATATAAATTCACTTCCTAGAATAGTTTCTCCATGTATAGAGACACTTACAAAGTGAAGGCCATAAGCAGAGGAGAGGGTCAATAAACCAAGTTGCTTTGCCTATGAAAGGAAATGTCCAGGCTTCTTCTGTATTTGGAGAGCAAACAAAAGAAATGGGGGGGGGGGAACCTAACTATTTTTAATTAAGGGGATAAAAAAGACACCTTGAAACAAAAATGTCCAAGACATGAAATTGTCTGCACCCCACCAGAATCTATTCTTTTTTCCTTTAGGAGCATTTTTACAACCCTGATAATGACCATGACTCATTCCTTAGCTCGAAGAAGAAAACAGAAAGGGGGGAGTGGGGAAGGAATCCAGACATTAACATTCTTTTAATGTCTACCAATCCCCAAACACACATTTTAAGCCGAATTCCTCTGGCTTCCCAGAATGTCTTAATTTTATGATTTCATGACTCATTAGAAAGCAGAATTCTGAATCCTATCGGAAGGGGCAGCAGTAAACACATTTATGGATACCCAAGGACTGAAGGAATGGAGGAAACACCTCAAAATAATAAAGAAAAATTTAGAGTTGGAAAGAATCTTATCTAACACCTAGGCCAATCTTTTCATTTTAAAGGTGAGAAAAATTAAGCATCATGAAGAAATAAGACTCTTGATTCTTTCTTTCTTCCTTCTCTTCTTCTCTTCCTTTTCTTCCTTCTTCCTTTCCTTTCCTTTCTTTTCCTTTCCTTTCCTTATTTCTTTCTTTTCTTCCATTCCTTCTTCTCTCCTTTCTTTCCTTTCCAGTCCTTTTCTTCCTCCTTCCCTCTTATCTTTTCTCTCTTCTCTTTCTTTACTAATCCTTTTCTTCCTCTACCCTTTCCCTTCCTCTTTCCTTTCTTTCCTCCTTTTCTTTCCTTCATTTCCTTCCCCCTTCTCTTTCTCTTCCTCTCCTTCCCTTTTCCTTTCCTTTTGCCTTATCTTTCTTCTCTTCTTCTTTCTTCTCTTTCCTTCCCTTCTGCCTTTCCTTTTTTTTTTTTTATTTGCGTCTTCCTTCCCCCTCTCATTTCTTTTCCTCCTATGGTATCAATAATGCTTCTCTACCTCCAGATTTCCTTTGAAACCTGGGTGTGGAAGGGTTAACAGAGGTCATGTCAGTCTAAAATAGCCTGGTTCCTCTTACAAGCTGGGTTGCCTTAGGTCACCAGGATACAATTCCCTTCTCCTGTCCCACAAAGCTCTGGTTCACAAAAATCCCCAATCTCTGCCAAGACTCTTTGCAATGTAGAACAGACTTACCTGTTTTTATGCATTGCTTAACTAATTATTTTTAAAAAGAGCAGCCAACTTGGAACAGTACGTTTTTCTTCGAGAAAGGACTTTTCTTCCTTCTCTTTTTCTTTTTTCACCCCCTCCCTTTCCCTCCCTCACTCCTCACTCCTCCTTTGGGCCCACCAGGCCGCCTTGCTCCTTCCCCCCCTGTGCTTGCATTGGCATTCCAAATTGGTTTTCGATATCTGACACCTCTTGAAAGTGTAGTTTGGCAAACAAGTCCTGAAATCACTCCAGCCCTCCAGGCCTACACTGGGGGCTGCTGTGAAAACACCTGGGCATCCCTTTGGCTGGACAAAAACCAGATTCCCCCTTTTAACAAAAATAACAACCTGCCCTCCCCTCCACTCTAGCTCCTTGAAAACGGAACTGAAAGAAAGGCTCCGTAATTTTAAAGCAGGTGGTCCAGGTACACAGGGATAGACACTGATTCGGTGGGCATCAAATCTGGATAAAGGGAATTCTGCTGTCAGCAGCCCATCTGTGTCTTGTACCTCGTGCCTCCTCATGCTCCCTTCTCCATACAGTGTCCTCAGCCAATCAGAGGCTCCTCCCTGTGCTGCAAAACTTCTCTCCTCAAGGCCAGCCAGATGGTCGGTCTCAATTGAGAAATTCCTGGTAATTACAAAAGAAACCTCTGAAGGCCATTCTTAGAGTAGGAGTTCTTAACTTTTTTGTGTAATGGACCCCTTTAGCAGTTTGGGGGAGCCTATGAAACCCTTCTCTAAGTATTTTTAAATGCATAAAATAAAACACAGGATTACAAAGGAAACCAATTATATTGAAATACAATTGTCCAAATATTTTTGAAACATGTTCTGGGACTCCAGGTGAATAACCTTGCTTGATCCTACTGATCCTGCCCTATAGCCCATGTTTCTTTCTGCCCCAGCCAGGAACAGAGTCTGTTCTCCAGGTCAGATTTTCAACTGTTCCATATAAAGTAACAAACAACTTGTCTAAAAACAAGTTTTAGGATGTGAAAACTATTTTATTGATGAAAATTGGTTTAGCAAGTCCATAAAAACACCACTGTCAAATGGAGAAATGCACCATTGGAGTAAATGCCCTGTACTGGGCAATCAGAGAAATGGATACACTCATAGTCATATACATAATATACATTCACTTAGAGTCATAATCTCACAGATAATCATGTAGAATCATACACACATGCTTGCCAAACCCCAACTCTGTATTATATCACTAGTCACATTTTCTACTTCTAGTCTCTTGCTGCTAAAAACTATCTGATGACTTCTCAGGGTCTTTGCTATATGATCCACCATCTCCTGCCCACTAAATGTGGTGTTCCCCAGGGCCCTATCCTGAACACTTTTCTCTTCTCTATATATAGCATCTCTCTTATTGATCTCATCAGCATCTATGGATTCAATTATCTTTTCTATGCAGCTGACTCTCAAATCCATATGCAAAAATTCAATATATTTTGTATGCATATGGATATTTGCATGTTGTTTCCTTCATTAGAATGTAAGTTTCTAGAGGTTAGGAAATGAGTTTTTGCTTTTCTTTGTATTCCGAGGACTTAGCAAAGTTCCTGGGACATTTTAAATACTTAAGAAAAGCTTGATTAGCTAACAATCTGAACTCTAGTCTCCTATGAGCAACTGCCTAATGGACATCTCTACCTGGACGTCCCATTAACATCTCAAATTCAATGTGTGAAAAATACAAAGAGTTATTTTTTTCTTTAAATCCAATATATTTCTATCTTTCCCCATTTATGTTTAGGGGACCCCATTCTTCTGATCATCTTGGGAGTGCAACCTCAGGATTACTTACTACTCTCTCTAATCAGGTGCCAAATATTAGAATTAAGCACAGTTGATTCCAAAGGTAATAACCTCTCGTTGCTTTAGACAATTTTCTAAAACAACTCTAAATTGCTGAGAAATAATGGACTTTCATTGATAGAGAATGTCTTCAGAGGGTACTCTCCCACACCAATGAAATCATAGGTCTGGTCTCCATCCTATTTCAAAGGTATTGGTAATTTAAAAAGATCACACATATAAAATAACATTTATCAAGTTAATTCAAGTAAAATTTATTAAATATTTATTCTGTGCCAGACACCAAAATTACAGTCAGAAATAAAAGTATCCTCCAGGAACTCGTTATGCTGTAAGATTACAAAACACTGATTTAGGAATATTGTCATTATCCCTTCACTACATGAAGTCAGCCATTGCCATATCCATTTTATAGATGGAAAAATTAAGGCATAGAATGGTGAATTTATTTCATATATGTAATATAAATTATTTAGTATAATTAATTATTAATGATAATGCTTGGTAATGTATTAATTAACATAATAATATTTATATACAACTTTGAAAGACCCAGAATTAAATACCACCTCTGGATTTTCATAACTTAGTTTGTTAGAACTTGTCACTGATGAAGGTAAGGTCATGAGTTCAACTCCTAAGGCAATCAATTCATTTGTCTTATTCTTGGACATCCCCAAACCTGGATGTTCATCTTATACACAAAAATGTTTGTCCTCCCTTGATCATAAGGAAGACTGAATGTAGATGGATCAATGAAAAGTCATCCCTATTATTAGAGAAATAATTCCAAATGAATACTTTCTTGTTTTCAGTCAGTATAGAAAAGATAGAAAACTTTATGGTTTAATATGGCTTTTAAAACCATATTAAAAATTTTTTTAAATCATATTAATAGTAGTTCAGAGGGTTTGTTCAATGTCTCATGAGTCTTGTGAAGTGGCAGAGGCAGATTTCCTATGGTTGGCCTAGGCTGAAGGCCCTCAAAGGCTCCATTTCATTTGGTGTTCATTCATCCTAGTGTTCATTTGGTGTTCATTTCGTCATGGTGTTCAGTCATTTCAGTCATGTCTGACTCTTCATGACCTCATTTGGGATTTTCTTGGCAGAGATACTGGAGTGATTTGCCATTTCCTTCTTCTGCTCATTTTACAGATGAGGGAACTAAGGCAAATAGGGATAAATGATTTCTCCAGTATCACAGTGTCAGTATCTGAGACTAAATTCAAATTCAGGAAGACAAGTCCTCCTGATTTTCAGAAGCAGCACTCTAGCCACTGTACCACCTATGTGCTGCTGAAGGTTGCAAATCCATCTTTAAAATATCTTTCCCATCAATCTAATGGTGTTAAAACAACAACAACAACAACAACAACAACAACTATTGATTAATTGGTTGGTTGTTCTCCTTCATGCTTGAAGAAGACCAAAATTACATCCCTATGTCAGGGTCAAGATTCAGTGTGTCTGACTACAACGTATCAGATCAATAAGGGTTGGAGCTGGCAACCTTAACCCTACATTCCTGTCGCTATGTCTAGGTCCTGGTGCCCCTTGTATAGTCATCATAATTAAATTCCATATGATAGATTTAGTCAGTCACTCTAACCTTTCATAATATTTGAATTCTGAATCTGCCACCCACTATATAAGGCAATTAATATTGCCCTAGCAATCCTGATTAGTGCTAATAATGAATCCCATGAAGCAGTTGCATTATTAGATTTTATGCTGCATTTTTCCATTGCATTGGAACCAATGAACAGATTTTACATAATTATAAGTGGGAATAGCGCAAATTTAAATACATATGACCACTTTACGAGATTCAGTATTCACACTAATTGGAATCTAGATATAGGAAAAGTCATGGAAAAGTATATCATTAGCAGTATTAGGGAAATATATTACTGTTATTAAGCTATATTAACAATATTAGAAAAAGTACTTGGAGTTAGGAAAGACCTGGCTTTGAATCCTGTTTTTAACATTTGTAATCTGTGTGGCTATGGGCAGTCACTTAACTGCTCTGAGCAATATTTCTTCCATAAAATGAGAAAAGGAATTTCTACGGAGTAGGATTATTGTATAGAAAAAATAAAACAACTCATGTGAAATACTGTATAAAGCCAACTATTACTTATTATTTTTCCAAGCTCTGTGTTCTTCAAACATTTTGTAAACAAATTAGCTATGACTATTGGTCTCAAAAGAATATCGAACAGAACAGGTATCCCTCTCTGCTTCTTTGCTAATAAAGTGTTAGATTATAATTACTTTTAGGAATGGCAGTGAAATAAAAAGTGGATATACAGGTAGTCAGTCATCCTCTATACCACCAACTACAAGTATGGAGGATGGCCAACGCAAAGGTATAGAAATAGGAAAGAAAGGGTCGCATGTGAAAAACAGAAGGAAGGCCAGGTTGGCTGAACTTTGGTTTACTTTGTTGCTGTTGTGGTCCAACTGTGGCTGTGTTTTATCCAGTCATTTAACCCTTTTTGCCTCAATTTCCTCATCTATAAAATGAGCTGAGGAAAGACAGGGCAAATCACTCCAGTATCTTTGACGGAAACTCATGAATGGGGTTATAAAGAGTCACACTTGATTGAAACAACTGGACAATAATTTGCAAGATCTTGAATATAGTAGGTACTCAATAAATTGTTATACAAAAAACTTAAATTTGTCAAATTAAATTAGTAGGATTATAATATAAAAAATCAGAAAAGAGAACATCTAACCTAATTTATTTATTTTCACAAAAGAGGAAATTGTTACCCATTAAAGTAAAATGCCTAAGGACACTTAAGACAATAAGTACAGAACCGAGATTTGAATCTGTAGTCTACCAATGCTGGTACTCCAGAGGTGTAAATTCTAGGATTCCAGATCATAGGAAGGACCATAGCTATCTAGTCCAACTCCTTCATTTTACAAGTATGGACCTTGAGGTCCAAGGAAGTTAATGGCTCATATAAAATCACACAAGTAGGAAGTGACAGGTTGGATTCAAACCCAAGTCCTTGGCTCTTCACAATGTACTGAATGTTTCATACTGAAATGAATTAGGGAAAAAAATACTCATCCTACCTCTCAACCCCCACCTACCCATTCAGTAGCAGCTTCTCAAACATTCTCATATGGAGAATACCTGGACCAAAAAGCCTCCAGTTGGGACAATCTGTCCATTACCTTGGATTTCCCAGCTGTCAAGATCTAACATCTTAGGTTTGGAAACATCAAGTTAGATTTGGAAAATAAAGTGGTGAACGCCATTCATGTCTGGCAAAAAGCATAATTTTTCCTTGGCTTGAGACCCATGTTCCAAGCACTTGGATTTACAAATAGACATATCTATTTGCAGATAATTTGTCTGACTCCTTATTATCCCCATAATTGTGCTAAATACTGCTGTGTAGGCAGCTGCATACCAAAGCTATTGCCGAATAGATGGATTCATCAGGACTAACCCTGCCCCCTCTCTTTCTCTTCTTCTACTCCACTGTCCCTTCTCTTCTCCAAAAACAGTTCTCTTGAAGGAAAAAGGTAAAACCACAAATTAAGGCAGAAACTATTTCTTTTGTAAAATGAGTTATTTAAAGAACAAACCAGATGGTACAAATTGACATTTTCCTTTGGTCATCGTGTTTGAAAAGATAATGTGTGTGTGTGTGTGTGTGTGTGTGTGTGTGTGTGTGTGTGTGTGATATTATTTTTCCCTTCCCATGGAGACCATTCTTTAAAACGGGAACATTTCTCCAAGTGGTTGTACTGCCTCTGTATTTCCCCTGGCAGGCTCAGGAGCTATGACAGCATACTGTACGTGCTCCCTGCAAACAAAGCTCACATCATCTTTCCCCTCCCAAAGAGTTTTCCAACCCGGATGTTAAATATATCAGACATCTTTGTATACAGCAATGATTCATTGATCTAGTGTCATTGTAGAATGAGATATTTTGTCTACATGAATAAATTTCTCAGGTAACTAAAGACTCAAATAGCTAATCTTTTTTTCATTTTTATTTTTTTGGATGGAAAACTTCCCAAAGTTTATTATGTGCATCCACACCTTCCTAAATAGTGTGCCAAGTATAATTAAATCTTTCAGGATGAGTCAGCATCATTATGCTGAACGTTAATTATTTAACTGAGCTGTAATAGACATGCCTTTGAGGATGATTGAGACATGCAGAGTTGTTGGCAGTTATGCTAAATGGGTCCAAATTTCTGAGACTTTTATAGTTCTTCCTTTTTCTCTCTCTACTGTCCCCTTTCACTGTTGTCAGCATTCTGGAAAGCTAATATTAGTGGCAGGGAGTGGAAAGTTAGCAGCTCCAGGATATCATGTTTCTAAACCCTAGAGGGTAGGATGGGGCCAGCTAGGTTATAGCCATTGAAATACAGAATAATGCCCTGGTATACTATGAAGTGAAGTCTAGCGAATGACTACAGTTCTAAATCTCTCTCTAAACTTTGGTACTCCAAGACAAAGTTCCAGTTAGCTTGCCTTGGTTATATCAATCAACAATCTTATCATATATGAAGAGAGCTAACATGACACCTCTAAGTTGTTTCTTTGCTTTGTGCTAAAAAAACAAACAAATACAAAAAAGAAAATCAACCGACCAATCAACAAACAAACTTCAAGTTCCTTCAACTAATTTTCAAATGGAATGCCTCCTTAGTCTTGTCACCAACTTGATCCACTTCCTTTGGGCACTCCAACTTGTAAAAATGCCAATTCTAAAATGTGGCACCTAGAAAGTAATATAGTGCTCAGATGTGGACTGATCAGATCCAAGTGGAGTATGAATAAGGGTAGCCTCACTCTAGACTTTTGTTAATATAATCCAAGATTGGCTTAGGTGGTGGTGGTGGTGGTGGTTGTTTTTGATTGCCATATCACATTCTGTACTCATCATTCTTGCAATTCACTTAAAACCCCACTGATTTCTTTACATGACAAAAATGTATATCAGAACAGGACTAAGAGCAGAGCCCATTTTCAATCCACTGAAGTTTTTCATTCACTACATCACCAACGATACATTCATGTCCTTATTTTTCCACATTCCTTCCATCATTTGTCATTTTCCTTTTCTGTCATATTAGCCAATCTGATAGGTGTAAGATGATACTTCAGAGTTTTTAAATAGGCATTTTTCTAATCAATAGTGATTTAGAGCATTATTTTACAAAGAACTCTAAATGGCTTTGATTTCTTCTTTTGAAAGCTACTTGTTTATATCCTTTAACTATTTATCAATTGGGGAATGACTTGTGTTCTTATACATTTGATTCTGTTCTCCATATATTTGAGAAATGAAACCTTTTTCAGAGAATTTGCTGTAAAAATTCCCTCCAATTTTCTGTTTACCTTCTAAAATTAGCTGCATTAATTTTGTTTGTGCAAAACTTGTTTACTTTGAAGTAACCAAAATGATTCATTTTATATCCTATGATGTTCTCTATCTCTTCATTTTTCATATTATGTTTGATAAAGTTCACATAGAATGAATGAATAAAAGAGTAAAGTATTTACTAAGCACTTACTTAGTATTTATTAAGGACTTACAAATCACAGCCTTAATATATATATTTTTCTATATAAATAGAAAAATAAGACAGTCCCTATTTTTTCACTTGTAAAATCTTATTAGTTTCTGTTAAATCATTTGACAATATCAAGAACTTTGGGATTAAGGTTTTTTTTTCCTGAATCTTTAATAGCTATGATTGTAGCACTTGCAGAAGCAGATGCTAGGCTGCATCTCCAAAGGAACAGGTTCCTAGAAGGTGACTGTAGAAGCTAGGCTGGAAGCATTGCTATTCTTATGCCTCTTTGATTTAGGGTGCAGAAAAACAGCCCTATGACAAGTTACTTTGCTGATAACCTTTCATATTTAGTATTCTGGGGGTTATTGTATGGGTAGAATAATCCCTCATAAAGAGGGGAAAGGATCTATCACTTCAAAAATAATTATAGCTGCTCTTTTTGTAGTTACCAAGAATTGGAAATTGAGGTGGTGTCTTTCAGTTGAGGAATGGTTGAACAAGTTGTGGTATATGATTGAATGGAATATTATTATTCTACAAGAAATGATGTGCAGAATGATTTAAGAAAAAAATTGGAAAGACATGTATTGATCCAGAGTAAAGTGAGCAGAACTAGAACATTGTACACATAACAACAAATATACAATGATCAATCGTGAATGACTTAGCCATTTTTTTATTTTATAATAAGTTTTTATTGACAGAACCCATGCCAGGGTAATTTTTTTACATTATCCCTTGCACTTGCTTCTGTTCCGATTTTTCCCCTCCCTCCTTCCACCCCCTCCCCTAGATAGATAGATAGATAGCAGTCCTATATATGTTAAATATGTTGCAGTATATCCTAGATACAATATATGTTTGCAGAACCAAACAGTTCTCTTGTTGTACAGGGAGAATTGGATTCAGAAGGTAAAAATAGCCTGGGAAGAAAAACAAAAATGCAAATAGTTTGCATTCATTTCCCAGTGTTCTTTCTTTGCGTGTAGCTGCTTCTGTCCATCATTTATCAATTGAAACTGAGTTATGTCTCTTTGTCAAAGAAATCCACTTCCATCAGAATACATCCTCATACAGTATCGTTGTTGAAGTGTATAATGATCTCCTGGTTCTGCTCATTTCACTTAGCATCAGTTCATGTAAGACTTAGCCATTTTTAATAATATAGTGATCCAAGACAATTCCAGAGGACTCATGGTGAAAAATACTATCAATCCCCAGAGAAAGAACTGCTTTCAATTTATTTCCTTTTTTCTTCTTTTTGTTCCAATTTTCTTCTACAAAATAATTAATATGGAAATATGTTTAACATGATTGTACATGTATGACAAATCACATTGTTTATTATTTCAGAATGGGATGAAGGGAAGGAAAGAAGTATAGAATTTGGAACTCAAAACTTTTTTAAAAATCCAAATGCTAAACAATTATTTTACATGTAAGTAGGGAAAATGAATTAAATATTTTTTTTAAAAATAAAGACAATTTTAAACATAGTAATCTTCCACCTTGTATATATCACCCTCCTTAGATTCAAATCTTTCCCAAGATAATCTCATCACTGCTAAATTCACCATACTGTTAGTCCAAGCCTTGATTGACTTCACCTCCCTCAGCTTTTTCTCCCCTTTGTTTGAGGGCTGGGGAGCAGGGTATGAAACTTTTCTCCCAATTCCTTCCTTTAAAAAGGGCAGCAACTGGATTTTCAGATAATTCTACCTTGCATCTGAGTCCTCTCCTGGTTTCATCTCAATAGAACAAGATGCCCCTGTGCCTAGTGTCCCATCTTGCCTCCACTTTCCTGTCCCTTCCTTCTGTGTTGTTTCCTCCTTTAGACTATAAACTTATGAGGAATGTCTTTTTATTAATTGTATCCCCAGCACTTAGCATAGTACCTAGTACATCATGCTATTGTTACTGTTCATTTCCGAAGAGAACCAAAAACAATATCATCATATTAGAATTGAGTTACAGTGTGTACAACTGTGACTGATCAGACCAATACAATCTCAAAATGATCTGCCAGAAGTAGGACACAAATAGCCCATATAAACATTTAGGGTAGCTTCTCTTTATGTATTTCCTATTTCCTTTGAGCTAATTTAATTTTGCTTTGTTCATAGAGCACTGCACCTTCTCCAATCAGGGCACACCATGCTGGGTGATTCTGTGCCAGTGTCTATAATGTCAATCAATCAATTCTAAAGTTCTTAAGAAACCTTAAGAGTGACCTTGTATATTGGTTTTTCTGACCACTTTGTGAGTGCTAGCCCTGTGTGAATTCAATAATTTTTTTTGTAAGTATGTATGTGGTATTTGAACAATGTGGCTAGCTCAATGGAGTTGTACAATCTGCAGTAGAGTTGGAATGCTTGGCAGTTTAGTTTGAGAAAGGACCTAGGGGTCTAGTATCCTATCTTACCAGGTGATCATCAAAATCTTCCTAGGACAATTCAAATGGAAGCAATTCAGTTTCCTGGCATGGTGTTGGTATACTATTCAGGTTTCATAGGCATTCAACAATGAGGTCAGAATAATGGCTCTGTAGACTTTCAGTTTGGTAGTCAGTCTAATACTTTTCCTCTCCTACTCTTTCCTTCAGAGCCTCCCAAACACTAAACTACCAGGCAATGTGAGTGTCAATCTCTTCAATGTATATATCCCTGAAAAATATACTGCCAAGATAAGTGAACTTATCCACAGCATTCAAAACTTCACCATTTACTGTAACTGATGGTTCTACATACTTGGATGTTGATATGGATGTGGATGATGTGGAGTTACTGACTGATGGAGAACCTGTGTTTTCTTGGTGTTACTTATTAGTCCAAAATAGGCACAAGCAGCAGAGAATTGATCCATACTTTGTTGCATCTCTGCTTCGGAAGTTGCCTTGACTGCACAATCATCCACAAACAAAAATCATTTACCAACACTTCCTTTACTTTAGTTTTGCCTTGTAGCCTTTTCAAGTTGAAGAATTTACCATCACTGCGATAACTGACTTTTATTCCATGTTTGTCTTCATTAAAGTCTTTGACAACATGACTGAAAATATCATGCTAAAAAGCATGGGAATAAGCACATAGCCTTGTTTCACTCCATTGGCAACTGGGAAAGCTTGAGAGCATTGCCCATTGTTCAGAAGCCAGGGAAGCATGACATCATGAAACTGATGAATTTATATGAGCAATCAAATTTTGACATAATTTTCCCATAAGCTCTCATGATTGATAGTATCAAAAGCCTTGTCCTGGAGAGATGGGCTGAACATTTCCATAATGTTGTCCACAAACCATAATCAATTAATGCTAAAGCTATTGAATGTTTACTTCAAGTTGAAATCAATCACTCCCTAGCTGAAGTTCTAAATGAAAAAGAGTTTTTGAATGTCATTAAGCTACTTTCATGTGTTAAAACATCAAATGCTGAGTATATTCCAGCTGAGATTTACAAGGTGGGAGGTCCTATGCTCATACAAAAACCGGCTGAAATTTTCGAGATGATATGGCAAGAAGAAATTATGCCTCAGGAGTTCCATGATGACTCCATTGTTCATCTTTATAATCCTAAAGGGAATAGATTGTCCTGTGGCAATTATAAGGAGGTCTCTTTCTTAGTCATTGCTGGCAAAATTCTTGCCAGACCTGGAAATATTTACATGAACTGATGCTGAGTGAAACAAGCAGAACCAGGAATACACTGTACACAGTAACAACAAGAATGTGTGATGATCAATGAGGAAAGACTTGGTTCTTCTCAGTGTTTCAGTGATTCAAAGAAATGTCAATAAATTTTAGATAGAAAATACTATCTGCATACAGAAAAAGAACTATGGAGATTGAATATAAATCAACACATACTATGTTCGCTTCTTTTTTCTATTGGTCTTTTTTCTTTGCTGCTATTTTTCCCCTTTGTTCTGATTTTTCTCTCACAACATGATTCATAAAGGAATGTGCATTTAAAAAGAAAGAAAGAAAAGAAGGGAAAGGAAAGGAAAGGAAAAGAAAGGAAAGGAAAGGAAAAGAAAGGAAAGGAAAGGAAAGGAAAGGAAAGGAAAGGAAAGGAAAGGAAAGGAAAGGAAAAGGAAAGGAAAGGAAAAGGAAAGGAAAGGAAAGGAAAGGAAAGGAAAGGAAAGGAAAAGGAAAGGAAAGGAAAGGAAAGGAAAAGGAAAGGAAAGGAAAGGAAAGGAAAGGAAAGGAAAGGAAAGGAAAGGAAAAGGAAAGGAAAGGAAAGGAAAGGAAAGGAAAGGAAAGGAAAGGAAAAGGAAGGAAAGGAAAAGGAAAGGAAAGGAAAGGAAAGGAAAGGAAAGGAAAGGAAAGGAAAAGGAAGGAAAGGAAGGAAAGGAAGGAAAGGAAAGGAAAGGAAAGGAAAGGAAAGGAAAGGAAAGGAAAGGAAAGGAAAGGAAAGGAAAGGAAAGGAAAAGGAAGGAAAGGAAAGGAAAGGAAAGGAAAAGGAAGGAAAGGAAAAGGAAGGAAAGGAAAGGAAAGGAAAGGAAAAGGAAAGGAAAGGAAAGGAAAGGAAAGGAAAGGAAAGGAAAGGAAAGGAAAGGAAAGGAAAGGAAAGGAAAGGAAAGGAAAGGAAAGGAAAGGAAAGGAAAGGAAAGGAAAGGAAAAGGAAAGGAAAGGGAAAGGAAAGGAAAGGAAAGGAAAGGAAAGGGAAAGGAAAGGGAAAGGAAAGGGAAAGGAAAGGAAAAAGGAAAGGAAAGAAAAAAGGAAAGGAAAGGAAAGAAAAACATTCTTGCCAGAATCCTCTTTAATAGGCTGACCCTACACCTAGAAGAAGGTCATCTACCTAAGAGTCAGTGTGGTTTCAGGAGCTGAGGAATAGTCAATATGGTGCTTATTGCCTACCAGCTTGAGGTAAAATCTGTATATAATGTAGATCTGACTAAAGTCTTTGATACTGTCAGTCGTGAGGACTGATAGTACATCATAGGTACTTAATAAATATTTATTGAGTTGTAGGTAAAGTCATTGCTTTTTGAAGTTGAATATAGTATTAGAATAATGTTGTAGTTGTTACTGTTGTTGATATTATTCCTATTATTAATATTCTACTTTCTAGTCTAGTGAACCTAGCAACAAAGAAAATATAGTTAATGGTTAGTCTACTAAAATAAAAAGTGCTGCTATAAATATTTTTGTATATATAGATCCTCTTTAATCTCTTTAGGATATAAGCCTATTGATGTTCTTCCTAGATCAAAAGTAATATTTAGTGACTTTGGGAGGACTGTTCCAAATTATTTTTCATAATAGTTGAACTACTTCACAACTCCACAAATAGTCTATCAGTGTACGCATTCACTTATGATCCATTCACCAATTATCATTATCATTTTGATCATCTTTGATAATCTGATGGATGTGAAATGGAACCTGAGTTGATTTAATTTGGTTATTTTTTATACTTAGTGATTTGGAGCATTTTTTTTCATATAGTTGTTGATAGTGTACTTTTCTTCTTTTGAGAACTACCTTTTTGCATACTTTGCCCTCTTATTTATTAAGGTTCTTCTACCTTCTAAGAAGTGACATTAGTGAAAGAAGTCAAGGATTTATCATGTATCCTATTTCTAACAGACACAGAGATGAGGGACTTTGAAAAAATGTCCAGTTAGTTGAAATTCATTGTTACAACAATATCCTTTCTTTATGCCAATTTGTTATCTTTATCAGGAACCTCTCATCCATTTCTTCATCTGTATAGGTAGTTTATAGTATCATCCTATCATCATATCACTTTTATTTCCCCCTTTTTTGTCTTCACCCAAATGCTTTCCCTCATATCCTTCCATCCTTGATATATGGATTTTTCTTCTTACTATAGATCTTTTTGACATATCCTATTCAATCATCTTTTTTTCTAGGTTATACTTTTAATCAAAATTGTTTTATTTTAGTTATGAGATATGTACATTATACCAAATGTCAGTGGCATCTTTGTAACCTATTGCTTTCCTATATAGACTATGGAATCCATAAGTTTCATTTATGTCCCTCTGTTATTTTGTTGTCTCCTGTGAATTACATGACACAGTTTACAATTTTTCTTCTATCTTTATCAATAGAGATAGATTTGTATAAGAGCAACAAATAAAAATTGCAAAGACTCAGTGTCAGGAGAAACATCATGACAATTAGAAATATTCCCTACTCCTATGTCTCACTACCATTGCACTCTTAGTTTGTGCCCATTCTTTCCAAGGATACTGTATATACTTGTTGCAAAATGCACCCTAGATTTGTCTTATAACTACTGTATTTATACTGTATGTATTACTGTATTTAAGATAGTATTTATAATACTATCTTAGTAAATGTCTTTGCCAAGAGAAAATTGTGTCTACTGGCTGGCCATTAATGGGAATCACACTGATGGGGATTCATAAAATATAGTAATAAGTATATAGCCTCGCCACAGAGTAATCCTAGAACTTAAAGAAGCAATTTCCCTCTGAGATATCCCTTCTAACTCTTGAGTGTGAGTGCCAGGTTGGAAGAAATACCTTAGTGGGGATAAAAAGCAGTAGAATTATGAAAAATATTATGAAAACAATAGAAATGTGAATTGGGTAAAACATTCCCTTACTCTCCCCAATTTGGCTTTAAAAAAAAACAACTCAACAACCTTATCATTTGATCTTGCAAAAAAAAGAATAGTTGGAAACTTATGTGAGGGGACTGACCTGAAAAAAAGGAAAGAAATGTATACAATCTGATATTTGGACTCTGACTCATGAAATGCCTGTACTTTTTCTCAAAGGATCATTGTCCAACTATCCCCAGCTTTCCCAAATTATTTATCTCATTGGAATCTGATGCTTTCTATACTCTTATGAAGGCCTATGATATTGTAACAGAAACCACGTTCAACTGGCTCCTTCCTCTACATTCATTTGAACAGGCTGTCTTGTCAACACAGAATACAATGTCAATGGTTCCCTTGGTGATGAGTCCTAGTGGCAAGAGAGTAATGTCTTGGCTGTAACTTTGAATGCTGAGTTCTGGTGGAATGGTGCAAATCCTTACGGCATTCCAGTTTCTTTCTTCACATCCTTGAGTTTTGAAGTCATGAAGGAAATCACTGTGGGAATCAGCTGGAGAAAGTCTGTTCACATTCAAAAAATTGTTGAACTACTGTTGGAAAACTGAAAATCAGAAAAAGCTGTCAATGGCTTCATCTGTTTTTAAGTGACTTCAGAAGCCTTTCAAGCTTTGCCATTTCTGAATGTGCCTTCCCCCAGTCAGAATTCAGCATTTTGAAACAAAAGTGGAAATTTAAATAACTTAAGCTTAAAGAACAAATTCTCAATGATAAATTGCATGTAAATGATGTTAAGCTGACCTCATTCATGGTAAATTATGACTACAGCAAAATGAGTGAATAGTCTTTGATCATAAGTACAGCAAGAGGAAACTAACTGAACTTATGTGCTCATCATTGTCCTCAGAGAGGAAATGTAATATGGTGGGGAAACCATTAAAAACAGCAATATCCTCTTCACTATATTATTTTATATAGTTCTGGAAATGTTAATGGTTGAGACAAGAAATTACACAATAAACATTAAAAAAAGAGAAACAAAATTATCTTTATATGCAGATGATATAATGATATATTTAGAAAATTTCAGGGAATCAGCAAAGAAATTAATGGAGATAAGAGTTTTAATAAAATACCATGGATCAAAATAAATCTATATTATTATTTCCTTTTAGCAAAAAAAAAAAAAAAGCAAGCAGAAACAAATTCTCTCTCAAAATAGGTACAAATACATGAAATATTTGGATACTAAGATACAATCAATACATATAAATACAAATATAAAATTATTTTTACATAAATAAAGACATTAGATAAATAATTGCAGAGATAGCCATTGCTCATGACTGGGCTGTGATAATATATTAAAATTATTATTTTCCTGATTCAATTTATAAATTTAATATAATAACAATCAAACTACCAAAAAGATAATTTGTAGGATTAGATAAAATAACAACAAAATTAATTTGGAAAATCAAAAGATCAATAATTCTCAAACTAATTATAAAGTAGCAAACTTTTTATTATTATTATAGCTTTTTATTGACAAAACATATGCATGGGTAATTTTTCAACACTGACCCTTGCAAACACTTCTGTTTCAACTTTTCTCCTCCTTCCCTCAACCCCTTCCCCTAAATGGCAGGGAGTCCCATATGTGTTAAACATGTTAAATATAATATATGTATACATATTTATACAATTATCTTATTTCATAAGAAAAATCAGTTTAGAAAGAAGGTAAAAATAACTTGGGAAGAAAAACAAAAAGACAAGCAAATAATAGAAAGAGTACAAATACTATGTTGTGGTCCATACTCATTTCTCAGTGTTCTTTTGCTGAGTGTAACTGGAATACCCAGCTACTGTTCATCACTGATCAATTGGAACAGATTTAGATCCTCTCATTGCTGAAGATATCCATAAAATAGTAAACTTTAAAACTACTGAATAAAAATAGAAAATGGATGAATAGAATAGAGTAAATAAACAAGAATCAGAAACAATTGATCTCAGTCACATAATTTTCAATAAATCTAGGACAAAAACTAATTAAGGAAGGACTGCTTTCCTAAGAACTTCTGAGAAAGCTAAAAAATAGTTTGGCAAAAAATAGAGGCTTACTATATACATACATACATATATAATATCATACAGCACAGTATATGCTGTATGTAACGGCATATACAGTATATGATAAGAATGACATACTCTTTTAAAAATAAAGAAAAGTGGAGGGAAAGACTTCTTCTTCTTCTTCTTCTTTTTCTTCTTCTTCTTCTTCTTTTTCAGCTTTTATTTGTATCCTCAAGGTTTAATACAGAACCTGACAATTAATAAATTAAGTTTAATTAATAAATGCTTCTTGATTTGATTTGACAACAATAACTCAGAAAAAAATTCTTCAAGTACAGCTCGAGCAGGATTTAAGTTTTACCTTGGACATGCTACTTAATCTCTCTGAGACTTGATTTCCTTTCCTGTTACATAAGTGTAACATGGATATTGTGCCTAACAAGGAAGTCAATGGCCCCATATATGAGATGCATAAACAGAACTAGAATGTCCCACTTTATATCTTGGGTAAAGTACAGCCCCATCTTTGTGAGATTTAGGAGGATGACTAAGGATTTAATAATTCCCTTACTTTCTATATTCAAGGGAGGCATTATATATTATATTATATTATATTATGACACTAGATATTTGAAGTCTAAGACTACAATTCTTCTGAATTTAGGATAAAAAACTATTTTCCCTGGGGGATGCTTGGAAGTAAGCAGAAATAATTTTGTCCCAGACCTGAAGTTACATAGTAATCTTGGCCATCTTAGCTCTCCTCCTACCAAATGCTCAACAAAAGACAGTTACACATAGTAAGCAAACACTTATCAAAACAAATAGTAAAACAGTAACTAGGAAAGTCATAGAATAGTTTAAACAATAGAGTTGGGATAACTTAGCAGTCCAGAAGACAGGAAATCTCTATTCAATCAAGAAAAAGAATTATTTCACTCTTAGCAGTCACTGAGGCAGGTGGTAGGTTCTAGGAATCAGTGGGTTGGGGTACCCAGCTTTTTCTCACATGCCAGGAACTACAGGAGTTTCTTGCTCCTCATTTGAAGCTTCTTCTTTCCCAATCTCTTCCTCTACCCTCAAAACAGAAGTCACATCTTACTGCATGTATGCAGCATTATAGGGTTATTCTTTGGGTAATCAATAAACCCTTCTGGGGATACAGGAGAAATACAAGGGGCAAATAATATTGCCACTCCCAAGACCCATCATATTTACATTGAGGATCAAATGAAATCATGTATATAAAAAACTTTATAAAAAAATGACAGACTCTAGCTTTAAGAAGCAGCTCTGATTTTTTTTAATAGCCATGTCACCAACCAGATGGTTCCAAGAACGTCACTTAATCTCTCTTAACTTCATAGAATCTTAAAAGGGAGAAAGAATCTCAAATACATCAAGAATTTCTGACAAGTGGCCATCCAGCCTTGATTTCTGTTGAGGAGAGGTCCACAATGTACAGAGACAGCTGATTTCACTTTTCAATACTTCTAATGGGTAAGAAACTTTCTTATTCATTCATACTGGATTCATTAATTTTTCCTGGCTTTGCCTTGCCCAAGCAAGATTAGTCTCAACCTTTGTTGTATGATGCTGTAGTGGATAGAATGCTCAGCTTAGAGTCAGGACATTCCTGAGTTCAAATCCAGACTCAGACACTTACTATCTGTGTGACCCCTAGGCGAGTCACTCAATACTGTTTGCCTCAGTTTCCTCATCTGTAAAATGAGCTGAAAATGTCATATTACTCCAACATCTTTGTTAAGAAAATCCCAAATGAGGTCATGAAGAATTAGACATAACTAAACAATGATTGGTGAAGCCTATGGACACTTATCTCAGAATAATGATTTTTTAAAATTTATTTTATTTTATTCTGAAGAATTTAAGAAATAAAACAAGATTTTTAAAAGCTATTTATTTTTAATTAGTATAGCTTTTTTATTTACAAAACAAATGCATGGGTAATTTTTCAACATTGACTCTTGCAAAACCTTCTGTTCCAACTTTTCCCCTCCTTCCCCCTACTCCCTCCCCAGATGACAGGTAGTCCAAAACATGTTAAATCTGTTAAAGTATATGTTAAATATGATATATGTATACGTATTTATACAGTTATCTTGCTGCACAAGAAAAATCGGACTTAGAAAGAAGGTAAAAATAATCTGAGAAGGAAAACAAGAATTCAATAACATAAAGAGTGGAAATGCTATGTTATAGTCCATACTCATTTCCCATAGTTCTTTCGCTAGGTGTAGCTGGTCCTCTTCATTACTGAACAATTGGAACTTATTTGGTTCATCTCATTGTTGAAGACAGCTACATCCATCAGCATTGATCATCTTATAGTCTTGTTGTTGCTGTGTATAATGATCTCCTGATTCTTCTCATTTCACTCAGCACCAGTTTATGTAACTCTCTCCAGGCCTTTCTGAAATCATCCTGCTGGTTATTTCCTACAGAACAATAATATTCCATAACATCCATATACCACAATTTATTCAGCCATTCTCCAATTGTTGGGCATCCATTCAATTTCCAGTTTCTAGCCACTACAAAAAGGGCTGCCACAACTATTTTTGCACATACAGGTCCCTTTTTCTTCTTTAAGATCTCTTTGGGATATAAGCCCAGTAGTAACATTGCTTGATCAAAGGATGGATTGATAACTTTTTGAGCATAGTTCCAAATTGCTCTCCAGAATGGTTAGATTCTTTCACAGTTTTACCAACAATGTATCAGTGTCCCAGTTTTCCCACATCCCCTCCAACATTTGTCATTATCTTTTCCTGTCATCTTAGCCAATCTCAGAGTTATCTTAATTTGCATTGATTAATAATGATTTGGAGCACTTTTCATATGACTAGAAATAGTAAAAACAAGTTTTTAATAGTGCAGTAGATTAAAATATTATTGTACTTGAAACTGAAAACGTATTATGTACAACTTACTATTTCTTTTAAATAAATAATAAAATTATCGTGTAACTTTTTCCCCTTTTTCCTCCCCTTCCCCTGATAACTACTATTAGGCACAAATATGTATGTGTAGATAGATATAAATAAAAGTGTTCTGAACATATTTCTATTTGTTAATTCTTCCTCTAGATACAGAGATATAATATTCTTAAAAGGTGTGTGTGGTTATTATTGTTTTGCCTTCAGAAGTCTAAACTTTCTCATCTGCAAAACAAAAATAATAATATTTATACTACTATCCTCCCAGGATTGTCATGAAAATCTATCAAAACAATGAATGTAGAGAGATTTATAAATTTCTAATTATAAAACGTCAGCTATCATCCTTCTCTTCCTCCTCCTCGTAGTTCCACCAACAATGTATTAGTGTCCCAGTTTTCCCACATCTTCTCCAACATTATCTTTTCCTGTCATCTTAGCCAATCTGACAGGTGTGTAGTGGTATCTCAGAGTTGTCTTAATTTGCATTTCTCTGATCAATTAATGATTTGGAACACCTTTTCATATGAATAGAAATAACTTCAATTTCATCATCTGAAAATTGTTCGTATCTTTTGACCATTTATTAATTGGAGAATGGCTTGAATTCTTATAAATTAGAGTCAATTCTCTCTATATATTTTGGAAATGAGGCCTTTATCAGAACTTTTAACTGTAAAAATGTTTTCCCAGTTTGTTGCTTCCCTTCTAATCTTGTTTGCATTAGTTTTGTTTGTACAGGGGCTATGTTCTTATTATCAAGTTACCAGTTTAGCTAAGTACTCCCAGCATTTTCACTGGCTGTTCACCATGCCTGGAATTTTCTCCTTCATCTCTGCCTTTTGACTATCCTGGCTTCCTTTGAGCCTTAACTACAGTTCTACCTTCTGCAAGAAGCCCTCCCCAGTCCTTCTTAATCTTAATATCTTCCCTCTAAGATTACCCCCAATTTACCTTATCTCTATTTTGATTGTATCTAGTTGTCTATATGGCATCTCCCCACTTTAGACTATGAGTTCATTGAGGGCAGGTAATGGTTTTTTTTTTTTATAGCTAGGTATTAATTAGTAAAAACAACAAACCCTTCTTAAATGAGAGTATTGTTCATATTTACACTGCTTATTTCCATTGGGCTGGAACTAATTATCATAATTTAAATAATTATAGCATAAAAGAATAAAGAATAAGTTCATTACAGGGGATCCACCAATGGAAATGTAGCTGAATCTCCAGTATTTAGCACAGTATCTAGCTTATATTAGGTGTTTAATACTACTTTACTAAGTGTGGAGAGTATCATTACTAGAAGAAATAGGTGACAAATTTGGGGGGCAGGGTGGAGAGAAGTCTGACCAAAAAGCCTTATGTAAACTAAGTTGTGGATGAACTTGTAATTTGCACTAGTAGAGGTAATACCAGTAGGAAAATTATGTGATTTGTTTCATCTGGCTTTGATCAGATAATTTCTAAGGTTCCCGGTAGAACTGAAGTGTTGATCCTAAGTGTTGAAGTATCATCAGTAAGCATTTATTAAGCACCTATTTTTTGTAGGATACTATACAAGCCTTTAAGGATACAAAGAGGAATTAGTTGTAACATCTTCCCTTGAGGAGGCGAGGTTACCCCATGAATTAGGAATCTGACTTCAGAATCTTGGCATCTTCTCCTCGGCTTTAACCACCTGACAACAGAGTCTTCACCATTTCATTTGCATGAGACTTTATGATGTAATACACAAGAGACTGCCCTGGAGGTCTGTCAGTATGGGAAAGTCTTCTCCTGACATCTAATATAACAGGAAAGGAAATTAAACATGAGAAATCTCCATACAAAGGCATTGTTTCTTCCTCCCCAAAGGAAATGTCCTGCAAAAGTATGCTCAAGTGTGCATTTTGTCCATTTCCACATAAAAGCTTGCCAGAGATGCTTTTCAATGAGCCCTTGATCCTTTCAGTAACAGGAAAGAGGGGAGTGAGGGAGGCAAGGTTTCTCTTCATTAACTCAGTACTTAAGTATTTTGAGAACTTGCTGGACTTCTTTTACCTGAATCTTTTTTATTGCTGTCAGAGACCCCAAAAAAATCTGCTCCTTGATTCCAGAAATAATCTGCCAAGGCAGAATCTAGATATTAAAAATCTATTTTAGCCTCGTCAAATAATGGCCAAGACTTGCTTGCTTCCTGCTTAATTTTTAAGATTTATTTTACTCTTTGTTATTGATTTTTAAAAAGAGGAATGTAATATAGTGGAAAGAATGGGCCATTTAGAGTGGAAAGAGACCAGAGTTCAAATCCTGGCTTAGCAATAAATCACTTGTGTGAACTTGGGAAGTCATGTCCCTTCTCTGACTTCAGTTTCTTCATTAGTAAAATGAGGCAGTTAAACAAAATAGTGTTTAAAATTCCTTCAGCTCAAAATCTTTGACCTATGATTAAGAATTCATGTTGTTGTTTGATCATTTTTCAGGCACATCTGACTCTTCATGACCCCATTTGGGGATTTCTTGGCAAATATATTGCACTGGTTTGCACCTTCCTTCTCTGGCTCATTTTACAGATGAGAAAACTGGGGTTAACAGGGTGTAGTGACTTGCTCAAGATCATAAACTTAGTCATCTAAGGCCAGATTTGAACTCAGGAAGATGAGTCTTCTTGATTCCATACACACTATCCACTGTACCACCTACCAGTCCATAATAAAACTCCGAGGAGAGTAGAGTGCTTTATTTTCTCTCTCATTCTGGCTTAGTTTAATTCCAGACTCAGCATAGATATAAATAGATAGATAGATAGAGTACATAGATAGATAGACAGACATTCACCTACATATGCACATATATAACATATTTATCTTCATATGTCTGTGTAGATATGTAGCTATATCTAGATCTAGATGCACATCTAGGATGCTTTGGATCCCAATAAACCCAACATAGTATTCTAAACTATGGATATCAAATCCATACAATTAATAAAAAGTGTTAATTTTCTATTTCTCTATACTGAGCAAATTGCTGTAAGGCAAACACAGAAGGTATATGAAGCATGTTTCCTGCCCTCAGGGAGTTTATGCTCTAGTCAGATTGAGGCAACTAAATATGCATAATGTGGTGCTATGGAAAGTATGGTGGATTTACAGTCAGAAGACCTAGGTTTAAATCTTGCTTTGTAAGATCTTGGGGTAAGTCACCTTTTCTCACACAAGTAAAGGAAAATACAGGATGGCATGTAATTTGGTATTTTATTGTGTGGTAGGGTGGTGACTAGGTGAATAAAAACAAAGGGAAAAGAGATGAGAAAGAAAATGAGAGAGACAGGACAAAGAAAGACAAGAGAGGTGAAGATGATAGAACAGAAACTATAAAGACAGAGACAGAGACCGAGAGACAAAGAGAAACAGAGACAGAGAGACAGAGATTAAAGAGACTGAGAGAAATATGAGAGATTAAAAGAGAGATTAGAAAGAGTGAAAGACAAAAGAGAGAAAGAGAAAGATTAGAGAGGAGAGAAGAAATAAAGGTTAAGAAGAGAGAACAGAGAGACAGAAAGACAAAGAGAAACAAAGAGAGACAGACAAAGAGACAGATTCAGACAGAGACAGACAGGGGTGGGGAGAGAGAAGGGAGGGGGTTGTAAAGATAGAATTAACAAAACCTACAGAATGCAAGTATCAAAGTCTATCTCCTGTGATGATACCTTTTCCTTTGATCAAACCAAATAAGCATTTGTCTATTCTGTGATTTAAAAAAAAAAAAAAAAAAAAAAAAGCCCTGTTCAAGAAAGGTATTTAGATAAGGTGAAAAGCACTGGGAGCTGATGAGGTGTATTGTAAAGCCTTGGAATGTCCTGGCCCAGATGCTACTGTGTGATCCTAGGCAGGTGACTTTACTCTTGGGTTCTCAAGTTTCCTCAACTGTAAAGTGAAAAAACGATCCCTGCTATTAACAGCTCCACAAAATGGTCATCAGAAAAAGATTTCATATACTCAAAAATGCTTTGTTAACATATTTTGTTTCTATATCACCTACATTGACCTATCCAGTCAGTGTATAAACCCCTCCCAGAAAAACTTTGTAAACTTTCAGGCATTTATTGTCATCTTTCTAATAGGTCTCCCTGCTTTAAATCTCACTTCACTCCAATCCATCTTATACCCAACTGCCAAAAGTATTTTCCTAAAGTGTAGTTAGATTTCCTTAGGTTAGCTCCTTATTCCTGCTCCAAGAACTTCACAACTCCCTATTACCTCCAGGATCCACATTTGTTTTGGCATTTAAAGCTCATGCTAAACTGGCTCTCCTTACAGTTACAGTCTCGTTCCTACTCACCTTCAAGCAATCCATGATCCAGCCTGCCTACTTTTTGTTCCTTACTGCAAACAACCCATTTCCTGTCTGTGCCTTTGTATTAGCTATCCCCCCATGCCCAGAATGTTCTTCTCTCTCCTCACATCTCCCTTTTAGAATTTCTGGTTTCTTTCAAGATTTAGCTTAAACACTACCTTCTGCAGGAAATTTTCCCTAGTCTCTCTAGCAGTTAGAGTCTTCTTCTCTAAGGTTACTTTTTTATGTCTCTAACTATTTACATGTTGTCTCCCCATTAGAATGTCTCCCCACTAAGGGCATAGATTTATGCTGCAGGTCCCACATAACCCTGTGGAGTAGAGGAAAAAGATTGACACCAAGGTTTCAGTTATGAAATGGAATTCTGGGCTCAAATCTCTCTTTCTTCTTTTGTTAATGATCTTGGCAAAGTCATTTGCCTGAGTCCATTTCCATTGCCTTGGTTTATAACACGAGAGGACAGCACCTCATTTACTAGTATTATTTGGGAATTTTCCCAATACTGAAACTTACTGCCCTAAGTGCCAAAATTTCTTTTACTTTAACCATTTTTGATGGAAATCTTTCTTAAAAGTATTATGCACATGTCTGACTTCTTAAACAGAATAAGCTCAGAATAAATGGATACATGTCCTGAATATAAAAGGTCACATCATGAAAAAATTAGGAGAGAATAAGAGGAGGTAACTTTCACCACTTTGGCTGGAGGGAGAATTCTTAACCAAATAGGGGATAGAAGAAACCATAAGAGACAAAACAGATCATTTCGATTATGTGAAATTGAAAAAGCTTTTGTGCAAATAAAATTGATGAAAGAATAAGAGAAACTACAGAATGGAAAAAATGCTTGCATCAAATGTAACTAGCAAAAAGTCTGGTTTATAAAGAATTGACACGGTGATATAGTAGTTAGAACATTAATCTTTCTTAGCCTGTTTCCTCATCTGTAAAATGGGAATAGTAGTACCTACTTCCTAGAGTTTTTGTGAGGATCATATGACACACAGACACACATATATATAATACACATGCACACACACACACATACTTAAATTCTTTGTAAACCTTAAAATGCTGTATAAATGTTAGCTATTATTACCAAGTATCATTCACTAAAAAAAGAAATGGTCAAAGGACTTAACCAGTTAAGTATAAGAATTATAAACTATAAATGTCTACTTGAAAATAAGCTATAAACCACTAATAGAAATGCAAATGAAAATAACTGAAGTTTTGTGCCCCTGTGTATTCAAAGGTAACCAAAAAAAGAGAGAGAGGGGATGAGGGGAAGGAATAAGTCAGTATTGGAGGGTATATGGGAAGATAGGCACAGTAAAGCTATGAATTGAATCTAACCATTTTGAAAACAATTTGAAATCATTCAAGAAAAAAAGATTGCAGGATGTAATTAAATCCATTCTCAGTGCCTCTGAGATATCATGGATAAGACAATATGGAATTATGAAGTGGTGTTTTTTCACTTATTTTTATATCTTAGATCCTTTGGCACTCTAGTGAAGTCTATTTCTTAGAATATTTTTTAGAATAAATTTCTCATACTAAGAATAGATGCAGAAAAGAAAATCCATTAAGATTTTCAAGGAAAACAATTATATTGAAATAAAATTATTAAAGTATTTTTTTAAAGTTCACAGATATCAGGTTAACAACTTCTGGATTGTAGTAGAAAGAATGACAGACTTGAAAATCTAAAAGGAACTTGATTTCAATTCCTCCCTCTGACAAACCAACTAACTTCTCTGAAGTTCAGTTTCTCATCTGCAAAATGGGAATGAGATGTTATTATTTATCCCTCAGAAATATTAGGAGTATGTAAGAGAATAATGCATATAAAGCCAGCCATTATCAACAATCACTGTGCTGGGCTGTAATTCAATAGTTTTTAAAGCATCTTTCCTCATTGCTGGGCTGTCAGCTATCGCTTCTGTATGATTCCACACTTTCACAGCTTGGCTGCAACAAAAAGGGTTTTGCAGGTCAGGACTGATTCAAACTAGTCTGCTGATTTAGGTTTGACATTGTAAGTAGATGAGACATTCATAGACCATCTAACAATCAGTAATTGGACTTTTGCTTATCCAGAGTAGGGAAAGGATTTTCACAAAGATCTAGCACTGATTCAGTTGGACGTAATTCCCCCACTTCTGTGTTAGCTATAGTTGCCTGCTGGTAAAGAGTGTAGGGGAAGAATTCATTCATTGTTCCTCCTACATCAGCTTTTAGATATTCCATCCCTGGAAGCAATGTCAATGATTTGAGCTTTAGTGACCTGAGCCAATTAAATTCAAGGCGAATTTCAGTATTTTTTAAGGAAAAACCAATCTAATTTATATGGAATAGGAAAAGTTAGACCCACCTATATGGTAGGACATACATTTATCCTATCACAAGGGAGCATGATGGACATTACCCTTGACCATAGCGGCAAGTTGTTATATTGAGGTGTTAAAGGACTGGAGACTTTAGGGAAATGGGTTATTCAGACAAATGGTTAACTCCCTGGAGTTTCCTGAAGTTTTCTTCTTAGTCAATTATAGATTTAATTTATCATTCTGAATCCATGCTCTAAAAATGGCTTCCATCTTAGATTCTTGAAATTTAGTTTTCTGTAGATGCTCTGGTAGTCTTGTTATGTTTTTCTGATTTTGTGTTATGTTTGCCCTCCTTCTTCTTCCTTCCTTCACCACCTTCTTCTTCTTTTCCAGGTCAGGACTATTTTTCTGTCCTTTAGCCATATATCATCTGTGAATCTTGTCTTAGGTAATCTAGAAAACTTTCATTATGTCTGTCTCTTACAGTTCTTTCATTAGATCATGGAATCATAGATTTGGATCTGAAAGGGACCATACAGGGACCAAATAACCATCCACTACAAGCAACTGACGAAAATGAAGTCAAGAGAGGTTTTAATGACTAAACTAACATCATTCCATTGTAAATGATAGAGATGAGATTTGAACCCAGGTCTTTGAGTTTAAATCCAGTATTGTTTCTCATTATATACTGTAATTTTTTTTCTAAGATTCCATTTCAAATCTGATGTGGTCCAGAAATAGGAAAATCAGGCTTGTTATAAATACATGTAAATTAAAGGTTTCTTAACTCCAAATGAAATCTTAAAAAAATTTCTTATGGAGTAAAGTGGCAGCAGTTTAGGAAACTTGCTTTTTGGTGGTCATTTCAGGGGCTGAAATGTCTTTTCCATTTAGTTCTTGCTCCTTGGCTCTGGATGGTTGAGGTTGTGTGAAATCCATTTTTCAAATAAATGGGGTGTTATTGTATGATCTCCAGCTGTGTTCAGAACCCTGCTAGAATACTGTGGGGTTTTTTTCTGGGTGCCACTCTGTAAGAAAGGGCATTGATGAAATAGAGAGCTTCTTAAGAAAGCCTACGAGGATACTAAGACTTGAAATTCTGGATTCTAGGAGTGATTCAAGTAATTAGGGATACTTAATGTGGAAAATAGAAGACTTTGGGACTGGGCATAGTGTCTTTAAGTTTTGGAATGGCTTTTTTGTGGAACATGGGATTAGATTAATTTTACTTGGTTCCAGAGGGCAGCAAAGGATGAATGTATAGAGAAGTATATTTTTTTAAATGCTTAACTTTGTAGTTAGAGTAGTCCAAAGGTAGAATGGAATACCTCATAAAATAGTGAGCTCCCCATCTCAGGGGGGCTTCTCGTGGAAGTTTGCCAGGGATGTTGTAGAGGACATTGCTATTTAGGTATGAATTGAACTAGCTGACTTGACGTCAGCTATCCCTCTTCTTCTCAGATGACCTATGATTGATATGACTCAGTAGCCTATTATGCCTAATGAGCTATAAAGTCAAAATGATCTCATAAGAAGTAAGGAAATGTTCATAAAATACTTCCTTGGATGAAATCAATGCTTGGAAAGTTCAGCCCGCCATCCATCCCCCTGCCACGCGAACACTTCTTGAGTAAAAAAAAAAGTTTCCTGTGACTTCTGTTAACTTTCCGCCTGTACCCCTCTGCTCAAGTTATGTCTGGAATATTTCACTTCAGTCTTGAGAGGAGAAATTGTGTATTCCACAGCATGTGAGTCCTGTATGAATAGCCCCAGCAGTTCCAACTGTTTATTCCTTTCTTAGCAATAATGTTTAGATTCATGAAAGATTTCCAAGATATATATAATTCCTCATGCTGAGTAAGGACTCCTTCAATGATTTCTGCTGCTGCTGTTGCTACTACGCACTCTGGGGATGTTATTATACCAGCCGTTTCCATAGTGCTTGAGATAGGTGCTTCTCAATGTCCTCATTATGCATCCCTTATTTTTCTGCGTAAGTAATTCAGCTGTAAAAATCTGCCGCTGGCTACACCTGGCAGATGAGGACCATGCAGGGGTGCGGCGGTGGTTTGGATTTTATTATTTTTTTTTTTAGAAATGTTAAAAGTAAAATTAATAAGAGAAAGAGAATGAAGGAATCTGACAAAATTGCATTATGGAGAGAACACAGACAATTTCCCATACAACGGGGACAAGGAGAAGTTCATGGAATTGGCTCATATAAATATGTATGTATGTTTCTCCCCTGAAACTCAAAGCTAGCTTTGTTTATCGAATTCAGATTTTTCCAAGCTATTAAGTGGTGATATGACTTTGTACCTTTCAATATCCCATTTAAAATCAGACAAGCATATGCTCACATGAGTTCATAACAGATACATAAGTAAAAACCAATTGAATTTCAATTAGAAACAAATCATGGCAATTAACTTTAAATGAACATTTCCATGACTTGACCCCATATCTCCCTCTCTGCCAATCTTCCTTCTTTTGTGTCCATAGTTAGACACCAGAATGAGTCTATTCTCTATAGGAGGAATGGGAATAGGATTTTTTTTGGCATTGGGATATAGATGATAAAAATTTGGAGGAAAATTGAATCTTCAGAGTGAAAATCATGGGCATAAGGTGATTGATTTTCTTTGTCAGACAACACAAAATCAGGGAGTCTTCTATTCTCAGCTTTCTCTATGGGATTTGGAATCATATCTGGGTATATATGGCAGGGAAAAGGGGCATAAAAGAGGCACTCCAACTGATGCTTCCTTTCTCATGTAATGACATTAACAAGACTTGCCCCAGATAGAATATAAACTTCTTTTTTTTCTTTCATATGCCATCATTTATTTTTCTGGGTATGGATAGCATTTTTTTATTATAGCTTTTCATTTACAAGATATATGCATGGATAATTTTTCAGTATTGACAACTGCGAAACCTTTTGTTTCAATTTTTCCCCTCCTTCCCCCCATCTCCTCCTCCAGATGGCAGGTTGACCAATATATGTTAAATATGTTAAAGTATATGTTAAATACAATATATGTACATATGTGCATACAGTTATTTTACTGCACAAAAAGAATCAGACTTTAAAATAGTGTATAATTAACCTGTGAAGGAAATCAAACGTGCAGGCGGACAAAAATAGAGGAATTGGGAATTCTGTGTGGTGGTTTATACTCATTTCCCAGAGTTCTTTCGCTGGGTGTAGCTAGTTCAGTTCTGAATGTAAACTTCTTGAAGGAAGAAGGATTTTGTTTCTGTATTTCTAAAACTGAGCACACAGTGCTTGGTGTAGCATAGGTACTTAATACCAACCTCCTATTACTTGACCAATTAATGGTTGGTATCCATTTCAAATGAAGACTAAAATGATTGTGTCAGGTCACTTGACCTAAATTCTCATTTAACGAATTAGAAATTCAATTTGTCACACAGGAGAATGCAGACTCTTTGAGGGCAGGCCTTTTCATTTTTGTTTTTGTCTCCCCAGTGCCTAATACATAATTGTGCTTATTAAATGACTGCTATATGGATAAATGAAAGCCAAAAATACCTGGGCCAGCTTCAAAGCAGGGGAAGATAGGATGAGAGGGGAATTTGTTGAGATAGAAATTGATTGCTAAAAGATCTGGGGTAAATGTCAGATTTGAAATAGTAAGGAGGAAGGGACAAGGGTAACTATTAGAAAAGCCCTATTTTATAAGACTTAGAACAGCAAGAAGTATTTGAAATGAGATTTACCATCCTTTTTATAAAGAAAAATGTGGAGTCCCAAAGAAACAAGTGATTAGCAAAACTAAGATTCAGACTAAGGTTCTAGAACTCCAAATACAGAGCTCTTTCTATTACAAGACCTAGGTTATAATACAAGTTCTATTAATTCCTATCTGGGTGTTCTTAGGCAAATCATCCTCTCTCCTCTGTTTTTTCTTTTTAAACTGAGAACTTGATGACTCCCAAGATTCCTTTCAGCTCTGCCGTTGTCATCCCTATGGCTCAATGACTAAACCCAGGGTGTAATGGCATGCAGAAAATGTCATAGGATCATAAATTTAGACTTGGAAGGAGCCTCAGATGCCATCTTGTCCATCTTCCTTATTTTACAGAGAAGGCAAATGAGAGCCAGAGATTAGGTAATTTAGCAAAGCCAGCCATGGTGGCACATGCATGTATAATCTCAACTAAGGCTGAGGCTGATTGATTTTTTTTTCAGGCAATTAGGGTTAAATGACTTGTCCAGGGTCATACAGTTAGTGTCTGAGGCCATATTTGAACTCAGGTCTTCAGGCCCAGTGCTCTATCCATTATGCCACATAGCTAACCAGAAAAAGAGACAGAGACAGAGACAGACAGACAGACAAGACAGACAAGACAGTCAGAGAGAGAGACAGAGAGACTGAGAGAGAGAGAGAGCCAATCTAAAAAAAAGACATAAATCAAATTTTAAAATGTTTTAAATTTGCCAAAGTTCATAGTTATTTAATATTTATATCTGATCATGTGGCTCCAATTTCATAGCTTTCTTATTGCCTCTAGAATAAAATATAAATTCCTCTCTTTATATTTTAAACTCCTATGCAATCTGGTCCCAATGTAGCTTTTCATGTTCATTGGACCTTGGTCCTTCTCCCATACACAGCAATTTAGTCTCTCTGTTCTTTGTACATAACACTCTAGTTTACCTTTAATTAGTGGCAGTTAGTTGGCGCTGCAGGAGATAGAGTGCCAGTCTTGGAGTCAGAAGTATTCATCTTCCTGAGTTCAAATCTGATCTCAGACACTAGCTGTGTGACCCTGGACAAGCCACTTAACCCTGTTTGCCTCAGTTTCCTCATCTGTAAATGATCTGGAGAAGGAAATAGTAAACCATTCCAATACCTCTGCCCAAAAAACTCCAAATGGGTTTTCAAAGAGTCTGACATTACTGAAAAATAGCTACAATAAATACCTGTATGGTGTGCCTCCTGTGCCTAGAAACACTCCTTCTTATTTCTCATTTGCCCTTCTTCTTTTAAGGTGTTGTTCAAATGCCATCTTTTTCTTAAAGCCCTTCCTGGCTTCTTGTTATTGACTAGTGGATTTCTTCCCAAACTATTTTCTATATATTTGCATTTATAAACTTTATATTTATGCTGTAGATATTTTTACATATACTTATTGTCATTCCTGTTAGAATGTCAGCTTATTCCAAGTAGGAATTGTTTCAGTCTTTGTATTTGTGTCTGCAGCCTTAGCTTAGTACCCTCATACTTGGGTATTTAATAAATAATTGTTGATTGTTTTAAGTGACAGATCCAGATTTCAAACTCAAGTCTTCAAACACAACATCTAGGACCCTTTCCACTCTTGCAAGGCTACTTGCTATGACTTTCAGTTCCTATATAGTAGTGAAAGAAGGAAGAATTGGGAAGGGAAAAAGAACAGAAACCAAGCCAATTGAGAGTAAGGTTCTAGAACTCCAAATACAGAGCTCTTTCTATTACAAGACCTAGGTTATAATACAAGTTCTATTAATTCCTATCTGGGTGTTCTTAGGCAAATCATCCTCTCTCCTCTGTTTTTTCTTTTTAAACTGAGAACTTGATGACTCCCAAGATTCCTTTCAGCTCTGCCGTTGTCATCCCTATGGCTCAATGACTAAACCCAGGGTGTAATGGCATGCAGAAAATGTCATAGGATCATAAATTTAGACTTGGAAGGAGCCTCAGATGCCATCTTGTCCATCTTCCTTATTTTACAGAGAAGGCAAATGAGAGCCAGAGATTAGGTAATTTAGCAAAGCCAGCCATGGTGGCACATGCATGTATAATCTCAACTAAGGCTGAGGCTGATTGATTTTTTTTTTCAGGCAATTAGGGTTAAATGACTTGTCCAG
This sequence comes from Antechinus flavipes, assembly GCF_016432865.1. Classification (NCBI taxonomy): domain Eukaryota; kingdom Metazoa; phylum Chordata; class Mammalia; order Dasyuromorphia; family Dasyuridae; genus Antechinus; species Antechinus flavipes. The sequence continues at coordinate 208,025,130 of NC_067401.1, read as the reverse complement.
GGTCATACAGTTAGTGTCTGAGGCCATATTTGAACTCAGGTCTTCAGGCCCAGTGCTCTATCCATTATGCCACATAGCTAACCAGAAAAAGAGACAGAGACAGAGACAGACAGACAGACAAGACAGACAAGACAGTCAGAGAGACAGAGAGACTGAGAGAGAGAGAGAGCCAATCTAAAAAAAAGACATAAATCAAATTTTAAAATGTTTTAAATTTGCCAAAGTTCATAGTTATTTAATATTTATATCTGATCATGTGGCTCCAATTTCATAGCTTTCTTATTGCCTCTAGAATAAAATATAAATTCCTCTCTTTATATTTTAAACTCCTATGCAATCTGGTCCCAATGTAGCTTTTCATGTTCATTGGACCTTGGTCCTTCTCCCATACACAGCAATTTAGTCTCTCTGTTCTTTGTATATAACACTCTAGTTTACCTTTAATTAGTGGCAGTTAGTTGGCGCTGCAGGAGATAGAGTGCCAGTCTTGGAGTCAGAAGTATTCATCTTCCTGAGTTCAAATCTGATCTCAGACACTAGCTGTGTGACCCTGGACAAGCCACTTAACCCTGTTTGCCTCAGTTTCCTCATCTGTAAATGATCTGGAGAAGGAAATAGTAAACCATTCCAATACCTCTGCCCAAAAAACTCCAAATGGGTTTTCAAAGAGTCTGACATTACTGAAAAATAGCTACAATAAATCCCTGTATGGTGTGCCTCCTGTGCCTAGAATCACTCCTTCTTATTTCTCATTTGCCCTTCTTCTTTTAAGGTGTTGTTCGAATGCCATCTTTTTCTTAAAGCCCTTCCTGGCCTCTTGTTATTGACTAGTGGATTTCTTCCCAAACTATTTTCTATATATTTGCATTTATAAACTTTATATTTATGCTATAGATATTTTTACATATACTTATTGTCATTCCTGTTAGAATGTCAGCTTATTTCAAGTAGGAATTGTTTCAGTCTTTGTATTTGTGTCTGCAGCCTTAGCTTAGTACCCTCATACTTGGGTATTTAATAAATAATTGTTGATTGTTTTAAGTGACAGATCCAGATTTCAAACTCAAGTCTTCAAACACAACATCTAGGACCCTTTCCACTCTTGCAAGGCTACTTGCTATGACTTTCAGTTCCTATATAGTAGTGAAAGAAGGAAGAATTGGGAAGGGAAAAAGAACAGAAACCAAGCCAATTGAGAGTAAGAGGAACAGATTCCACATCTCTGAGGAAAATTTCACTACAATATTGTATTTTAGTTGTTTTTTCCTCATTTTTTTTATTGTTTGGGTTTGTTTTTTTCTTTTTTCTTTTTGGACATTTTCCTTTCTTTTAAATTTGAGCTCTGCAATATGGAACTATGCTCAAAAGGGTATTACACTGTACATACCCTTTGATCTACACCCTAGGATCCATAAACGATCCTAATGCTCATAAGAGCATAAAGAGATCATTTAAAAAAGGGAAGAGGACCTACATGTGCAAAAATGTTTGTAGCAGTTCTTTTTTTTTAGTGGCAAGGAACTGTAAACTGAGAGGATACCCATCGGCTGGGCAATGGCTGAATAAGTTATGGTGTATGAATCTTATGGAATGTTATTGTTGGAATATCATCAGCAGGATGATTTCAGAGAGGTCTGGAGAAACTTACATGAACTGATGTTAAGTGAAATGAGTAGAACCAAGAGAAAATTGTATACAGCAACAACAAGATAATATGATAATCAATTCTGATGGAGATTGCTCTCGTCAACAATGAGGTGATTCAGGACAGTTCCAATGGCCTTGTGATGGAGAGAGCCAACTGCACCTGAGAGAGGACTGTGGGAAATACTACACAGTGTTTTCACTTTTGTTGTTGCTATTTGCTTTCATTTTGTTTTCTTTCTCATTTTTTTTCCTTTTTGATCTGATTTTTCTTGTGCAGCATGATAATTGTGGAAATGTATATAGAAGAATTGCACACATTTAACATTTATTAGATTACTTACTATTTAAGGGAGGGGTGAGGAGAAGGAAGAGAGAACAAAATTTGGAACACAAGGTTTTGCAGGATGAATGTTGAAAACAATCTAGCACGTGTTTTGAAAATAAAAAGCTTTATTTTAAAAATGGATAAATGAATGAATGAATGAGTGACTAAATGACTAAAAAATTAAATAAATAGATTTGAGCTCTGCCCCCATAATTAAAGGGGCCCTGTCTGTGACTTTTTGTGCCAGTAGCTGCAGGCCCTGGCTGTTTACCTGGTACTGTGCTGATTTTGCCCTGAGGTCCACAGGAGACCCTTGTGTCTGGTCCTGTGCTGAGAGGATGGGATAGAAGGTGACTGTCGCTGTTAGAGGCTATAGGGTTCTAGAAGCTTATCTGGTGGTAAACCTGTGGTGTCTACTGTGTGCTGAGGCATTGTGAGGTATTGCTGCATTGCCCAAGGAGTTACACTGAAGTATTTAGCCAACTGGCTTCTGGAGGCTGTCTGTTTACAGTGTTAAGTGAAATGAGTAGAACCAAGAGAAAATTGTATACAGCAACAACAAGATAATATGATGATCAATTCTGATGGAGATTGCTCTCGTCAATATTGTATTTTAGAGAGAACTCCTGAAAACTACCTAGTCTTACTTTCAGCATCTTGTTCTTAAAAGAAAAGAAGCTTTCTCCAACCACATGCTCTCCATCATACTTTGAATCCCCCAGAATCTCTATACTATGCCTTTGCCATAGACCAATTTAAGGGTAGGGACCACCTTTAGTTTCCTTGTCATTCAGGCAGTTCCCATTTAACCTAACATTCCACCCACCTGCGACTTAACAATGCCCTTAAAAACACCCCCTGATTCTTTTCTCTCCCAAATTAAAATACCAATTCTTGCCCCACCCTTTAAAATAGCCAAATAGAACCCTGACAACTTTTCTACTTTACTGATGTGCAAGTACCATCTAGTGGCCAAAAGTGTCACTACGGGCTTCTACAGGTTTTCTAATCAAAAATGCTTCATGGGAGGTTGTTCCACCTCTCCCTTTCCCTTTCCTGAAAATTTGTCTCTCATCTCCACTCTGTTTCCCTAGAGGATTTACAGCAAAAACATGCTTTTTTTTAAAAAAAAATATGAAACTGTCCAAATTACTAAAAGATAAAATGGATTCAATCTAATGTTACCTACTACCAGTCTGAATCCATAAAATGGGTACAATATAACTGTTCAATGGACCTTAAAGTGTTACTGTTAGGAAAGTCCTCTCTGAATCTTAAAGTGCCATATAAAAGAGCTATTATCATCATAAAATATTCTTGATCTAATTTCCATATAGTAATAAAGTAATTGGAAATTTCACAGACTTTATTAAAGGACTGATACTATACCTGAAGTCAATTAATGCCAGATTCTTTGTGAAGTACTGAAGGAAAGCAGTAAAATTAAGAATAAGGTATTGGGAAATATATCCTTTATTTAAATGGAAACAAATTATAGCTTTCAATAAGAAGGAAAATAAGAATTTATACAGCACCTATTATGTGTCACACATTGTGCTGTGTTTTTTACAAATATTATCTCATTTGATCCTTGCAATAATCTTGGAAGGTAGTTGCTATAATTATCTTCATTTTACCATTGATGAAACTGAGAAAAGTAAAATTATTTGCCCAGAGTCACAAAATTGCATTTGAACTCAGTCAGTTCTTCCTGACTTAGACTCATGGCCTCCTAGTAGTCACCAGACAAGTATATAACTTGTCTACAAGTACTTAATAAGTGTTTGATTGACTGATTTTGGTGAGATGTTTTTAAAAATATATATTGTTTCTCTTTTCTATCTTCTGTTCTTAGATCAACCTTCCCAGGAATTATTCATGTTGATATAAAGAAAATTGGGTCCCACTTGAAAGAAACAAATTTTTAAACTGAATTGTGTAGAGAATTATTTGAAATAGAACATAACTACTAGATAGGTGACCTTGTACAAATCAGTTTATCTGCTCTTCAGTGTTCTTACCTATAAAAGGAAGGATAGTGAGTGGATGATCTTTTCCCATTCCTATTCTACTGATCTTTCCTTGACCAGAGGACCCTTCCTTCAGATGTACATCTTTCTAAAACTTCCAATAGCCACTTCTTCCTCTCTTCTCCCTACCTCAGGCCATTCGGTAAATCAAATTTGGATTCGTACCCATGGGTCACTGGGAGACTCCTTGGCTAAGGTCACTGAGCTGTCCTCAAGTAAGTTTCTAGTATGTGGATATATTGAAAATGTGAACCGTTAACATTAACACTTTAAAAAGAAAAAAAAAAACCTTAAAAAAATACCCTAAGAGCCTGATGTCAGGTAGAGCCAAGGGTCATAAATCAATGTCTCTAAATTTATAAACAGTTCATAAATTTAAGTGCTTTTTGGAGAGCTGTTTGTTATTGTGTCAGGGCTGGGACAGGGGTAAGGGGGAGCAAGAGAGGTACTTAGATTCATTCTCTCTTCCAGTCATGGGTCATGCCCAGCTGGCTCCAAGCAGCAGAAGGGACAGGAAAAATGGACTCCATTTGGTAAAACACTGACGTGCATGGCTGTTATTATTACAAGACAGGAACCGTGAATGTGAATGTGAAACCTAGAAATGAGGTGAATTGGTTTGGATGAAGGGTGATCTGACCCCCAAATTTAAACCAAATCTTCTAAGCCTTTTGGGTTTCCTGCTCTTTCTGGGTAAAGTCTGATCCTGCTCTTTCCAGTTCATTAGAAAGATGGAATTTCTATGAGATAGAGAACAAAGGGGGTCTTATACATTATACACCATCCTGTATCCCACCTAGCTTTCACTGGGCAGTCACATGTCCCAATGTCCCAGTCCCATGGGAAACCTAACCAGATCCAGGGATAGCCATCACTATTCTAGACAAACATGTGGTATAACTTCTGAGGCAGTAGCTGCATGACTATGGTATTAAACTTAGAAGACTTGATTCTGAATTCTTTCTCATATACTTATTAGTTACGTGATCCTGGGCAAGTTACACAAAATCACCTTCTTTCCTTATCTGTAAAAGGGACATAATAATATTCCCACTTTACAGAGTTGTGTGGATCAAATGAGATAAGCTTCTTGCATTTTCACTACTTGTCCTCTATACCTGGAATATTCCCCCTTCTCACTACCTTCCGGCTTCCCTGGTTATCTTCAAGTCTGAGACAAAATCTCACCTTCTTGGATCTCTTCGATAAAGAGATCTAATTCAGTTTCAATTGATCAAGGATGAACAGAAGCAGCTACACCCAAAAAAAGAACACTGGGAAATGAATATAAACTGCTTGCATTTCTGTTTTTCTTCCCGGGTTATTTATACCTTCTGAATCCAATTCTCCCTGTGCAACAAGAAAACTGTTCAGTTCTGCACACATATATTGTATCTAGGATATACTGTAACCTATTTAACATGTAAAGGACTGCTTGCCATCTGGGGGAAGGGGTGGAGGGAGGGAGGGGAAAAAATGGAACAGAAGTGAGTGCAAGGGATAATGCTGTAAAAAATTACCCTGGCATGGGTTCTGTCAATAAAAAGTTATTTAAAAAAAATTCACCTTCTGCAAGAAGGGGATTAAATATAGTATTTTTTCCTCTGAGATTATCTTAAATACAACCTGCCCATTTCTAAATCTTGTTCATATAAAATTGTTTGCCTGCACTAGATTGTAAGTTTGTTGAGGGCAGGAATTGTGGTATCCCCTTAGCACTTAGCATAGTGCCTGGTACATAGTAAGTGCTTACTAGCTGCTTGTTGATTTAAAGAAATGCAAGGTGTTTTGCAAACTTTAAAGAGCTCTATAAATTCTAGCCATTTAACTTTTCTGAGCTTCAGCTTCCTCAACTATAAAATGGGGTACTAAGCTGAAGAGAAAGTATAGACTCTTTTTGGTAGAGAGATCCTCATTGAAAGTTCCCTGTGCCAGTGATCAGATGATCTCTTAAGACTCCTTTTAGCTCTCTTCAGCTTAAACAGTTGCTTAGGGCACTGAGAGGTTAACTGATTGGCAACACAACCAATATGTGATGGGGAGAGGGGAATAGTAGGTGGGAAGAGGAGGAAAGCATCAGAATCCAGGTCTTTGGGCTTCTGAGGCCAGCCCTCTACTATACCACAATTCCTCTCATTCTAATAGAACTCCTTATTTTAAATAAAAAACTAAAGCTTAAAGAAAGGAAGAGTCTTAAGGTTGTTATTGTTTGTCCTTCATTCTTGAAGAAAACCAAGACATCAGGAACAAGATGCTGAGACTTGCAAATGAACTGAATTTGAGTGGGGGAGGGCTGTGCAAGATCACTTTCTCCTCCAGAATCACCTGGATTCAGTGACCAGATATAGATCAGGTCAACTGGAGATGGCCCTGGATGCAGTGAGAGACCTTGGCCTTTTAAAGTTAAGTTCTTTAACAGGTCTCAATTGCACTGGGGAAATTCCAATCAGTGATTAAGAAATGTTATGAAGAGAACCCAAATTTTCTGGGTTGCTGTCAGAGAATCGAGGACTTAGAACAACCACATACCCCAACTGTTCCCTAATTATTGTGTCCGAAAAAGGCTTTTTGAAACTATAAAGCACAAAATCATGATTTCTTAGCCTAGAGTCTATCAATAGAAATTTCAGGAGTGGGAGAGAGGAGCATGAACATGGAGAGGAAAAAAATAGTATTTATTTCAATATAATTGGTTTCCTTTATTTTTATATATTATATCATATGTATTTACCATACTTACATTTTATCCTACATACCTAAAAGCATTATTCTGAGAAGTCCATAGACTGTGCCTCATTGCCAAAGAAGTCTATGAAACAAAAAAAAAAAAATTCTCTGAGACAATACTTTAAAAATCAGGCATTGACCCTCATTGATACAGGAAGTTTCCCTACCAGGAGTTCTCAAAAAACACAACTCCAGGTCTAGTGTTCCTTCCCCCCTTTCCCCATTCCCCTCAAGACCATTAAAATGTGAGCTATTATTATCTGGATAAGTAATAAGTGGACAAATCAATGAAGAGAAAACTAGCTCAAATTAAGACATGGGATGGGGGTTGGGGCATGGGATGGGGGTTGGGAATGAAAGGAGAAGAAGAATTGTGAAAGTTTTCCTCAAATGCCTGTGATCATCTACCTTTTTCTTCCTATCCTGCCTTCTTAGTCTACATCTTCTCACAATTCAATTCAGCAAACATGTATTAAGCATCAATAATGTGAAAGACACTATATAAGATGATAAGTATACAAAGAAAAAAAAAAAAAGAAAATGCCCCTGTCCTCAAGGAGCTTTCATCCTACTGTGAAGATAGATAGACAGATACCTAGAGCCATAAATGGGAAAGAATCAGTTTTTAAAAGGAATGAAAGGAATAAAAAAAGGGCAAAGGAGAGATCCAGACAAGAACTTCCAGGACAGAAATTCTTCATCTTAAATCTGTTCTATTCTATTTTATATTATATATGATATGTTACATACATGATAACATATTCTATAGAGAAAACACAGTCTTGAGTCTGAATGCATGAAATCATATACTTGATTGCTGTTATTTGACATTCTAATTAACAGAGAATCATAGAACTTTAGAACTGGAATAGACCTTGAAAATCATATTTTTCTATTGTATCTAGGATATACTGCAACATATCTAACATATATAAAACTGCTTGCCATCTAGGGGAGGGGGTGGAGGGAGGGAGGGGAAAAATCGGAACAGAAGCGAGTGCAAGGAATAATGTTGTAAAAAATTTACCCTGGCATGGATTCTGTCAATATAAAGTTATTATAAAATAAAATAAAATATTTAAAAAATAAAATAAAAAATAAAAAAAGAAAATCATATTTTTCTTTAAAAATGAAAAAAGAGAAAATAAAAAAAAACTTTAGCAATTGTTGCATTTTTCCTAAAACAAAACAAACAAACAAACAAACTTTGGAGCAGCTAGATGGTACAATGGATACAGCACCAGTCCAGATGTCAGGATTACATCAGTTCAAATCTGGTCTCAGGCACTTAATACTTCCTAGCTGTATAATCCTGGGCAAGTCATTTAACTTCAATTGCTTTTCAAAAAGAAAAAATAATTCTGAGAACAAGTAAACATTTTTTATTCCTTCTTGGATAAACTCTTTCCAACTTAAGATTTACATAATCTTGACTTCCCCCCAAAAAGGGAATCTTAACTCTGAGGTGATGGAAAGAGCAGGATGCTAAGCCCAAATTCAGAGTGCTGTGTCCATTTCTAGTCATGAAGAAACTATGAAGGACATAGAAACAATGAATATTTCATTGTCAGACATTAAAATCTACTCTGGGATTCATCTACTGTGATGGAGACATCGTTCTAGGTGTTTTTGTCATTGCATGGATACCATTCACAGCTAGATGACACAATGGATAGAGTGCTGGACCTGAGTTCAAATTTAGCTTCAGGCACAAACGTAAGACCCTGGCAAATCAATTAACCTTTGTCTGTCTTTCAGTTTTTTTCAACTGTAAAATAGAAATAATAATAGAATTTACCTCCTAGGGTTGTTGTGAGAATCAAATGTGATAATATTTGCAAAGTTCTTGGCAAAGTACCTAGCACATAGTAGGCATCAAATAAATGTATATTTACTTCATTCCTTCATACATGTTTTCCTAATTTTTTTCTGAAAGCCTCATTTTTATTTCTTAAGGTATACAATCACACCTATTCTCCAGGGGATGAACACCTACTGTTTCTTGTTTTTGATTTGCATTGGATACTTTGTTGAAACTTTAATTCTTTAGAGATTGTTTATTTCCTGCTTTGGAGTCATTTTGAGCATTGTTGGAAAAACATCCGTCTTAAAAAAGATGAGACTTTTAATTAGTTTAATAGCCCTGTCTTATTACAAAGGTCAAGTGAGACATAAAACTGAGAGATTTACATTCAACAAATTTAATTTACATTAAACAAAGATGTTTACTATCATCATAGAGGATGTTCAGCAGAATCTAAATGGAAAGGAATTCTCTCTAGTTGGTGAGGTCCTCTAGATATTCTTGCCTTATAGTATTGTGCAGATTTCAACAAATTTCAAAATGTTCCAGAATCTCCTAAATGAGATTCATAATCATATAAAAGGGTGGAGTCCTAACTATTCATTTAGGAAAAATCAAAATGCTAAAGACCTAGCTGTGTGATCCTGGGCAAAGCATTTATTAGCCTCAGTTTTTTTTCATTTGTAAGATAAGCTGGAGAAGGAAATGGCAAATCACTTCAGTATCTTTGAGTTAAAAACTGCAAATGAAGTCACAAAGAATTGGACATGACTGAATAACAGCAAGGTTACAAAGGAAGGGCAAAAACAACCTGTATCATTAAAGAACTTTCCTTCTAATAGGGGAATGGCTATTTTCCTGAGTTTTTTTCTATCTTCATCCATACTCCCAATGTTATGCCAGAGAATGTGAGGTTCCCATGAAATATATATACCGGTGTCTCCAAGGTATGGGGTAGACCGAGGCAGGGACAGAGTCAGAGCACTGAAAGTGGGAAGAAACTATCAATCCAGTTCTGACAGGGGCGGGGGAGGCACTGGACATTCTGATAAGTAGGAAAAGGCTGGGGTCATGATGTCTAAGATAGAGGGTCTTTCTCCTTATCTGGATCATGATAATTAGGAGGGAAGGGTGATGTTGCAGGATTGAGCAAAACAATTAGGAACTGAGGCAGAACAATTTAGGGAAATTGAGGCAGGACAATTAGGGAAACTGAGTCAGAACAATACAAGGGAACTGTGATACAACATCAATACATACATACCACTTCTCTCTTTTTGAGTTCCTCTTTCCCGAACTGGGTGGAAAGATTGGAGATAGTGGGAATGACCACATGACAAGTGATATATATATATCACATATATCTGCTCACAGATGTCATCTATTCAGTGTTCCCAAGTAGGAAAGGTTCCCTTCAAATATTCAGTCCTCCCATTCCTATTTGGGAAGAAGAGGCAGGAACTAAAAGGCTATGAATTTGGATAGGGAAAAAATTCCATCTTTATTTTCATTAATCTCTCATGTCCTTTGTAACATATGAATGACTGTATATGTTAAATGTATGTACATATATGATATATATACATGGATGTTTATGTATATATAATTATTTGCATTTTAAATGCTTATTCTCAGATGGGGTTGATAGGTTTTGCCTGACTAATAAGGGGGTCCATAACACGAATGATTTAAGAATGGAGATGGTTTTCTAATACTAATTCTTATGATCCCATTAAAAACAAACAATCTCACATTTGAACACTTCAGGAAAAGCTGACAGAAGTCTCTTCTATTTTCTTTAATATCTCCCTAGTTCTTGCCTTCTATAAAAGTAATTCATGGATCCCTAGAAGGTCCGTGGACCTCAGGTTAAGAATCTCTGATTTAAACCAACCATCTCATTTTAACAGAGGAAGAAATTGAGTCCCAGCATATAGAAATGGTTTCTTCAGGGGCAATTGAGTTCTTTCCAAGTAAAGAACTTCTATTCTTTGGAAGCTTGGCCATCCTGAACTTCTATACATCCTTACAATTTTGACATTCTAGGATTCTCTGTTCCAAAGGCTTTCCAATGTTACAGAGCCTCCCCTTTCCAAGATTTTCTCTTAGCTGTACCATAGTTCTTTTGCTTTGATTATTGAAATGCCTCCTCTTGAGGATTTACCTTTGCTTGCTAATGAAAACATTTAATCCTTCATTCATCAAGCATTTCTGAGGCACTAATTATTCATATGTGCTTATTCACCTCTCCAGTACTTTAATGACCATGATTCCACCACTATGGGCACTCCTTGTGTTGATGTCAGGTTCACACCATTTAAGGAATGGCTGTAAACAAAAACTTTCATCATTTCTCTAAATTCAGTTGTGCTGATTCTTGTCTAACAGACATGGGCTATTGTGAGATCTAAATTCAAAACCTTTGTTTCTTGGTTGGACTTAGTAGAATTTATTCTTTGTTGGTATGACTTTGAAGAATCCAAGGTTACTCCTAAGCCATGATGAAACATCCACTGGAGTACAAAGACTATAGTGGAAGATTGCTCCCCGGAATTCCCTAGAAAAGTTTTTTGACCTTGACCATGCCTTATTTGAATTAAGGGGAGAAAGATCTCTGGCTCTTGCTCTCATTCTCATTCAGTGCGAGTGAGAGAAAGGGGAGGCTAAATATAGACATAGAAAGATACATAGATACATAAAGTTATAGACATCCTACATCTATACTATACTAAATTCATCTCTGCTTTCTAGGAGAAACCAAATGTCCTAGAGGAGTACATAGTTTGGTGGCAACCAGAGAGTGAGAACTGAAAGATCCCACTTCATCTCACCCCTGCTATAGGGCAAAGGACTTCTGTTTTTATCTCCACAGGTCATCTTCCTCCTCTTCTGCTAAGACTGACATTTATATTGTACTTTATTTTGCAAAGTAAAGGTTTACAAAGCACTTTACAGACATACATTATCTCATTTGATGTACATAAGAATACTGAAGCAGATGTTATTTCTCTGGTTTTTTTACAGATGAGGAAACTGAGAGAGCGTAGGTGTTTTGGTCAGTGTCACACAACTACTAAAAATCTGAGGCTGAATTGATCCCAAGGTTTCCTGACTCCAAGTCTGTTGTTATATTCATTATATCATGCTGCCTTCTCATGTGTTTAAATGCACCATTATGAAGCACATGGTAGATATTTCAGAAATGCTTGATTGAATGAATGGACATATGGATGGATAGATCAATAAATGGGTGAATGAATTTTTCATTAGCATGCAAAGGCAAGTCCTCATGAGGAAACACCTGAGAACTCCAAGCATCTTTGAATATCAGGATGGTAAGAGACCTTGCAACCCCTTATTTTTACAAAGAAGGAAACTGAAACCCTGAGAAAGGACTTCACATGGTTTGTTCATGACTAAAGAGAAGCCAGAGTTCTTCTGACTCCCAGTTTGATGCACTTTCCATTTTCCCATAGTTCCTTTGGGAATCAAGGTCCTGATAGAGATGAGAGACTTGTGGGAACAGAGATGAATTGGCTACAGATCCTCTGAGCCTACTCAGAGATCGGAGACCATCTGAGAATTGAATATAACTTGAAACTTTGCAGCACGCCAAGGTTACTTCTCAACCCCACATGCCTGCTGTTCCAGTGTAGACATAACTGATGATAGAAGAAGAAGTGAGTCAAAGGGAAACAGTGTCCAGGAACAGGGAGGCAGCAGACAGGCTAACCACAGGCAAGCCCCAGGGGGTCAATTCTAGCTACCCACACAATCACTGAGGGAGCCTTCCAGGAAGTCGGACCTCTTTGGCCTGGGAAAAGACAGACAGACAGACATCAGACAGACAAATAGGGGAGGGGCAAGAGAGAAAATAGGAGAAAGAAAGAGAGAGAGAGAGAGAGAGAGAGAGAGAGAGAGAGAGAGAGAGACAGAGAGAGGAGAGACAGAGACAGAGAGAGGGAAGGAGGGAGGGAGAGAGAGAGGGAGAGAAGGACAGAGACAGAGATAGAGAGACAGAGAGAGAGGGAGGGAGAGACAGAGACAGAGAGAGGGAAGGAGGGAGGGAGAGAGAGAGAAAAAAAAAGAGAAGGAGGCAGCATCAGGATTCTGAGACTGAAATTTTTCAAAGGGAAAAAGAAGGAGGAGGTGGAAAAGAAGGATTGAATTGGGGGGAGGCCAACAAGGAATAGGTGGAAAGGTACTTAAAACAGACTAGCTAACTGTTCACTCTTACCAAGGAATTCAATTTCATTCCTTTGTGATGCTGAGCATAATGGGGATTTGGGGAGCAGGAATGAAAGGAGATTTATCACAGTCAAGTCAAACCTTATTTTTTACTTCTCTTGAGTTGCTCCCTTTCCTTGAGAGACCATCTTTGGAAGAGCTATTAGAGCTCTTACCTATTTACTTATAATCATACTTAAATCTTTTTTCCCCACTTTGAACCTGTGATATGTATCAGTCTTACAGATGAGGAAAGACCAAGAGAGATTTACTTGCTTTAATAAGTCAAGAAGCATTTATTAAGATTCTACAGTGTACCAGGCACTGTGGATAAAAACCCTCAACAGGTTTATATTTTATCAGGTAAGATAGCATGTACATATATATCTATAAGTTTACACAACATAAAGGATTTTGGAGGGGAGCACATTAGCATCTGGGGGGGTTAGGAAAGGCTTGCTGTAGCAGGAGGCATTTGAGCTCAATTTATAGGGCAATGAGAAATTGAAAGAGAGATAATGATAGAGAGCATTTCAAGTCTGGGGGACACATAGTACAAAGGCTATGGAGTACAAATGGGAGATGGAGGATTGTATGTGAAGAATGGCAAGAAGACCATTATTCTGAAGAGCTCCTAAAGGGAAATTAATTCTGGAAAGATAAGTAAAGATCAAGTTCTAAAGTGTTTTTTCTGTGGTAAAGAACAAAGTTTGTATTTACTCCTAGAAGTAACAGTAGTTTAAAGAGCACTAGATCTGGAGTCAAGAAGATCAAAGTTCAAATCCAGCACAAACACTTCTTAGCTTTTGACTTCATCCTTGTCTGCCTCAGTTTTATTATATGTAAAATGGGAATAGTAATAACATTTACCTCCCAAGGTTGTCATGTAGACAAATGAAATCATAAATACAAAGTGCTTTGATATAAATGCTCCATAAAAATGCTTGGGGCTATTTTCTAGAAGAATGCAATGATTAGATACACTTTAAGGAAATCAGCTTTGGAGATGGAAGTGGCTTTAGATAAGGTATTGACTTAGGGCTATTGAATATTCCAATGAATAGATGATGGGGAATTGAACTAGGTTAGTTTCCATGTGGGTAAAGAGCAGGGACCAGATTCAGAAGAGGTTCTAACAGTAGAACTGACAAGATTAAGCAACAATTGGGGTGAACAAGAGCGAGAAATAATGGCTGATTCCAAAGTTGTGAAGCTGGATGAGTGGAAAGATAATGGTGTACTCATAAAATCAGAGAATTTTGAAAGACAAAGAAAGCTAATGAGTTCCATCAAAATGTCTAATGGGCAGTTGGAGGTATAGTACTGAAGCTCAGAAGAGAGACTGGATAGATAGATAGATAGATAGATAGATAGATAGATAGATAGACAGACATATAGATATATGACTTATGGATGAATAGCTATAGGTATATATACAGATTTATTGATTCATATATATAGATTTATACATTTACAGATAAAGATAGATAGAGATATAAATAATAGATGAATGGATAGATATATGATTGATGGATGGATAGACATAGATATATATACAGATTTATTGATTCATACATATAGATTTATACATTTACAGATAAAGATAGATAAATAGAGATATAGATAAATGAATAGATAGATCGATATATACACATAGAGATATATGATTGATGGATGGATAGACATAGGTATATATACAGATTTATTGATTCATACATATAGATTTATACATTTACAGATAAAGATAGATAGATAAATAGAGATATAGATAGATGAATGGATAGATAGATATATACACATATAGATATATGATTGATGGATGGATAGACATAGGTATATATACAGATTTATTGATTCATACATATAGATTTATACACTTACAGATAAAGATAGAGATAGATAGATAGATAGATCTGGGAGTCTATATGGCACAGACTATATATATACCATAGAGATGATAATTATACCCATGGATCAGATTACATCAACAAGAGTATAAAAAATTATAGAACATAGAAACATTTTAGAATATGCCTAAAAATTGATGGGTGGGCCATGAGATTCAGCAAAGGAAACTAAGTAAGAGCAGTGTAGCAGATAAGAAGAGAAGGGAGGATTTATATATATTACTTTGCATTATTCATGTCTGATTGATAATTTTCTCAGATACACCAAGACTGAGAAAACTATCAATCTGATATTGATTGTAATAATAATAATAATAACACATATTATGTTTTAAGGTTTGCAATGTGTCTTATAATTATTATTTCATTTTGTCTTCACAACAGCTTTGGGAGATAAGTGCTATTATTATCCCCACTTTACAAATAAGAAAACTGAGACAGAAAGAGATTAAATGACTTGCTCAGGGTCACACAACAAATTAGTGTCTGAGACTTCAGGTCCAGTGTTCTATGGGCTACTTTCTAATTTTGTTTTTCTTCTTTATTTGCCATACTGGTCATTCACACCAAAAATGTGAATCATTATCCTAAATTTCTTTCAAGATTGAGTTCTTGAGAGGTAGCTAGATGGCTCAGTTGATAGAGCACCAGCACTGGAATTAGGAGGGCCTGAGTTTAAATCTAGCCTCAGACAGTTATTAATACTAGCTGAATGACCCTGGACAAGTCATTTTATTCCAATTGCCTCACAAAAAAATAAAGATTTAGTTGCTGATACCAAGTTGTTAACTCTTTCCCTCTACCTCCAAAGAAATTACTATATATTCATATACTATATACATGTACACACTCACACACAAATATATTTCTTTTCTTGTATATACTTATATGTGTAATTGTATTTCCTGAGAAAATGTAAGCTACTTGAGACTAGGGACTATTGTGTTTTTGTCTTTGTGTCTCCAATAATTAGCACAGTGTCTGGCACATAGTAAGTTCTCAATAAATGTTTATTGATTGATTGGTGATGTGGATATGAGAATGACCAGGATATGAATAAATATGGAAATCCTGAGTCACTGAAAATGTGTCTGTTAGATTTTCTTCAGAGTGCCACGAGGTCGAATAGAAACCAGAAATTCAGCCAAGCTGGGTGTGTATGTAATTATTTCTGACCACTACCCCCCCTCCATTGCCCTTGTCTTTGGCAATTCTAAAATATTCTCATTTAGTAGTCTTAACAAAGGAACGGTCTCTTGGAAAGTCCCATTACTCCTGGAATATACAAAATCTAACTGGATGAAATACCTCAAAGGACTGACTCCCCAACTCCAAATTGATGAGATTTCTTTTAATCTGTAGCTTGGGACTGAGACCTAGTAGGCCATTACAGAGATCAATTTAATTTAAAAAACAAACATTTATTAAGCACCTACTACATATCAGGCACTGAATGCTGCAGATATAAATAAGAAACCCTCAAAAAATTTACAATCTAATAAGAGAAGACAAAACACAAAAGAAAACTGGAAGGTGAAGGGGACTAAGTGGTCCTCTATAAAGAAAAACTTTGGGAGGAGTCTAGTGCTCTACCCTCTAATTAGAGAGGAAAATCAGACTGTGGAAGTTCTAAAGGTGTTGAGTATTCAAAGCAGTTAAGAGCCTAATGATGTGATTTCAGATGATAACTCAGTTATCCTGGATAGAACAACATGCTCAGTAGAGTTCAAATCAAGCAGAGCTATAGATGGAAAGCTACAATTTAGGGTGGAAATAACTCCAGGGATGACTACAACAGCAATGAGTAAGAAAGGAGTTAAATAATTGGAAGGTCTACTTTGGTCAGACCAGATGTAACTAGTTGTCTGTCACAGTATTTTCTAACCAGTATATGGAAACCCTCCTACAATGTATTGGTTTAAAGTTGTGGATTATATCTATCTTTCAGCCAATCAGTCAGCATTTATTTAAATATTTATTAAGTGCTAGACAATGAGCTAAGTGTTGTCCAATGATCCTAATAAAGAGCAAAGGTTGAATATCCTCCCAAAATACTGGGGATCCAAGTCGGTGTTACAAGGTGTTTCAAAAGAATTTGTAGGCTTAGACCATCTCCAAAACAAGAGGCAAAGACTTTATTATTACTCCATTGACTGGTAGGTTAAATTCCAAAAGGGAGTTAGTGTTAAACAAGAGGGATGACTAAGGCTAAATACCCTAACAGAATTTACCCTTAAAAATGGGAAAGATGCCATAAAGCCGCTAAATTCTTAATGAACTAGCCATAAACAAAGAGAAAGATTGGACTAATGACCTTATACTATAAGCAGGTCTAAGTTCCTAGTGAACTAGCAATTGAGAAAGGGGAGGGGAGAAATAACTTAGGAAGTTAACTTCTAAAGCATGACCTCCAGATTGGATGCAGTAACTGTGAGATCAAGATAATCCTGTCAATGCAAGGAATTCAACTAAGACCCCCTTAAATTCAACAAAAACTTTCTCAGGTCAATGGCCCTCTAGATAACCCACCCAGAGACCAAGTACCTTGCCTTTTGCTAGAGTCTTATCCAATTCATCAAGCCCAGGCCCTATGAGTCTGCTCAGATTTTGGAAAGAGAAGATTCTGCTAATGCAATTCATCTTATGGAAGAAGCTGAGCAGCCTGCTTCCAGGAGAATTATGATGGCATCAAATGGGAGTGCTTGGAGAGACTTTGAAATATGCAAAAATAGTTTATAATTGGTTTTGATTTGATATGACAGCATGTCAAATGGCAGCATATATGATTGACTGAATTGAAAGAATAGGAACTGGGGGCTATTTTCCAAAAGGCCATTCATCAGCCTCTGCTTCCTCTCTCAATTCATTTTTTTATCTCTTTTACCAAATGCTTTTTGCCAAAAAGCACCTGATGAGAGATAATGCTAAAAGGGGAAAAGTCTAGCCCTTCTCCATGCTGACATGTGGTCATGTGGATGGGGACTTTGTTTTGGAGGTTTTTTTTGGTTTTGGGTTTTTTTTTTCCCTGACTTGTCATTTGTTAATTTGCTTTAGGTAGCTTATTCTTTTCTTCCTCCTTCTCCTCTTTTTTCCTCTTCTCTTCCTCTTTCTCCTTCTTCTGTCCCTCTGTCCACATGAAGTCATAGTGTTATATATAGGTGCTCTATTCAAAGAAATATAATTTTTAGTCACTTGTACTTCTCAAGTCATCTTCTTTTTATTATTTTTTTTCCTGTTTATTTTTATAACTTTTTTTCAAAAAGCTGAGACAACTCTTTTGTCTCATAGTTTTCATTTATGATTTTTTGCAATATAACTTAAAAAGAAATGGACTTTGAAACAGCCCATTGTGATTCAAATAGAGTTGTTAGACTAAATCTAAATCACTCTGGCTTTCGTTGATTGGTCAATGGGAATGCTGGTTCTAAGATTCTCTTGCTCATTGTTTGGGTTTTGATGGTTCAGAGAGAGTGTAAATGGCAGTTGTTTTTTGGTTTTTGTTCTGGTCAAAAACTCTGAGGGTCTTCCCCTCCCAGACTGCCCTTTTTTTTTTTTTTTTTTTTTTGAGATAGTAGACATCTTTTGTCTCATTCTTACCTAGTCCTTAATCACTGAATGGGTGGGGGAAAATTGATTTCTAATTGAGATCTGGGAAAGATTTTTTTATTCTTTTCTTTTATAATAACTTTTTATTGACAGAACCCATGCCAGGGTAAATTTTTTACAACATTATCCCTTGCACTCACTTCTGTCCGATTTTTCCCCTCCCTCCCTCCACCCCCTTCCCTAGATGGCAAGCAGTCCTATATATGTTAAATATGTTGCAGTATATCCTAGATACAATATATGTATGCAGAGCCGAACAGTTCTCTTGTTGCACAGGGAGAATTGATTTCAGAAGGTAAAAATAACCCGGGAAGAAAAACAAAAATGCAAATAGTTTACATTCATTTCCCAGTGTTCTTTCTTTGGATGTAGCTGCTTCTGTCCTCTGGGAAAGATCTTAACTAAATAGGCCAGGATCTCTCACTGGATCTTGGGACAGATATATGAAAAAGAAGGGAAGTTCAGCAATGGATTTGGTGGGGAGAAAAACTGAAGAAAATTAGTTCTGTTTTTATACATGCTTCATTTGTGCATTTTGGATGGCTAGGGTATATCCGATTAGAGGTGTCTAAAAGGTAATTGGTGATGGGAGATTGGAGGTTAGAAGAGAAAATAGGACTTGATGGATACATCTGAGAATCATCTATATAGAGATCTTCAATATAGTATGGAAGGATAAAGAAAAGTATGTAAAGTATGGCACTCTCTTTCTGCATATATGTACATATGTGCAAAAGAAAACAAAAGAAAGCTTAGAACAAAACCCAGAAAAGCATGGCAACTTTGAAAATGATGTGTAGTATTTATTACAGCTTTTTAAAAACTAAATAGTATGAAACAGAAATTCGTGGTTT
The DNA here is from genome assembly GCF_016432865.1 of Antechinus flavipes. Classification (NCBI taxonomy): domain Eukaryota; kingdom Metazoa; phylum Chordata; class Mammalia; order Dasyuromorphia; family Dasyuridae; genus Antechinus; species Antechinus flavipes. The sequence continues at coordinate 208,006,003 of NC_067401.1, read as the reverse complement.
TATATTGAATCCTTTTTTATGTTATCCTATGTACATGGAAATGTTCTCCCTTTTTCTTTCTTTTTGTATTTAAATTCAAAATGAATTTTTTAAAATTTAAAGTATAGTATGGAAGGAAAAGAACAGAAACATGACGGGACACTTTTATTTAATTGAAATGATATGAATGATGCTCCACTAAAGGAATAGTCAAAAAGATAAGAAGAAAGGAGAATAGTATCATAAATGTCTAGAGAAGAGAGGAAATTCAGTAAGTATACAGAGGAAAGGTATACATGTGATCGACAAGAGAAGTCAAGGAAGATCATTATTAGCAGTTAGGAGATCATTGGTGATTTTGGAAAGAGAAGATTCACCTGATGTTAGAAAACAGATTTCAGAGGATTTCAAATCAAATGAGAGGAGAGAAAGTAGAAGCAGGGAATGTAGATGATCTTCTCCAGGAACTTAGTGAAAAGGGGAAGAGACTTAAAGGATGACAGCTAGCAGAAATGGAAGAATATACTTTGGAGGGTGAAGAAAATACGGGAGTGTTTTTGGGCAGCAAGGAAGGAGCCAGTAGATAGAAAGAGATTGAAAATTAAAGGATGGAAAAAAAAAGAAAATTAAAGGATGGGAGTAATAGAAAGAGTAATCAGCTGGAGAAGATAGGAGGGGATGGCATCAAGGATGCATGAGTGAGGTTTGCCTTGGTAAAGAGAAGGGTTGCCTTTTCATCAGAGATAAGAGTGAAGAATGGATGTATTGGAGAAAGATGATTGAATGATGTGAGAAGAGAAGAGAAAAAGAGAGGAGAGGAGAGGAGAGGAGAGGAGAGGAGAGGAGAGGAGAGGAGAGGAGAGGAGAGGAGAGGAGAGGAGAGAAGAAAAGAGGAGAGGAGAGGAGAGTGAAGGGAGGGGAGGAGAGGAGAGGAGAAGAGAGTAAAGGCAGGGGAGGAGAGGGGAGGAGAGGAGAGAGGAGGAAGGGAGGAGAGGAGAGGAGAGGAGAAGAGAGTAAAGGCAGGGGAGGAGAGGAGAGGAGAGGGGAAGGGAAGGGAGGAGAGAAGAAGAGAGGAGAGGGTAGGGGAGGAGAGGAAAGGAAAGGAGAGAGAAGGAAGGAAGGGGAGGGGAGGAGAGGAGAGGAGAGGAGAGGGGAGGGGAGGAGAGGAGAGGAGAGGGAAGGAGAAGAGAGAAAAGGAGAGGAGAGGAGAGGGGAGGGGAGGGGAGGAGAGTAAAGAGAGGGGAAGGGAGGAGAGGAGAGGAGAGGGAGTTCTTTTTCATTGAGTTCTGAGAAAAGGCCCTCAGCTGAAAGAGTGGTGATCAAGGTTGCCTCATACTAAATTCCATGAGGGCTGGAATTAAATATTATCTAAACCATATCTCTCTCAGAGTCTAGTACAGAACTCTACACTCATTATTTGCTTAGTGAATGTTTGTTAAATGAATAAATGAATGATTACAAGATCATAGTTTTAGAGCTTGAGGGAATCCTAGAGATCATGAAGTCCAAACTCCTCATTTTACAAAGAACTGAAATCCAGACTGGTTAAATGATTTGACCAAAATCACATAGAAAATAGATAGTGACATAGAATAGTCATTGCTTCGACTTGATAGAATGTAAACTCTTTAACTGCTTCATTTTTGTCTTTGTATCACTAAACACTAGACCAGTACTTTTCAAGTGGTAAGCACTTAATAAATGCTTTTTCATTGATTGATCGAATGTTTAGGTAGAAACCACAATTTAGAATTATTCCAGGGTAGGCTGACCAAGATATTGACAAGAATGGAAAACCATATAAAGATTGATTAAAGGAACTGGGAACATTTAACCAGGAGAGAAGACTTAGAATGTGTATGATATTACCGCTAGTATTTGAAGAGTTATATGGAATAATAGAATGTAAGCCTCTTGTACATTCTTAGTACTTTGTATTTCATGCTTTGTATCCCTCACATAAAAAGCCCATAAAAATACTCATTGATTGATGGTCTTCTTTCTGTTTCTCACATAAGACAATTCAATTTATTATTTAATATTGAATCTTCTCTTATGTTCTGCTGTGTACATGGAAAAGGTTTTTTTTTTTCTCTTCTTGCTTTTTATTTGTTTAAAATGAATTTTTAAAAATGAAAGAAAAAAAAAAAAAAACAATCCATCTCCCAACTCAATATCTTTCCAACTGGCTGTCCCTGATGCCTGGAAAATTCTCCCCATCTTACCTTCATCTCCTGGGTCAACTTCTAGCTTCTATAAGAGATTTTTCTATATCTTCCTCTCCTTTTATATACCTCCCCTCATCAATTTATTGCTTCTTAGATTACTTAGCATCCACACTGTATTTATTATATTACATAGTTGTTTATATGTTGTCTCTCCCATAAAAATGTAAACTAGCTCCTTGAGTAGAGAAACTATAAATATTTTTTTTTCCTTTTGTATCTTCAGTGTCTTAGCACAGTGCCTGGAACATGTTAGTGCTTAATAAATGCTTGTTGACTAGCAAACTGACTGATAGAATCTATACTTAGCTTCAAAAGACAGCTATGAACAAAAAGTAGGAGAAACAGAAAGGCAGATTTCTTCTTGATAAATGGAAAAATCTCCTATCCAAAAATGAAATGAGTTTCTTTGAGGAGGGGGGTGAAGGTTCCATCTATTTGGAAGCTATAAGAAAATACTTTGTTATATTGTTTAGAAAGCTATATTATTATGTTGTTTAAATACATGTGGCTAGAGATTGTTTAAATCCTGAATGCCACATTGATCTCAGTGATGCTCCAGAAATGATAGAGATGGAAGTATCTGAGTCCCTCTCAGGTTCTGGGTTCACCCAAAATGATTGCTTACTCAGATTTTTGTTTCAGATCCACCAAAACTTGTGTTCTTCACCCAAATATCATTAAATAATTATCCTTATCTGCTAATATTCATCTCAAGCAAACTGCCAATATTATAGTTCATGTACTGATACCCTTGTTTGAGCTCTATATAACATAAATCTTACAGAGCCTCTATAATATAATATAATATAATATGTATTATGTTATATTAATATATGTAATATATAATATAATATTTTTAATTAAAGATTTTTATTTTCAAAACATATGAATAGATAATTTTCAACATTCACTCTTGCAAAACCTTATGTTCCAATTTTTTTCCTCCTTCCTTTTCCTCTCCATCCTCTCCTCTAGAGAGCAAGTAATATTATATATATTAAACATGTGCAATTCTTCTATACATATTTCCACAATTATCATGCTACAAAAGAAGAATCAGATCAAAAAGGAAAAAAATAGAGAAAGAAAACAAAATGCAAGCAAACAACAAAAAGAGAGAAAATACTATCTACACTCAATTCCCATCATCCTCTCCCTGGGTGCAGATGAATCTTTTCATCACAAGACCAATGGAACACCTCATTAAATCACTTCATTGTTGAAAAGAGCCAAGTCCATCAGAATTGATCATAATATAATCTTGCTATTACTATGTACAATGGTCTCTTGATCCTACTCACTTCACTCAGCATCAGTTCATGTGAGTTTCTCCAGGCATCTCTGAAATTATCCTGCTGATTATTTATAGAAAGGATTCTTGTCAAACGTGGGTTGGTCTAATGGTCACTCATATTTGTCCCAATCTTCATATTGTGTGGTTTGGTAATGTTAGAAAGAGGGGAGATGTCTAGGATGTGTGTGTGTGTGTGTGTGTGTGTGTGTGTGTGTGTGTGTGTCCTGGTCCATTGCAACTCAAAAGATTTCCACAGAAGATGTGAGCCAGCCAATGATGATAAAAGTAGGTACTTGCTGACAGGAGAAATCACATCTAGATCAAGGCCATTTTTAGGGGCAAGAAAAGCTCGTCCAGAAAAACCAGCAGATTTTTGATTGCAGATTGGAAATAGAGGAAATGGATGGGCAAATAGCTTAACCAGAAGGTGATATTATAGAAAAAAATACTTCCTCAAGAGTCAGAGGACTGGGTTCGAATCCTATCTGTGACATATTTCCTATGTAACCTTGGACAAGTCACCTCTTGGTTTTTCTTAATCTATAAAATGACCTCTAAGTTCTTTCTTCTCAAGATGTGTTTCTGTGATAGGGTGATGGATGACAAACTTCTTCCCACCCATTATTCCATCCTGAAGCTACTGTCTCCTGATAATTCCACAAAGGCACCATAAGTTTGAAAATGTCTGGAAACCCTGAACCACGGGCATTGGAAGAACAGTAAGCTGTGGGTGGTCTGAGTCTAGCTAAAACAAGACAGTAAGGAAAAAAGGAAAAGGAAAAATGAGACTGAAGAAAAGGAAATTTTTCCAAATGGTGAGTTAGTTCTCTTTGGCTGCAGAATACCCTCTCAAGGGAATATGGTAGAAGCCCCATTATTTGAGTCATTTGAAGCCTGGCTGGAAAAAATCATGAAGGATGCAGTACAGACAAAATGTTCATTTGAATTTGGTGGGCAAAGAAGTCCATTTCGAGGGTCATTACGATGATTCACTGAACAATCCCTTCTGCTCTCAGCTAAGACCAAGTGGGGCCATGGGAGATGTGTTACAAGTGTGTGGCCAGCCCTCCTCTTGGGTTATGATAAAAATGAGTGTGTTTGCATGTCTTTATGTCACAAAGGTGTTTTCCAAAAGTCATGAACTTCTTTATTACTCTCCTTTCCTTTCAGGCTGGCATGGCTATTTGGAAAAGTGAGTGTTCACACTCATAATAAATTTCACATTTCTTGCTGAGACTTTGCTTTGTGAAGGAAAAAAAGAGAAGAAGCAAAATTCCATTTTAGTTTTTAAGAGAAAAAAAACCCTCTTTACTTTTAATTATGAGGTAGACATATACTTGCTCAGAAGCTTAATTTGACTGCCACTCTTCTTAGAAAAATACTATTAGTACTTTTTTTTCTTTCCAGAAAGTTTTAGTTGATATGTTACTTTTTTTCCCCTCTTCATGCCCTCAGTTTCCTCAACTATCAAGTGAGGAGGTTGAACTAGATTGTGTCTGAGGTCCCTTTCAACTCTGACTCCTGTGGTAATTTTGTGAAATTAGGCCATTTTGCTTCAACCAGATAGGAGTTTAAACCCTTTGTTTGTTGGCCTTTTTAGTGTAGTTTGGCTTAGAAAATTGTAAGTCAGAAGGCACACTTGTTAAACTATGTTAAAGATTTTGGTATTATCAGCACCTGACTAGGTGTCTATACAAGTTATGGAGGTCTAGTAAATATTTGTTGACTGACAATGTTATTTAAGATCTAGCCTAAATGTAGTACAAAGAATACTACAGTTTGTAACCCAAATGTAGTAGAGATGCTCCCTTTCTACTGGGTATTTGTGTGAGTTTCATTAAGGAACTTATCTTTTATGTGCTCTCCCAGTCTATTTCATATTTATTATTCCTGGTGTCTATTGTATCTCTTCATTTTGTCTGAAACGTCTCCTAAATAAACCTATCTTTTGCCAAAGAGAATGGCCATTGTGAATTCTTCACATGACCAAACCCTAACATTTCGTGCTTCTCTAAAGCATGTCACCTGCTGCTAAATCATTCACTACATCAGCCATATCACCATGACTGTGACAATTTAAAAATTTTGTATGTAAATGAACTTAGATGTGAACCCAAAATAGAAAAAAATATTTTGCTTCTCTTTAATATATACATACATATAAATACAAACATATATATATATATATATATATATATATATATAATGGAATATTTCTCCTCCTGATTAGGGACAAAAATGATCATGGGAATTTTTAGGACTCACATTTTTAGCACAAAGAGATAATTTTTAGGGTTTTGAATAGGACAAACAGGAATAATTCTGTAATCTGGTCCTGTATTGCCTCAAAACCTATTAATAAAAACTCATAGAAGGTTTTCAAAGTAGGAGATGCTAAGGTGATCTACTGCATCCCAGGCCATCATCAGTCATCTTGATTTTTATCTTGTCACTGGATGTCCGTGACTGTGGGAGAAAGAGGCTGATGACTTTGCCTAGCTCTGCCTTGATTAAATCCTGTTGACTCATACTGTGTTTCCCCAATAATAAGACACTGTCTTATTATTTTTTTGGACAGAAAAACACCAGGGGGCTTATTTTCAGGGGAGGGCTTGTTTTAATGAACATTGACAGCAATTTTAATAAACAGGTAAATGTGAACAAAAAAAAGTACTTTTATTCAATAATGATCATGTCATCTTCTTCAACAACATCGTCATAAGTGTCCATACCCTGAATTCCGTCCTGGATGTCTTGCGCCTCTATTTCCTTCAGAAGAAGTGGACCCAATCTGTCATGTCCAACAATATAGCTCTCTTTAAATGAACATGTCTTGTCCAGGTAACCTGCTTGTAGTGCCTTGGCGACACAGCTGTCGGTAATTTTATCCCATGACTAATTCACACAAGTCACGACTTCTTGCAGACAGGGCTTCACAAAGTTTCCACGCTGATTTCTTTCCATTCTATTTTCAATGTAGTCATTGACTTCCATGCGCAAATGGTCCTTTAATGGCTTGTTTATTGCAATATCAAGGATCTGGAGATAGGCAGTCATTCCTGCAGGAATCATTACTTGATCTATTCTTCTCTCTGCAAGGAAGTTCTTCATTTCTTTAGTGCGGTGAGTGCTGGCTGAGTTCTTCTTCTATCCTCTATCATGCCCCCTGAGTTCTTCTTTTATCCTCCATCATGCCTCTTTTATCCTCCATCATGCCCCCTCACTCCCACTTACATACCGGGTTTTTATGTTGTCCTGCCTCAGTCTCCTCCGCGGCATTGCTCTCAATGGCACCAGCAAGCAAATCACTGGGGAAGAACAGGATGATGCGCTCACTGCTGCAGCTCTGATTGGATGCAGCTCAGAGCCGCGGTGTGCGTTTCACCTGGAGGGAGGGGGGAGGGGGAATATGCATACAGAGGGTACCGTAATGTAGCGTGTAGCGCAGGGGATCACCTTCACTACAGTAGCAATCTCAATAGGGCTTATTTTCGGGGGAGGGCTTATTTTAGAGGAATCTTACACAGTAAGGGGAGGGCTTATTTTTGGGATAGGTCTTATTATCGGGGAAACATGGTAAGTCAAGATATCACCCTTGTTACTTTGCAAACTTTAAAGTTTTATATGAGTGCCAACTGCTGTCATCATCATCACCATCACCATCACCATCATCATCATCATCATCATTGTTATTCTTTAAGCCTTTCAGATTTCCAATGTCTGCAAATTATCCACTATCTTTGAAATCAACCAAAAAATCTAATTGGAAACTCAGTCATATCTAAAATGCTTTCATGCCTTATGTGTTCCTATTTATATTTTCTTTCTGAGTGCAGAAATTGTTTGTTGTTGTTGTTTATTTGCATTTACAAAATTTAGCACAGTGTGGCACATAGAAGACTTGCTCATAATAATAACCAGAATTGATTTATTTAGCCTTAAGATTTACAAAACATTTCATATAAATCATCTCATATAATCCTCATGACAACTCTGAGAGGTAGGTGCTTTTATTATCCCTATTTTATAGATGAGATCATTAAGGCAGATAGAGAGTGATTTACACAGGATCAGGCTAGATTTGAATTCAGGTCTTCCTGATGCCAGGTCCAGTATTTTATCTACTTTGCCACCAGGTACTTATGCAATTGTTAATTGATCATATATATATAAATATATATATATATATTTCCTTTTGGGAATATTTAGGGATCAAAGGCAATGTAGTGTAGTTAAATGAGCTAGGGGATCAGGACTTTTCCAAGAAAAGAAGCTACTTGAATACCCTGTATTGAGAATATCAAATTCAGTGGAGTCTTGGTCAGCTGATCAACTAATATTTATTAAGCTCCTATTATATATCAGTATGTCTTTTCACAACCCTTCTTAATCTAGTGCCTTCCTCTTATTAATTATATCTTATCTATTTTGCATGTAGCTTATTTCTATAGCTTTGTTTCCATGGCGTTTTCCCCATTAGATTGTAAATTCCATAAGGTCAGGGATTGTCTATTACCTCTTTTTTTTAATTCCCAAAACTTAATACAGTGTTTGGCATGAGTAGGTACTTAATAAATATTTGATTGAATACTAAGTGATAGAAATATAAAAAAAGGGAGGAAATTGTCCCTGCTTTCAAGGAGATCAGTAATGGGGGAAAGGATATACAAAATCTATTGATACAAAATATGGAATTAGTTTTTTATTTGTGTGAATAATGAATTCTCTGAAGTAGTCATAAATATTCAAATTTGCACTATGTCTAATGGTGATATATTTTGCCACTGGAACCAGATGGCTCCAGAAGAGAAAGTGAGGCTGGTGATTTTGCACAGCTTTCTCTGATTGAAATTTAATTTATTTATAGGTCATAGCATCATCTTCCTGATGTCATGGTCCTCTGAGTATTGACAACAAACAACAACATCTAGTGATAGCCATCTCTGGTTGAGGATGGGGGAGAGTGGTGAAGAAAAAAAAAAGAAATTTACATGACAACTTTATTATATATTTAAAAGGAATAGCAATTTGTATATGACATATTTGTAGTTTCTGGTTCAATCATCTTTTCTTATTATTACACTGTTATGAAAATGCTTGTTTTGTTCCATAAGTTAAAAAATAAAATAAAATTTTAAAACCCAATAAAAAAACAAAGTTATAACTAAGTAAAATATGGTCACTGGTTTCAGCCCAATGAAAATGTACAGTGTGATCCACTTTAAGCTTTACTTCCTAGCCTCTGGGAGCAAATTTGCTCCTTGGATTTGACTACACAATCATCCTGCCCCTAGGAAAAGTTCAACATTGAGAAAATAATCATCTCTCAGATTGCATCAGCTTTGGTACTTACACTTCATCAGTGCCCTCAGGAACTCCTGCTCTTCTCATTGGAGGATGGAGCAAAAAATCCCTCCATTCCACGGGAGTCCTCTGTTCAATCATTTCTCAGCTGCATTTCTTTTTTGACTTTCATCATTATGCTCCCTCTGAAAAGATATCTTCTCTCCCTACTCCATCCCCACTACTTTTCAGCTTACTTTTATATATATACTTTTATATTTACATATATATATACCTTTATATATATATACTTTTATATTTATATATATATATATATATATATATATATATATATATATATATATATATATATATATATATATATATAAAACACTTTAAAATTTAATCTGCACCATTAACATCTACCTAATTATTAACAGGTAGGTAGTACAAGTACAGCAGATAGAGTGTTGGACCAGGAGTCAGGAAGTCTCCTCTTCCTGAGTTCAAATCCTGCCTCAAATATTTCCCAACTGTGTGACCCTGGGCAAGTCAATTAACTCCATTTACCTTAGTTTCTTCATTGTAATATCAGTTAGGAAAAAAAAAGACAAACTACTCTACCATTTCTGTCAAAAAAATCCAAAATAGAGTCATGAAGAATTAGATACAACCAAAAGATGACTTAATTAACATTAACACTTTCTCCTTCTTACATTTGACCAATCAATAAAACAAACCCTGATTTCACATTTGCCAATTTATGAGATAAATGCCCACACTGAAAATTTAACAGTAGATTTAGATTCCATAGCAGCTGGTCCCAGCATACCTCTGTCCCTGCTTTTTGGAAATCAGGCCTCCCAGGATGCATCCAGGTCCATGTGATACCAGAATGCCTTGTGGAGAAAAGTCCTCTAAGCTGCAAAGTATATGTAGATGAGCCTATCCTCCACTAATTTTTATTTCATAGGGAAGTGTTGGAATCTTTACAAAGTGATAAGTCAGTTGTATTAAATTGTATATATTAAGTATGTCTTTGAAAATTGCATTTTTATTGCAGAATTGACAAAGATCCTCTCCTACTAATTTCCACTCCATTGAGTTTGGATTAGAATTGAAGAATTCACCCAGTTTGTCTCCTATTAATTTCCACTCATTTGGATCCAATTCTTTTTCCATAGAGAATCAAGGACATATGTACTTAACAGTTTCTAAAAGTTCAGTGATCTGCTCCAAAATTATAATCAAACCTTGGCTTTCCATAACCTTGACAATGTTCTCTAAACATTTTCCTTGAACAGAAACAGAAGGCTGTTTTCTAAATATCTGTCCCATCTTAGATGAAATTCTACTTTAACTCTTTTAACAAAATTTCCTTGTTGTACTCACCCTAATTTCTGGGTCAAGAAGACTTTTCCACTGGATTCAGGATCAGAGGCTTTTTCCACTGAAATCAGGATCGGAGGCTTTTCCACTGAAATCCACTGAGGGGCCTATCAGTCCCACGTTCAGGGCGCCAAAATGTGGTGTTCTCATCTTTAAAATACAATGGTTCTCTGTGGGATCAGGTTTCTTGGGGAGGTTTTTTGGAGGCAGTCTTAGTGTCAGTTCAGATCAATAATCACCCCAAATGCAGCCAAGTGTTAAAAGTTCAAACGTTTGTTTTCTCCTTCCTTGGGCCGGGTAGCTTTCTTAGAGGCCTCAGCTTTCCTTGGTTCTGAGAGCTCTCGTTGCTAGTCTTTTGCCTCTAGCTCAACTCCAAATGTCTCCAGCCAGCACCAAGGTGAAAGATGGAATGAATCTGACTCCACCTCCGAGAGTGGGCTTGTGGGCTTCCTCCCAGAGTGCTCCTCTCTGACTCCTGGCAATGTTCCAAACTAACTGATTGAAGCTCCAAGAGCTTCTTATATATGATCTCCCAAAGGTTGACTTCTCTTCTGAGAGAGTGGGATTATGGAATTTGAGAGTGGATTATGGGTTTCTGACTTGTGAATCTCATACTGAATACTAACTTGTGAATATCCCAAAAGTGTGAACTCCAATGAGTACTTAAATACATTAGTGAGCTAGTGGATTTGCTAAGTACCATGCTAAATTAGGCAACTGACTTATCACTTTGTAAAGATTCCAACAGGGAAGTGAGTAAAATGATAAATATTTTGCAAGTACAATACTCTGAGCTCTCCTCCTAAGGCGCTATATAAATTGCACATGCTATTACTATGTGTGAGGCAGCTTGGAGGTACAATAGATAGAGCACCAGATCTAGAGTCAGAAAACCTCATCTTTCTGAGTTTAAATCTGGCCTCAGATAGTTACTAGCTATTTGACCCTGGGCCAGTCACTTAACCTTATTTGTTTCAGTTTCTTCATTTGTAAAATGAGCTAACAGAGGAAAATGGCAAATCACATCAGCATCTTTGCCAAGAAAATCCCCAAATGGATCACAAAGAATCAGACATGACTAAAAAACCTGAACAGAAATTATTTTATGTGTCTCACTGATTTGCAGAATTAGAACTAAAAGGACCTTAAGGATCACCTGGACCAAACTCATTTTATTGTGGAGTGTGCTTGTCCAAGGTTACACAGGGAATAAATACCCAAGCTGCGGTTTACTCTTTCCACTGTACCATAATACATATCAATGAATAATCAAGAATTCACTAAAATATTCATAGAACTTTCACTAGATTTCTTTTAGGAATTTAGCATCTACTTGGTCATGTCATGATTATTGGTGCTTATCTCTGGAATTGTAAAGTCCTTGGAGGCATATTAGTGGGAAAAATAAGTGAAAAAAAATTAGTTGAGGTACTGAAAACCAAGCTCTGTCCCAATTTTCAAAAAAAAAGGGTGAGGAAAAATTTTTGAAAAAAATTTGAATGTGTTGTTAGAGTAGTGACTTGTGAACCTTTTAAAAAAGGAAGCTGTAATCACTTGTAACCAATGGAGGTTCTTCAAAAGTATTTATGACAGATAAACTTCTTTTCATTTCCTGATAGTGTTATTAGACTAGTAGGCCTGGGGAATGAGGTAAACATAGTATTTTTGTTCATCCATATAATGAGAATAATCATTGGAGCATCCCTTCTAAGGCTAATTGTCCAACTCCTATTCTCACTGGTAGGCTGAGTACCCAGAACATAGATTATTTTTTCTCCCCTCAGGACACTTTTAAGGGGTCAGAGGGTTTTCTAATACTGTCATTCATGAGACCCCACCAGTGTACTTACTCCTCATTGTTTATCTAATGGATATTAATTATTCAACCAGATTTAAATACCTTATAATTAAAGATATTTATTAAGATAATATAGGGAGAATAGTTGATACAAAACATTTCCATCAGAACTTTAGAACACAGTATTCCAACAAGAATATATTGAATTCAGGAGATAGTCCATTTAATCTAAGAAAGCATGTTTCAAAGAGCAACTCACAATTCCTAAAATCTCTTTTCTTTCTTTCTAGATTCCTAATGAAGTCCTACTTAGGTGTATATTTTTCTTTTATACTCTGAGATCCAAGGCCTTTGTGGAGTCCTAAAACTGCCTTTCCTTACTGAAAGAGAAAGGGAGGGGAAGAGAAGAAAAGAGGAGGGGATGGAAAAGAAAGGAAGGAAAAAAGGAGGGGAGGGAAGGAAAAGATACAGTAAAGAAAGAAAAGATAAAGAGAGGGAAGGGAAGAATAGAAAAAGGGAAGGAAAAGGAAAGGAGGGGAAGAAAAAAGAAGAGAAGGAAGAAGAAAGGTAGAGAAAAGAAGGAAGAATGGGAGGGAAGGAATAAATAGGGAAAGGAAGAAAAAAGAGAGAAAAGAAAGGAAAGGAAGAAAAGAGGGAAAGAGTAGGGAAAGGAAAAAAGAAAGGAGAGGGGGAAAGGAAAAGAAAAACTAATATGATCTTAGATTATATTGAATAATAGATAACATTCTGCTTTCAGAATGAAGGAGGGAATAATTCTACTATACTTCTTCCTTGTCAGACTACAATTGCAATATTGAATTCAATTCTGAGGATCACTTGTGGAGGAATATTGACAGATAGGAGTTTGTCCAACTTACCAGGCTGGTAAAAAGACTGAATATAGTACTATATCTTGTTTTCAGGAACTAGAGAAGTTTAGTTTAGAGAAAACAATATTTAAAATGAATACAATATCTGTCTTCAAATATTTAAAAGACTAATGTGTGGAAGAGAGATTGGAATCATTCTCCTTAATCCCAGGACTAGAAGAAATTTCAGAGGGAAATTTCAGCCCAATGTAAAGAAAAAAATTAGATTGATATCATAGGATAATTAGATAACATATTTGGAACATATAGAACTGACATTAGAAGTCATTGAGTCAACTCTTGAATTTGACAAATGAGTAAAGTAAGACCTAGAAAGATTAAATGTCTGGGTAGGAGTTTTTTGTTTTTTGTTTTTTGTTTTTTTTTTTGTGAGACACTTGGGGTTAAGTGACTTGTCCAGTGTCACACAGCTGGGACACATTAAGTTTCTAAGGCTGTACTTGAACTCAGGTCCTCCTGACTCCAATGCCTGGTACTCTATCCACTATACCATCTAGCTGCCCCTGAAGTAGGATTTTAATACTGAATTTCCTGACTCCAACTTAAAACTCTATCGACTATGCAATATTAAAGAGGTAGTTGATGGCACAGTGGACAGAGCACTAGACCTGAGGTCAGGAAGACCTAATTCAAGTCCAGTCTCAGATATTTAACATGTAGTTAAGTCCAGTAATATGACAAGTCACTTAATTTGTGTCTGCCTCAGCTTCTGCACCCAGTATCTGACACATAGTAGTTGTTACATAAGTGCTTATTTTCTTCTACACCACTTTGTCTCCTCAAATTTTCAGTCATAGCTTCTCGCAAAGTGAAGAGATTCCTCAAAATCTCATGCATTTCTCATTGCTGGAATTCTTCAAGTAGATGCTAGTCTACCTCTTCTTTGGAGATCTTGCAGAACATATAGGTCTCTGAAGTTCAGTAACTTTTTAAACTTTCTTTTTTATTGTTTTCTTTATTTTTCTGGTTATGCATGTACATTAATTTTTTTTTTAAATACACTTTTCTTCTGAATCATGCTGGGAAAGAAAAATCAGAATAAAAGGGAAAAGCTACAAGAGAAAAAATAAACAGAAAAAAAAAGCAAATATAGCATGTGTTGATTTACATTCATTCTTCATAGTTCTCTCTTTGGATTAGTTCAATAATTTTGGTCACTCCCTCCTTACCCAGCATGAAATCTTGCACTTGGGCTTTTGGTCCAGATCTGTGACTTCTTCAGTGCAGGGAACTTCTAGTGTAAAACTTCCACCATCAATGCAAGTCAGCAACATTACCTAGGAGCACCACAATGTGAAGAAATTTGCCCATGCTTATGAAGCTAGTTTGTATTGATCAGTAGGCCTTTATTAAAATGAAACAGCCCCTGTCCTCAAGGAGATCAGAGATAGCACATGAAGAAACATCATCTTGACTCTGATAAGTTCTTCTCTCCATCACATCCTACGAACTCTGTCCTATCCTTACCTATGGATGCTCTGCCCAAGGGAATGTAAATTTTGATCACTGAAACTTCCCAAGTTTTACAGGCTAGGACCATGCCTTAAACCCAAGTCATTCTGATGATGGCAAACAATAGGTCCCAGGCCAAGCCCCAGTCGATCATTGTTTGGGCCCTGGCTGGCTCAGAGTAAGTGAAAATAGCAATTGTTTATATTTTGGTCAGAAACCCTGAGAGTCTTCTCCTCCCAGACTGATTTTCTTTCTTTCTTTCTTTCTTTCTTTCTTTCTTTCTTTCTTTCTTTCTTTCTTTCTTTCTTTCTTTCTTTCTTTCTTTCTTTCTTTCTTTCTTTTTTGGAGTAGATCAAAGAAGGCATTCTCTGCCTCATTTCTTACTTGGGCAATATAAGAAATGATGACTATAGAAAAGCATTCCATTCCATTAGGATACCACAGTTTATTTCCTTTTCCTCAGGTAGATGGGCATTTGTTTCCAGTGCTTGCCACAGTCAAACAGACCTGTTGAAGATCTTCGCTTAAAAAGGCCATTCTCCCACTTCATCCAGGGTCATCTCCAGTCGTCCTGATCTATATCTGGCCACTAGACCCAAGTGGCTCTGGAGGGGAAGGTGAGGCAGGTGTCCTTGTCCAGCCCTCTCTCACTTAAATCCAATTAACTTGCATGTTACGGCATCCCTTCCCTGATGTCATGATCCTCTTAGAGAATGTAGAACAAACAATAAAGACTTCCCTAGCCTTAATCGCTGATTGGACAATGCCTTAGTCAAACTGAAATCTGTTAAAAACCTTAGCTTTAAAAGACCAAGATTGGGTAGTTCAGTGGATAGGGCACTGGACCTAGGATCAGAAAGGCCTAAGTTCATATACTTATTAGCTGTGTGATTGTGGGCAAGTCACTTAACTTATGCTTGCCACAGTTTTCTCAATTATAAAATGAGACTAATAATAGTACCTATTTAGCAGGGTTGTTATAAAAATCAAATAAGATACTATTTGTAAGGTGCTTAGCAAACAGTAGGAGATATATCACTGCTTATTCCCTTTCCCCCATCATTGAAACCACAGGTATGAAAAAATCAGGAAAGAAATTTGATATGATATTCCGCAAGCATTTAACAAGTGCCTACAATGTGAAAGGCTTAAGTGACTCTATATAATTACTAATTCTTTTTTTTTTCCCATATCAGTGAAATCACAAGTCTAGTATGAAAAGTCAGGGCGGAATTTGATTCGTAGTCAATGAATATTAACCAAGTATCTACAATTGGTAAAAGGCACAGAAGTAGGCAATGAGGGGTGGATAGAAAGTTGAATGCAATGAAATCCATGCCCTCCAAGAAACTTATCATCAGGTCAGTGGCCTGGAAAGATAGGCAGGTTTTGGACAGTATGAAGGGAGAGGAGAGGGAATTCTGGATGTCATGAGACAGGATATGAAAGGTGGAATTTATAGCAGAAAAGGAGAGGGGAAAATGATGAAAAGACTTATTGAAATCAAATTGTGCTTGCCACATATTGTGAAAGATAAGGCTGGCTCGGCTGGCCCAGGAGAGCCTGGAAGCCAGTCAGAGAGAAGTTTAGGTCTGATGCAATCATATATCTCTCTTTTTATATTATCTGTTACCTTGGGCTCTTCACTACCTCCTACTTACTTATAGCCCAAGGTAACAGATGACATCCCCGGTAGGTTGGGAAGCAGACTTCTCTCCAGAAGTTGGCATTCTATGACTGGTAACACAGACCAGGCTCTTTTCCACCAGCCTTTTCTACCTCTTGTCTTTCCTCCTTCCAGCAGGGTGAAGACATTTCTCTCCCGTGGCTGCCAGCATACCTAGAATTTGCTGGCAGCTGGTTCTGCTAATGTGTCATTTTTGGAACAAGCTGGGGAGCTCCTCCGAATCCTTTTCCATCTGGGTTGAGGACATTCCAACCATGTTCCCCTCTGGATTTTTATTTAAGCTTCTGGCTGCGGTCCAAGGTGACCTGCACCCCAGCTCCTCGGATCTCACTAACGTGTCAGCCAGGCACCTGGCAGTGGCCACACTCTTGGCAAGGAAAGGAGCAGTGGGTGGGGAAAGGTCTGGGGTGAAGCATTTCTACTCTGCTACTCCAGCTACACAGGAGAGGGAATTGTTGGGTAGGTGAATTGTTGGAACTAGGGAATTTGCTCACTGGCTAATTCAGTGTCAGCAAATATTTATCATCATATTTATTATTAATAATATTGTATTTTTTTAACCAGGCCTTTAATTTTATTAGAGTAAGTCTGGGAGGGCCAATGCAAACAGATTAGAGGTAAGAAGAATAAAGGAATAAAAACTTCTATAGTGTCCAAGAGATCAGCACTTTCTCTGCAAAAGTCTTAGTTGCCCAGGGTCACTGAAAGATCAAATGACTGAGCTAATAATGTGTTAGAAATGGAACTTGAGCCGGATCTTCCAGACTCTGGGACCAGCTTTCTATCTACTACACAACTTATATGGCTTATTTTCTCCTATTAAAATGTAAGCTGCTGAGAACAGGGACTATTTCACTCATGTGCCATGTTCCCTATGTATTTAGTATTGCATATTAATTAATAATGTGACATACTAAATATTATTATTTTTACTATTTTATTTATATAATAATAAAATAAAATTTTAATTTAATGTAATGAAAATTCAAATAAAATAAATAAATATTTATTAATAATATGTTATTATAGATTATTAATGATAGTAATATGCTGAGTTATGAGCTAGGAGTTAAAAGAGACAAAAAGATAAGTAAGATATGTCCATATACTTAATTTTGCATATTAATTAATAATGTGACATAATATATTATTTCATTTATATAATAATGAAGTAAATAATAAAATAATAAAGTAAATTTAAATAATAATAAAGTATTATTTTATAATATAATAAAGAACAGGGACTATTTCACTCATGTGCCATGTTCCCTATGTATCTAGTATTGCATATTAATTAATAATGTGATATACTAATATATTATTTTTACTATTTTATTTATATAATAATAAAATAAAAATTTAATTTAATCTAATAAAAATTCAAAAATAAATATCTATTAATAATACATTATATATTATTATTAATAATAATATGCTGAGTTATGAGCTAGGAGTTAAAAGAGACACAAAGATAAGTAAAATTTGGTCCATACCTTCAAGGAGCTCACAATCTATAGTATAATATAATACTCATTATTATTATAATTATACATATTGTATAACATAATATATAATATTGTTATTGTGTTACTATAATTCTCATAAAAAGTATAAATTTCTTTAAGACATGGAGCATTTCCTGCTTATTAGAAAGGAAATTAAATTCAGTATTGAAGTAAAACAATAACATGTATTATATAATTATTTACATAGTCTGTTTTTATCATATATTAATATTTATACATTGTTTTATGACAATATCATATATAATTAAAATACTGTATAATTATCTCTATAATGATATTTTAGATTGATTAATAATTTTAACTATTATATAATAGTTTGTCATTTAGTTATAATTGTATGATTTATATAATAATCCAATTCAAGCAGAATGTTAATATATTATTTGTTTTTTGAGTGTTTTTTTTTTCTTTTTAGTGAGGCAATTATTAGTAAGTGGTAAGTGTCTGGAACCAGATTTGACTTCAGGGTTGGTATTCTATCCATATGCCATCTAGTTGCTCCAAATGTTAATGTAGTATTATAAAATTATAGTATGCCATGTTATACACACAATATAATTATGTCATTGATACATTATTGTTATCTTTGAATACTGATTATTATATAATTATGCAAGTGTAATTATATAATTATAATGCAATATATTGTGATTATTAATATAATAAAGTCATAATTATTATAATTATATAATATTGTATAATCATACAATAATATTATTATTCTACTTAAATGCAGAATAAATTTCATCATAATTATTATTATTGTCATTATTGGCATGGTGGATAAAGGACTGGTTCAAGGATCAGGAAGATCTGGAGGCAAGTCTCACCTTTGACACATACAATATCACATTAATATCTCAGTCAGACCTAAGGGAGAACAAGAATTTATAAAATGTCCACTATGTGCCAGGCACTATGCTAAGTGCTTCACAAATATTATCTGAAATATTACAAATACAAATATTATAGTTTTAGTTTATTTATTTAGTTTATTTAGTTTAAGACCATAAGTTACAGTTTGCATGTCTTCATTGATGGAAGGAGTTTTCACACTGGAAGTATCATGTACAAAGTCCCACGTCTCAATAAAATTATTAATAATAACAGTGTCAATAACAACAAGAACTTTCTTATGTAGTGGGTTGACAACTGGCATATACTTATGATTTATTGGATGCAATAAAAGCATTCCAGAGTTCTCACTAGGCTTGCTTCTACTTTAGACATTTGCAGTACTTGAGTAAATCACAAATATGGAATAAAGATGAGAATTTCAATAAATACAATATAAATTTATGACATTTTCAGGGTTTTTGGTTCAATAATTTAGTTAATAATAAGTTATTTTCTGTGCCTCTGAAACATTTTGGCACACTCTTTCTACCCTTTAGTTAATATATTTATGTTTTCTTGTAAGTATTTAGAGGGGTTGGTTTTTTGAATGACACAAGTTGCAAATATGTTGTATCAAGTACAAAAACCCATAATTGACCCACATTTGAAGAGGTCACTGGTGTACTTATTTTTGGGTTAGATTAAATCTGTACTGTATTTAGAAGATGCCACCAGCTCAATAATTTTATACACACACACACACACACACACACACACATATACATACATACATACATACATACATATACATAAGTTGCTTCTTTTAAAGAGAAAGTTTAAACCTCCTGTTGGTTCTGTCTATCCTTAAATCCAGATCATCACTACTGAATAGAACTGAATGAAGCAGTGCATAGTGCTCTGGCTTGGAATCAAATCTGAGTTCAAATCCAACCTTAGACCTTTTTTAGTTGTATGATCCAGAACAAGTCACTTAACTTCATTCGCCTCAGTTTCCTCATCTGTAAAATGAGCTGGAGAAAGAAATAGCAAATCACTCCAATATCTTTGCCAAGAAAATGACAAATGGAGTCATGAAGAATCAAATTAGACTAAAAGAATAACAAAATAACTTATAAAACCAGAGGAAACAAATGTTTAAGCTCTTGATATATATAGATGACACTGAACTATATTGCTCCACTGAAAAGCATGTTAAAATCTACTTTCTCCCGCAGAAACTTTCCCCTATGTTATCAAAATATAATTTGACCTTGACAAGTGTAAAATTTTTAATGTATATCAAGGAACAACAGAGACAAAACTTTGAGCTTGAATCTAAAGATCAAACTGAGCCAATGGATGAAGGGTATACTTGGAAATATCTCCATCTTCTACCTCAAGACTCAATAAGCACACACGTGAGGAAGACAAGGATACATATGTTGAAACTACTTTGCATTTTGAAGTCAAAGCTTGACAAAAAAAAAAAGAGAAGCAGAGAGCAATTAGCACCTATGTAGTCCAGGCTTAACACCTAATTTTTGCTACAGTAAAGTGAACAGCAACTAATCTAGAAAGTGTTTGAACAAAAAATCCATACTATGTTAATGAAACACAGGGCTCATCATCCAAAGCCAGTGAAAATGAACACTTCTCATTCAAGAGGGAAGCTGTTTCATAGACATTCTCAGAACACAGGATTAATATAGGTTCAAGATTTAAAGAAATATTTTTGGAAAAAAAAAATCTCATTTCACAAATCAATAGCAAAGGATGACAATAGGTATACAACACTCTTCCTGTTGGCTATATAAAAAGGTGATTTATAACCAGATGGAGACTACGAAATAGTTAAGATTGTAGGCAGCTACATGAACCCAAGTAATAATAGCTTAAACAAATATGTTGAACAAATGGCTGGGTAGCACAAATTTATTTTTAGAAATGGAGGGGTTTATGAAACAATTTAGGATCAGTTCTTTATTACCAAAAATTACAGAAAGCTTGTACAGAATCCCAGACAATGATTAATATAGGTTGTGCAATGGAGCATTGGAAATATATCATTGCAGGTTGCAAAAATTACCTATCACTTAGAACTCAGGACATAATCAAAAGGTTAGAATAATACATCAAAAATTTGCTATCTCTTCTAAACTAACAGAATAAAAACTTAATATAATAAAAATATTTTGTCCAAATAGTCATGACTCCATTTAGGGTTTTCTTGGCAGAGATATTAGAGTGGCTAGCCATTTCCTTCTCCAGCTCATTTTATAGATGAGAAAACTAAGGCAAAGAGTGAGTGACTTGCCCAGGGTCCCACTAGCTGTCTTCCTGACTCTAGGCTCAGCATTCTATCCACTGTGCCACTTAGTTTCCCTATAAAAATAGAAACTCCAAAACACCTTTGAGAATTCAACAAATAAACTATAGTTAAAAACTAAAGCATTATTGAAAAAATAACTTTTGCCTATAAGTGCCTAGTCAAAAAATGGATCCATAAAAATTTAAGAATATGTTTTTAATAGATGCCACCATATTGAATATTTGCAATCTTCAAACTAGATCAAATAGGAGAAAAATTCAAAATCTAGAGACCCAGAGGAAGAAATTAAAGCCATATGGAACCAGGATGATATACATTTCATTTCCATTCATGCCTTTTGCTATTATAGTTGTTCTGAAAACACTTTCTATAAGTCTACAGAAAATTACTTAACATCCCGATATTTTTATTAATTACAAAAAGCAATCATTTTATCTACCTGCTTAATAGTCTATAAAACATTAAATTTTAAAGAATGTTAGCAAGATAGTGACTTTTTCTTGGAATGATTTTATCTGAACCTGATCCAAAAAAAAAAAAAAGATGAAAATGTCTTAAAAAGTAATACTACTAACAATAATAAATTTTGCAAAGCTTTTGACTCAGTGCCTTTTTCATAGCTCATTCATATACTAAAAGTGTATAAAATAGACCCAAGCATAAAAATAATGATAGAGTATTTGATGTTCACATGGAAAACTATTCTTTACTTTAAAATGCTGCCAAGCTAATAATAATAATAATAATATCAAGGACAATTACAATCAATTGTGGCAATTTTCAGGAAAACAGTTTAAGCCCATTTTGGTTTTGCCTAATATTAAATCCAGGATCATTTCAACTTAATAGAATTAAGTATGGCTGCCAAATTAAAGAGGAAGTTGGTCCAAAGCATCTTATTAGTCATTTGAAATACATTGATTACATCCCTACAAATACAATACAACTCTCCCCAAAATAATATTAAATTGTTCCTTCTTTTCATGCAATCTTCCCCCAGTGATATCAAAATGTTACTTGGACTAGATAAGTATAAAATTCTTAATATACTCCAAGTGCTCAGAGTAGCTAAAGGGTTTTGAATCCAGAGGTCAAAAGGAACCAATGAATGAAGATATTACACACCATTATCTAAGCTTCCTTTTGACAAAACACATGAAACATAAAACTATCAAGGAGAAAGCTGGAGCTGAATATGGTATGAAACTTATTGGAATACTAAGGCAAAGTTTAAAGTGATTAGCATCTGCTATTCTGAGGGAAGTGGTTATCTTCGACAAAGAGATCTAATTTAGTTCCAATTGATCAATGATAGACAGAATCAGCTATACCTAGAGAAGGAACACTGGGAAATGAGTGCAAACTGTTTGCATTTTTACTTTTCTTCCCAGATTATTTTTACCTTCTGAATCCAATTCTTCTTGTGCAACAAAAGAACTGTTTCATTCTGCACAGATATATTGTATCCAGGATATACTATAACATATTTAACATGTATAAAACTGCCTGCCATCTAGGGGAGGGAGTGGAGGGAGGGAAGGGAAAAATCGGAACAGAAGTGAGTGCAAGGGATGATGTTGTAAAAAATTACCCAGGCATATGTACTGTCAATAAAAAGTTATAATTTTAAAAAGTGATTAACATCTGTGTAATTTCAGTACTACTTTGAGAACAGTAAAATGAACCATAATGGATTTGTGACAATGGTTATATTTGCTTTAATTATGATTATATTGGATAGGACTCTTGGTTTTAGCTAATTTATTCTATTGAGAAAAGGTTAGTTTGTTCCTATGAAATGGATTTAGAAGCATACCATGACCACATAGAGTTAAACAGGAATAACAAAGACTTTTTAACCCTAAGTCAGAATCACCTCAATTGAGGACCCTGAGATAGAGGTCATTTGTTGGCTGACTATTTTTGGTGAATGGCCAGTAACTGGCAGAATTGAAAACAAGCAGGGAGCCACCAACACTCAACTCTTAGAGATTTTTCCTTCAGCCGCCAAGGCTCTCTAGGTCTGCAATAGAAAAAGAACGGGAAAGTGAAAACAAAGAAATTATTGGCCTCTTTCAAATCATTTTTCCATGTTCCTGTTTTTCACATATAACTGTGATTGGTAACACACCTCTTGGCTTTCAGCCTCCCTATGTAAAACTGTTGTGTTATTTCTGGCTTTCCTTTGTGACCCTAGACAAGTCACTTAACCTGTTTGCCTCAGTTTCTTCATCTATAAAATGAGCTGGAGAAGAAAATGGCAAACAACTCCAGTATTTTTGTCCAGAAAACACCAAAAGGGTCACAAAGAGTCAGACGTTACTTAAATGACTCAACCACAAAAAAAGAGTTAGCAAACGCAAATTCAGACTACCATATAGCCTGAAAGCTAAGAATGGTTATTACGTTTTTGTAGACCCCTGACCTAAGTAAAAAAAAAAATGGCATCAGAATATTTGGTTCAAATTCTGGTTTTACTATTTCTAAGCTTTGTGACATTGGAAACTTACTTTAAGTTCACTTAAGTTCATTTCCTCACACGTTAAATAAGAAGGTTATTCTGGATGAGTGTTGTAAGATCTTATAAAGTTCTAAATCCAATCATAATATAATTTTTATGTAATATTATTTCAAAAGAAAATCTCACTATAGGTTTTTATTTAATAGAAAAAATGCAGTTTGTGCCAAATAATTCAGTAGTAATTACATACGTCTCATATTGTTTTTCAATTGTTTAATACTTTAGCTGTCTCCCTCTACTAGACTGCCAGCTCCAAGGGAGCAGAAAACATATCCTTTTTCTGGATCTCATTTTGCCCTCTCCACCTCATCCTTCCATCAGTGTCTAGAACAATACTGGATATAGAGTAAATACTTAAACCTTTCTCATTGATTGAAAAGGAAAGAAAATTGGCAGAGTCCCCAATCTAGCCTGCAGTTTCATTGGAAATTTGACCACAGGCAGGGAAATAGAATAGGCAGAAGACACATGTAAACTCATTCATTTGCAAGCTGCTTTCAAGACTTTCTGTATTGAGAAATTGGAAAGTCCAGGACCAGAGTTGTCTGTATTTATAACTGCAGTCTGGAAACATTAGAATTTGGGGCATCAGGCTTGGTCATTCAGGCAGAGCCTAACACCCTAAACAGGCTTTGAAATGACATAAAACTCTGTTGCCATCTTGTGGCCAAGGAGCCAATGAGAGGAGCATCTCTGGTTTCCAGAAATCTGATTTTCCTGAGGTGGTGGAGGCTCCATATAAACTTCAGTCAGAAATCCATCATTCCCCTAAACCCAGCCCTTCTTTTAAATTTCCCTTTTTTATGTTGAGGGCATTTATTGCTCATATTTATAATCTTGGAGCTTTGTTTCACATGTCTCTCATCACATATGTAATTAGCGCCAAATCTTATCAATGTCTCATTTCTATCTCTTTTTATTCACCCAGTCACATCCTAATTCCGGGTTTTATCACCAGGCATTCTAATAATAACCTCTTAATCGATTTTTCTTCTTCCATTCTCTTCCATTTCAAATCATCTTCAGCATAGCTGCTAAATAATCTTCCTTCATTCTTAACAAGTTATTCCCCAGCTCAAGAATCTTCACTGGCTCCCTATTATTTCTATAATTAAATTCAAACTCCTTATCTTGACATTATGCCATTTACAGTCTGGATCCAATCTATTTTTCCACATTAATTCATGTTTCTGTCCTTTACCCATTCTTACTTTTCAGATACCATTCATCATCTCTGGCTCCAAGCTTTTTTATAAAAGCCATTCTACAGAATTAGAATGTGTTTCTTTTTTTCCTGTCTCTCTTAGAATTTCTGACTTCTTTCAAGACTCCACTCAGGACAATTTTTATAATAAACTTTTCTTACCCTCTTTCCTAATTGTGACTATTTTCCAACTCTTTAAGTGATCTTGTGTTTATTTTTATCAAAAATTTGTTGCATATGTATATATAATCCTGTTGACACTGTGACATTTCTTTCAGGCTTGTTACCCACTTCTCAGGGACTTTGAGGTTGTAGCAGAAGCCTTTTTCTCTGTCATCATTTCCAACCAATTGGCTGGGTCCTTCTATTTTAAACCCCCAGGGACTAGCATCCCAATCACATTTAACCACTTCATATGGATAATTTTTATAAAAGAATATTTATTTCATAGATCAATCAAGAACAAACATACAAATATTTTCCCAAAAACCTCAGGAACATAGCCAGGAAAAAGTTTAGGCTCAAAATTTAATACAATTCCTACATGGCATTGGTCCTACCACACTCAAGTCAAACTAGCGTCAGCTTCTAGATTCTGCTGGGCTGAGTACCCGTGGCCTAGGTTCCTAAATTCTGAAGATGAATCTGCTCCTTGCACCTAGAACAGAAAAAAAAGGAGCAAAAAACAAAGACATAAAGTTATTTTTCAGCTTCTGAAAGGAAAGAAGTAACACCCAAATTCTTCCCCCATTACCACATTGTTTCACTCATTCACTTTTAGTTAAAGGGTCACTTTGATAAAAATTCCACAAACAACCAACATAGAATATCCTCAATACACTCCAGGCCTCCTTCATCTCTAGATAGAAGATCCCTAATGTTTTTAGGGGGTGTCAGCATCTTAATAAAAAGATGATGTCTGTAAATGTTCCATATTTCTATTACATATCATACATGTATACATGTATGCAAATAGGTTGTACATACATGTAGATATATGTACATGTGTATAATGTCTTATATCATTATTAATATACACATACATGTATGTGTATATTAATATTATATATATACACACACATACACACATACATGTAAACTTCAAACTTATCTTCTCTTATCTCCATTATTCAACCAGTATGATGGGTTGAAAGGCTCACTGGTCTTAAAGTCAGGGGACCTCATTCTTGCAACAAGATCTGTAATGTTCTGGCTAGCTCTCTGGAGGGCCTTCCGACCAGCCTTGGTCTCAGCAGAATAATCACCACAAGAATAGCCAGGGATAAAGTCCAAATTCTTTATTGTCTCCTTCACAGTCTGTCTCCTTCACCTGGGGCTGGGCCAGCTTTCTGTGGGATCTTCAGATGTGCTTTGATCTCAGTGGAGGAATGCAGAAGGCAGGAGAGCCACCAGAGGCTGAACAAGTCTTCTCTCTGAGAAGACTGAGTTTGTCCTCAGTTTATATTCTCTATTACAATTACATCATTACAGTAAACTGAGTATAAACCAATCATTATATCACTAGGGAACCATTATTTGTTGTAAGATTAAATCAATCATACTGAGCTAGAGAACTCATATGCTAAACTAGATAACCATTGTCTTATCAATTCCACTGAGTTAACGCCTTGTTGTAAGAATCCTTGTTTCAAATACATTTCTCCAGAATTCTGGCCCATTACAAACGTCCTTTTTTCCTTTCTTATTTATAAAATGAGAGTTGGATAAGTCATGAACTGATTCAATTAGCAAATATTTATTTATAAATATTTATTTATTGAATTCTTGCAAACACCTTATACCTAGGATGATGTGGAAGGAGTGGGATAAGGGGATGGAAAAGAATGTAAACTTTAGATGCCCAGCAGCACAAGATATAGTAGGACTGTTTGAAAGAAGTACAGATTACATATAATAAATAACTTTACATCATAAGAGAGGCAACCAATCTTAAAGACAGGAATATCAGGATTTTAAATCCTGACAACACAATCTGGTTATATGACCTTAAACAAATTATTTGCTGTATTGGGTGCCTTAGGCAACTGTCTAAGAATATAGAGGTAGTGGAACAACTGATGATCTGTATTTGTAGGGGGAATTCACTAGGAAGTGCAGTGGATAGAGCACCAACCCTGAAGTCAGGAAGACTCCTCTTCCTTAGTTTAAGTCTGGCCTCAGACACTTAGTCTCTGAATGACCCTGGGCAACTCACTTAACCCTGGTTACCTCAGTTTCCTCATCTGTAAAATGAGATGGAAATGGAAATGGCAAACCACACAGTATCTCTGCCAAGAAAACCCGAAATGGGGTCATGGAGAGTTAAACATGACTGAAAAAATGAGTTAAAGACCCTGATGCTTTTTAAAAAAATTATTATTACAATTATAAAAGGACTGAAATGGACTATTAGAGTCCAGTTATTATGAGTGTGCACAGTGCTCTGCCTGAGCATGAATAGTTTCCAGTCTTTTTACCACCTGAAAAAGAGGAAATTTTCCAATGAAAAATTCAGTTCCCATTTAGTAGTTCATTGAAAAGCTCTTCTTTCTACATTAAGGGGATGGGAGCAAAATTGCAAAACAAGGCACATAGAGTCTAACTAGAAATTTCTAGCTAAACATGACCTTTATTAAGAGACCAAAGCATGACTGGGCAAGTGGTTTAACCTTAGTTCTGCTCCATTGGGTGGGCTTCCACACACATACTCATTCCAGATTCTAAAGCTAGTTACTTGATCTAAACAAATTCTCTCTGGGTCTCACTTTGCTCCTTGGTCAAAATGAGGGCATTAGACTCAATGGCCCGGGAGTTTCCTCCCTGATATAAATCTATGATGCTTACAAAGTGTAGAAGTGAGGAAGGAGAAACCCAGAGCTTATTAGCAGCATCTGGGGAAACTGAGGTGACTGTTTTTCTCTTTGTAGAAAAGGAGGCTGGGCCTGGGGAAACGATCAATTTCATTTTCCAAAAAGTCGCCCTGGGGGCCTGGAATTTGCAGTATTTATTGTCATTATTTTAGCTTTGGGGCAAGACATTTATTGCCTATGACAGCAGAAATAAAATGTCCTGCCTTGGGGCTGCCTGCCAACAGGCAGAAATCCCTTCCCTATCCCACCCCCCACTCCTCTTGGCCCCTTTCTCCCTTCAGCACCCCTACCCACTTCCCTTCACTCTCTCCTTCTGCAGCCCCACTCCTAACACAAGGCTTCACTGTATATATGCCTTGTCTATTCCCCTCACCCCCGCATCCCAGCTCAGGTGCAGCAAACCTTTTTCTTTTCCCAGTGTGATATCACATATTCAATGCAATTCAATTAAACAAATATTTATGAAAATGCCTACTGTGTGCAAGACTCTGGGGGAGATGGAAAGTTTAGATAACATATGATCCCTGCTCATATGAAGCTATCCTGCTGACTAGCCCTGTAACTGGAAAAATTCAGACACCACCCAGAACATTGCATAGATTGAATATGACAACTGGAATGGACCTTAAATAAAATCTAACACAACATGCTAGATAGTACAGTGGGTGGATTGTTAAATCTGGAGTCAAGAAGATCTGAGTTCAAATTTAGCCTCAGACTAGCTTGGTACAGGGTCTACCTCAGTTGACTCAAAGATAATGGATTGTTGTGAAACCCAAAAGAGATAATAATTGGAAAGAATTAAGTATAAATCCTAGTACATAATAACTTTTACATAAATGTTAGTTATTTTTATTATCCAAACATTTTAATATAATGCTGAGCACATAGTAGGTGATAAATAAATGCTTCTTCTCTTCCCTTATAAATGAGGCACAGAAAGATGAAATTACTTTCTCAAAGAAATAAAACCAGGAATGAGATTTTTACCCAGGCGATAGAATGATAGAATAATAGGAAAATGAAGCCCAAAGAGATTAAAAATTATTTGCCCAAATCTCCCACAAGCAGCAAGTGGAAAAGGCTGAATTTGAACTCACAATTCTGAGTTTAAAATGAGGTCTCTTTCTAGGGATTTATGCTCCTTTTCTTCAAATCCATTTTGTAACTGTGATTCAGGACACTTACCCTCTAGTTTAGGGAACAAGAGGAAACCCCCATCATATAATCAGCATTACAGGACCAGACTACATCTTAAGGCTCTCCCCAAAATCAAGAAATTATGATAGAAGACTAGATAGCAG
This sequence comes from Antechinus flavipes, assembly GCF_016432865.1. Classification (NCBI taxonomy): domain Eukaryota; kingdom Metazoa; phylum Chordata; class Mammalia; order Dasyuromorphia; family Dasyuridae; genus Antechinus; species Antechinus flavipes. Next base: position 207,977,412 of record NC_067401.1, on the reverse strand, counting down.
GCCTGGTTTATTAATTAAATTTTAATTAATTAAATAATTTTAAATTAAGTAATTAATAATGCTGCTTATATTATGTGATTTGAGGGGTTTTAAATTGCTTCCTCCCCTAAAAAATGATTGATCCCATCTATCTATTGTTGTTGCTTAAAATTTCACAGAGTGCTAGATTTGAAATTAGAAGAGACCCGAGTTCAAATTCTACTTCTGACACAAGTTGCAGCTACCCAGATCAAGTCATTTTAATCTCTCTAAGTCTCATTTCCCCAACTGTAAAATGTGGACAATAATAACCATAGTACTTGCCTTGAATGGGATGTTAGAAGAATCAGATGAGATCTTGTGTAAAATGCTCTCCAAATCTTAAGGCACTATATAAATTTCAGCTGTTATTATTAACTGGAATAGTCATTAACACTTCACAGGGCTTAACCGTGTCAGTGGAGTGAGGCTGCATGCCCCATATGAGTGTAATGAAATATTATTTGGCAGTAGAAATAACGAACATGGAATTCAGAAAAACAAAGGAAGATATGCTTGAACTGAAGCAGGGTGAAATAAGATCAAGAGAGCAATATGTACAATGACTGCAGCAGTGCCAGTGAAAAGATCCCCCAAAGGGAGATCAACTCTGGGTAATGGAAATACCAATGTAGGTGCTAGAGAAATTATTCTTTAAACCTTTACAGGGAGATGAGGGGACTATACAGACAAAGCATGGGGTATATATATATCATCAGACTCATTTCTTTGTCAAATATTTTTGTTTAATTGGTTTGCATTGCCATAAGGGGAAATTCAGTTGAAGGCCAATAATCTAATTCTGAAACTAAAACATGAAATGGGGGAGTTAGAACAAAGCAGAAATGTCCAACTTGGAAATGCTTTCATGTAATCACTCAACTGAAAATATAATTGGGAAATATTTAACAAAATAAATAAAAATCAAAACAACTATTTTTGTTAATTTGTGACTTTCTAAGTCAATAAGCAGACCATAAGAATATCTTTCTATCTGAATTTGATGCTGCTTAACTAAAGGAACTTTGAAATCCCTTCGAACCCTGACATCATAACCATTTGTGAATTCATTGATCAGATCCTTTCCAAGATGGTTATTAACAAAGAACGAATTTTGGTGTAGAAAAGAGTTTGAACCTAAACCAGCTTGTAGTAAGGATCCCTGACAGGTCAGGGTCAAAAGGAAGCATATCACCTTAATTTAGGAGGGACTAGTGCTGAAAAGAGGGATGGTGAGGAAGACAGGGTTAGTTTCAAAGGCAAATTTTACAATTTTGCCCAAAGATTCAACTTTCCTCTCTTTGTAGACTCCACATACCCTCAAAGCAACCTTTACAGATAAAGGAAGTCCCTAAGGACTCGCCGAGCTCTAAATCTTATGATGTCCTAGACTATCATGTAGATTGTACACATTTCAAGAAAGGGAGGACATATGCCTAAGTCATCTTTTGCATTTCCCCGCACAATTATCATAGTGATCTAATTTTTTTTTTTTGTCTAGACTTGTGATTTCCTTGATGTAGGAAATTCTTGGTGAGGAAGGAAATTCCCTCCATTAATGTAGACCAGAAACCATTCTGTATTTTATAGTCTTATATAGGCTAAGGCATAGAGAGGTTTAGTGTTTAAAGAAAGGAAAGGTCACATAGCTATCCAATAGCCAACCTGGGATTAGGATCATACCATCATAGATTCTAAGCTAGAGAGGCTCTTATTGTACTTATTCAGTCCTGTTTGATGTTTCATTACCCCCATTTGGGGTTTTCTTGGCAGAGATACTGGAATGGTTTGCCATTTCTTTCTCCAGCTTATTTTACAGATGAGGAAACTGAGGCAAACAGGATTAAGTGACTTGCCCAGGGTCATTCAACTAATCTACTGGAAAAGAAAATGGCCAATCATCCCAGTATCCTTTCCAAGAATATCCCATGGGCAGTATGGTCAAGAAGGGTCGAACTTGATTAAATGACTGAATAAGAAATGCTGACTCTCAGTCAAATACATTTTCTGTAGAATTAGAGGTAGATGGCGAAAGGATCTTTGACTTTCTTTACATAGAACTCTTTTTCAAATCCTAAACCATGCATCTAGATGGTTCTATAGTGCACAGAGTGCTGAGCAGGGAGTCAGAACAATTCAACTTCCTGAGTTCAAATCTGGATTCAGACACTTAATAGATGCATTACCCTAGACAAGTCCTTAACCCTCACTTAACCCTGCTTGCCTCAGTTTCCTTATCTGTAAAATGAACTGGTGAAGAAAATCGAAAACTACTTCAATATCTTTGCTAAGAAAACCTCAACTTGAGTCATGAGGAATTGACTGAAAGACTGAACTACAGCTGAAGGTCTTGAGAGGGAAGAAAGCTTAGAGAACATCCAATCCAATTCCCCCCCTTACAGATGGGGAAACTGAGGTTCAGAAAGGGAGAGTAACTTGTTCAAAGGCACAAAGTAAGTACATAGAAGAGTCCAGGATTTGGGATCACAAGGCTCTTTACAGAGAAACAATGACTTGGGAAGTAATTATGCAACCAGGGGAATAATATAAACTTAGAGCAAACATACAGTTGGAGTGTGAGACCCTTAAACTAGACCACACAGACTTCCATCTGCAGTTCCACTCTCTCCCATCTCATACCGACTCTCCTTTCCTCCCCACCACCCTCCTGCCCCCACTAGCCCACACTGGAGCCAAGAGAGCACACATCGGAATGGCCAGCACAGTGCTAAATGTGTCTCCCAGAGGCCACAAATGTCTCTTGTGGTGACTTAAGACTTTAAAAACTGCCCAGGGAGCTGGGGCCCAGCTCAGTCCTGCTTCCCATTAGGATAAACACATCCCTTCAGTTTAGCAACCAAACACACCTTTCCAGAAATAGCCTGCCTACCAGGGGAAAGATACTTCATTTGCTGGGCTCCCCACAGGCATATCATTACTGTCTAATCTCTTTTATCCACCCTGCTTTCCCCCTCTAGAATTCAAACTGCATCTTTAAACTGTATAAATAGCAGTTTAGTGATCTCTGATGATGTGATACTAGATTCTTAGGGGGACAAATCAAGCGGCAAAAGACTGCCTTGGGAAAAAAAGACAGAAGCAACAATTTCCCTGAGAAATAGAGAGAGAGCATATTGTGGTGGAAACATTATTAAGTACCTACTATATACTATAAAAATATTTGTAAAATACCTACTATGTGCCAGGGGCAATGCCGAACTCTGACAGAGGGAGGAGTTTGAAACCTAGTTCAGTTACTTTCTAGCTGTGGCACTTTATGGGACTTATCCTCCCTGATCCTCAGTTTTTCTATCTGTAACATAAATGGGTTAGCCTTATTCAGGAGTTCTTGACTTCTTTTGTAAACCTGTGGACCCCTTCTCAGAATAATGTTTTTAAATGTATAAAATAATTGGATTAGATTTAGGGTCAGGATTTGTAATCCATAGGATTTTAACAGAAACTAAGTAAAACTGAAATATAGTTCTCAAACGTTCCAAGTTTACAAATCCCCTTAAATCTATCTACAGACTCTCCTAAGGGGTAGTTAAGAATTTCTGGCCTAGATTATCTCTGAAATTTCTTCCAGTTCTTCTATTCTAGGCTCCTGTAAGACAGACAAGAGTAAAAAAAAATACTTGGCTATCCTCATTTTCAAATTGGATTCATAACTAGTTTACTTGATATGATATTCACATAGCCATACATTCTTTAAATTAGAATTTAAATTTAAATTTATTTTTTATTTAAATTTTAAATTTATATGGCTTTTAATTTAAAGCCATAGGCTGAGATGTCCAAACAAAATTAAGTGAAAATTTGAAGAGAAAACTTTGCTGGGAAAATAATAACATTTAGAGCTATCCCACCATGGACACCCACTGGCATCTGACAAAATAAATGACTAAAAGTCAGGAGGCTTAGGTTATAGGTTAAGTGACTTGCCCAGAGTCACACAGCTATTAAGTGTCTGAGGCTGAATTTGAACTCAGATCCTTTTGGCTGGTACCTTATTCACTGTGCCACCTAGCCTTTATAAAGCATTTTAAGATTTACAAAGCACTTCATATATGTTAGCTCACTTGATTCTCATAGTAACCTGTGAGGTAAGATACTACTATTATCCCCATTTTACAGATGAGGAAACTGAGGCTAAGAGAATTTAAGTGACTTTCCAAGGGTCACACAACTAGTCTGAGGAAGACTTAGGTCTTTCTGTCTTCAAATCTTGCACTCTATGACAGCTAGTGGCAAAGTGGATAGAATAAAGAGGCTGGAGTCAGGAAGTCATGATTTCAAATTTGTCCTCAGACACTCAATAGTTATGAGACTCTAGAAGTCAATTTACCCAATTATAAAGTAAGGATACCAATAGGATCCATCTTGCAATGGATTTAGCTTTGCATTTAGCACATAGCAGGTACTACAAAAATGTTTATTCCCTTTCTTTCCATCCCCCCACTACCATCTAGTGTCTGACCCACTATGTGATCCTAGATAAGTCATTCCTCTCCAAGGCTCAGTTTCTTTATCTGTAAAATGAACTCAATTATCTCTAAGGTCCCTTTCATCTTTATCATTTCATTCAACCATAAGGAAAATATGGTTATATAGAGAGATTTTGGAAGAGCCTAAGACTTGTATTTGAAAAGCTATTTGAAGGGCCCTATTTAGATGGGGCCATTACTAACAAAGACTGTGAAAAACAAAGTTTATCTTGGGTCCCAAACATCCTCTTGCTTGGGAGCTCCTCTTCCTTTTCTCCTGGCCAATCCAATCATGTTCTCTTCTCCATTTTTCCCAATCAAAACGTGCTCTCAGACACTTCATTCAAACTAAGATTAAAATGACAGCTACTACTGTCTCTCCTGTGGAAATTTGTCTTAAACAGGATAGTGGAATGGAAAAGGTTGGATGCTAGTCAAAAGAATGAGTTTGATTCAGTTCAGTTTAATTAAGCAAGTTTACCATGGACACTCCTTTCTGACCTTAAAGTTTCTCATCAGCAAAATGGAGTTAATCAAACCTTCCCTCCCAAATTCCATGTGACTACAAAAATCTACAAGGTAATCTAGGTGAAAATGGTCAGTTGTTGTTAAAGAACTAACTATGTATTTTCAGGTCAGCCTCTATTTGCTGGAAGATTTGGTGAAGGGAGCCAGCCTTTCCTATTCCCTCAAGTCCTATTCCTAAGCAGCTTCTGATTTTGCCTACAGGTAGGGCCTTCTCTATACTTTAGCTTGCATAGGGGGTGGATTCACTGAGCAAACTATTTCAAGTTTAGAAAACACACATCGGAATCAGGCCTGAGAATCAAACTCCAAGATTTAAGCAACTTGTTTAGTGAAAAGCAAGGAAAGGGGAAAAGGGAAGGTAAAAGATACCTGGCAAAGGAGAGAAGGAATCCCTTTTTGGTAGTTTTAGTCACTTATCAAAGATATGGCAATATCTTCAGATTTTGCGGTTCATATTACAGAAGGGGAAACTAAGGCAAATAGCTCTAAGTGATTTACCCAGGGCATACAGTTAGTAAGTGTCTGAAGCTAGATTTAAATCCAGGAAGGTATCTTCTTGACTCCAGAGCCTGTACTCTTTCCATAATTTGCTAGTAATTAGCACACACTTGAGGAAATTGGGGTTTAAAGAAACTTAAATGACTGTTCAAGATTAATATAAGAAAGGCAGGATTTCAACTTGAGTTCTCTGACTTCAGAGTCTCCTCCTCCTCCCCCCCAATCTAAAGCTCCATTAATATGAATTACTTCTTTTCCCTCAGATCTCTGTAACTAACTACCCTTCCTTCCCTCTCTTCCTCCCCGACCCCCCCACCCCCACCGTTCCTGCCCCCCACCGTCCCTGCCCATTGATTCCTTTGGAGGCCAAAATACCAAGCCACCAAAAATGCTTGGGTTTGCGTTATCATATTTTCTTTTGGATTTCTGGAGTGAAAAGAAATCCACATTCACTATTATCCTAGGAAAATTTCAATCATTGAAATGAAACAGAACAGAAGCAGAAAAAAAATCTGGTTTTAATGAAGAACGTTCAAGGAAAGATGGGTTTTTTTTTGTGAATGCTCTGTGTCAACTTGTGTGTAGTTATAGATTATGGTGCATGTGCTGGGGGGAGGACTTGATTATGCATTCATGTCCTGAAACATGCATGTACAGGCCAGCTCATGGTGTGGACATAGCTCCATGCCCGGCCACTCAAAGTCTCCATCCGGTCAGAATCAGAAGGAAAAAAGAAATCTGCATTTCATTGTGGATGTTGTAAAAAATAATCGTAGAAAAGACCGAGGGAACATTGAAAATGGAAGCTGATGACTTGCCTCCTGGGTGTGGAACTTCTATTGAAATGCTTCGAAAGCTGTAAACTATAAGTCAAAATGTCTTCAAGAGGATGTCGCTTCTAGTTACTGTGATCTTACTTCTGAGGAGTCCCTCCCAGCCTTTGCCAGGGAGAGAAGGGGGGGGGGAGGCGGCAAGGAGGAGTACTCGGGGTTGGGGAATTAAGGGAGCCCGGGGAAGGCTATGCTAGCTCGGTCTTAAAGGAAGCTTTGTTTTTAATTATCCTCGCCTCGGAATCTGGTGAAACCCGTCTGCTTTCTGGCATTTGAGCCTCGGATAAAATCTTCCCAGTTTCGGACTACTCCCTGAAGCAACGGGGTACAATAGGAGCTCACAAACTGTGACGCGGGAGGACCGGGGTTCAAATTTCACCTCTGACACTACCTGAGTGAACTGAGCAAATAATTTTACTTCTCCCTTGTTGTTGTTTGTTTTTCGTTCTCCAAGAAAACCAAGTCATCAGGGAGGTGATGACGTACCAGAGAATTGGTTTTGAGGGAGGGAGGGGCTGTGCAAGATCACCTGCCTCACTTTCTCTTCTAGAACCATCTGGGTCCAGTGGCCAGATTTAGATCAGGACGACTGCTTAACTCATCTGTAAAGTGAGGGAGCTGGGCTGGATGGCCTCCGAGGTGCCTTCTAGAGTCATGGTCCTCTGACATTTCCTTACAATCTGTCTGCCTATAATTTCCTGCCCCCCACATCTTGTTCTTATTGCTCCTCTATCTTCTTTCTCCCAGCTAAATGATTCTTCATGCTCAGTGACCCTGTAGGATTTGATTTTATTTTCAGGTCGAACAGGATTCCTATTCTCTTTTCCTACCCCTCTCTTCAGGAACAATTTGGGGTCAGCCACAAAACCCCCTTATTTTCGTCTTTCTTCATTACCGTCAAGTTTTGACTCCCCAACCAAGGGGAAAGAAGGACATCTGTGAATGCAGCTTAAACAAACAAATAAAATAATAGCTTTTCGTGTGAACGAAGAACCTTACTTTACTTGCAAAAGAAAAAGAAAAGAAAAAAGAAAAAAGAAAAAAGAAAAAAGAAAGAAAGGGGGGAAAAATCGACACCAGAGGCATTTGCTGAAAAGTGATTCAGTCCAGAATATTTCCTTTCTGAAGGCTCCACCGCCCCCAAGGAGACCAGTAGGTGGTCATCGTTGATGGACTTTAAAATGCAGATTTAGCCTAAGTGAGCTGGTGCCAAACCTTCCCCAGCTCCCTGGTGAGGTCCAAAATAAATTCACACCTCCTCATTTCTGTCCCATTAATCAATCAGCTCCAGACACTGGCCAGCACATAGACCAGGGCCAATTGGATGGAGACATAGAATACATGTTTTCAGATATTTTAAAATTAATTTTATTTCCTGCCCATATTTTTAATTTTGCTTCCTTTGCCAAAATGCAACTGTGCTGTACATCTTGTCAGGAAAACTATAAATTCCATCACTGAAACAACACAAAATTCCTCTATTTGTCCTTAAGTTGGGGGGGGGGAGGGGGAGAGAGAGCTTAAATAGCAAGAAACTAAAATACTTTGGAGAAAATCACGGAACATACCGGTCATGAGCATTTATTCTTCATTATTGTTCTTCTTCTTCTTCTTCTTTTTTTTTTTTTTACAACCACCCTTTCTTTTATTTGTAAGCTATTTATCCTGGGATCCTCAACTTCACTGATTAAGCAAGACCACAGAGGGCCATAGAAAAGGAATACACTTAGGGGAAAAGAATGTAAAAAATAAACTCACCCATTAAAGCTCATCGTGGAGGGGAGAGTCTCTTTTATTTAACACACAATCCTAACAACTGTGGCTAGCTAAGGTTCCTGCCAGCTCTGACTTCTGTTATCCAGCTAGCTAATTTTCTTATTTTCAATAATTTACAAGATACCAAGTTGAGAGAGGGGCTAGTAAAGGCAAGAATCCTGGTTGTAGTAAATGGTGACTTTTGAAGACCTAATAAAAAAAAGAACACAAAAGTATAAAAAGCAGACAGAAGAATTCAAAAAAATAGAGCAATTTGGGGCCACTTAGTGCAAGACCAAGCTGGGAATATCTCAATAAGTCTGGAGGCTATCCCTATGTAATAGCAAAATTTTATACTTGTAGGGCACACTAATATCATCAAGGAAAAGTTAAACTGTGTTGATTGTCCTTATATAAAGAAAGTAGGAAAATATTTTTGCCCATTTAAAAAATATTTTAATTTGAAAATCGTTAAAATAAAAAAGTTTTGGTACTTGGAAGGAATAAGTTTTAGTTGTTTGGAAAATTCACTTATGTAACACAGCTTATTCCCAATGAAACTAAGAAAGAGTCTCTGTAATGAAAATTTTTTGAAATATCTCAAAGCTAATGAAATTGGAAATTCCTATAGCTCTGTGACTCTAAATTGACCACAGCCTGAATCCTAGGCTCTCAGGGAAATATCTTTGCCTCCTGAGGCCTTACCACACCTTTGTGTGGCATCTGAGTGTCTAGAGACTAGTATTTGGCTGTAAGGCTATAGCTTATATTCTTCTTTGAATGAATGAAGGAATGAAAAAGTACTTATTAAATGCTTACTGTATGCCAAGGATTGAAGATACAAATACAAAAAAAAAAAAAGAAAAGAAAAGAAAAAAGAAAAAGAAAAGAAAGTTCTTACCCTCAAGGGGATTACATTCTAATGGGAGAAATAGCACACATAGCATTTCATTATATTTGAAACCACTCTACTGTTGGTTCCTTTGCATTCAAACTTTTATTTCTTTCTGCTTACAATATTTTTTCCTTTGACCTAGATATTTTAAATTTTGACTATGATATTACAAAAAAGTTTTCATTTTAAGGTTTCTTTCAGGGGATGATAGTGAATTCTTACTGTTTTCATTAAGAGATCTGGTAGTTTTCTTTCATGATTTCTTGAAACATGATATCCAGGCTCTTTTTGGGTGTCATCACTTTCAGATAGTCCAGTGGTTCCTAAACAGGCCCTCCTTGATCTGTTTTCCAGACTATTTATTTTCTTCTAATTTTTAAAATCTTTTGATTTTGTTCTATTATTTTGTGTTCTCTCATGGAGTTATAAACTTTTTGGGTCAGAGGAAATCTGTTTCTTGTGTTGGTTTTATACTTCTGGGGTCCTCAAACTTTTTAAATAGGGGGCCAGTTCATTGTCCCTCAGACTGTTGGAGGGCTGGACTATGGTAAAAACAAAAACTTTGTTTTTTGGGCCTTTAAACAAAGAAACTTCATAGCTCTGGGTGAGGGGGATAATTGTCCTCAGGTGCTGCATCTGGCCCATGGGCTGTAGTTTGAGGACCCCTGTAAGCTTTTAATTAATTCTCTTTCCAAGTCTTTCCTTCATAGTTCTCTTTACTTTTCCAATTCTTTCCTCTGTCTTGGTTAATTTACAATGTCATTTTTAACTCATTTTAAAAAAAACATTATTCTTTTAGGAATTCTGATGGATCTTTTAGAGAACTTGCATTTTTCTTTTTTTATTATAAATTTTTTATTGACAGTACATATGCATGGATAATATTTTACAACATTATCCCTTGCACTCACTTCTGTTCCGATTTTTCCCTTCCCTCCCTCCCTTCACTCCCTCCCCTAGATGGCAGGCAGTCTTATACATGTTAAATATGTTATAGTATATCCTAGATACAATATATGTGTGCAGAACAAACAGTTCTCTTGCTGCACAGGAAGAATTGGATTCAGAAGTTAAAAAAAAATGCAAACAGTTTACACTCATTTCCTAGTGTTCCTTCTCTGGATGTAGCTGATTCTGTCCATCATTGATCAATTGGAACTGAATTAGATCTTCTCTTTGTCGAAGATATCTACTTCCATCAGAATACATCCTCATACACTATTGTTGTTGAAGTATATAATGATCTCCTGGTTCTGCTCATTTCACTCAGCATCAGTTCATGTAAGTTTTTCCAAGCTTCTCTGTATTCATCCTGCTGGTCATTTCTCACAGAACAATAATATTCCATAACATTCATATACCATCATTTACTCAACCATTCTCCAGTTGATAGGCATCCATTCAGAACTTGCATTTTTCTTTGGGACTTTGGTTATAGGCATTTTGGATTTTCCTCTTCTGGGTTTATGTCTTAGATATCCTGGCCTCATAATATCTCTTTATTTGTTTGTTTGTTTATATTGTTTAGATATTCTTCCAACCATCTACTCTGGTCAATAATGTTGCTAGTCCAGTGAGGAGCATTTTTGTTACCGAGTCTATCATCTTGGCTCTTCTGGGAAAATTTCCTGCATTGCTTTCCTGGATAGGAAACTGAATTCATGATCTTCTAATGGAAGAACAGCATATGTATCAATGTCTACAACATATGTGTTACATATTCTACATATAACTAAATATATAAATTCCTATGGCCATTGTGTACTTATATATACATAGGTATGTTACACACATGTACACATATGTTGTCTCTTCCATTAGAATATAAACTTCTAAAGGGTGGGACCATTTTGCTTTTGTGTTGCATAATACCTAACATATAGTCAGCATGTTTTGATCACCTTATTGATCAATCCCCCAGTTTCCAGTATCCTTTCTTCCCCTAATAAATTTCCTTTATACTCATTTTTATGTATTTATTTATGTACCTGTTGTTTCCCCAATGGAATATGAACTCCTTCAAGACAGGTTTTATTTCATTATTCTTCATATTCCTGGTTCCTGGCATAAATTGTTCAATCATTTCATTCTGACTCTTTGTGATCCTATTCAAGGTTTTCTTTTCAAAGATACTGGAGTATTTTGCCATCTCCTTCTCCAGATCATTTTATAGATGAGGAATTGAGGCAAACTGGACTGAGTGATCTGCTCAGGGTCAACATAGTTATTAAGTGTCTGAGGCCATACTTGAATTTAGGAAGATGAGTCTTCTTGACTCTAGTCCCAGTGCTCTATCCACTATACCACCTAGCTGCTCTACCCAGCAACATATTAGGCACTTAATAAATTCTTGTTGATTAATTATTAGTTCTCTTCTTCAAAAAAAGGAGGGAGTCATATTTTCTCATCTTTCTTACAAATCAATCTTAGTTCTTGCAATAATAGCCTTCTGTCCTAAAGTATTTGAAGGATTGTTAAGAGTAAAAGTTGTTCTATTTAGCTCCAGAGAGAAGAATAAGAGCCAAAGACATGAAGTTGCCCTCCCCCCCAAAAAAAAAGACAAATTTAGGCTGAATGTCAGGAAAAATTTCTTGCCAATTAGAGCTATCACAAAATGGAATTGTCCTCCTCAGAAGAATTGTTTGGCCCTCATTAGAGTTCCTCAGAAGCTTATTAAATGCTTTATAAAAATGTTGGTTTTTTAAAAAAGATCACAGACTCTTCCTAATACCTCCTACCACTCACTTTTTAAAGAATAATTATTCATTCTTTTTAAAGAATAATTAAACAAAATGACCCCTTTTCAGGAATGTTGTTCTCATGCTCTATATGTTCTACATGTTTTAATAGTCAAACTATTCTATCCCAGACCCATCTCTTCCCTTCTCATTTCTATGTCATTGCTCATAAGACTACAGACATGAAGCCCTCCAGTCCAACCCCTTCATTTTGTAGACAAAGAAATTGAGATTCAGGGAGTCATTAAACAACTTCTTGCCCATGTTCACCTCACTACTAAATGTCAGAAGTGAAACTTGAACCCAGATCTCCCAGATCCAGCACTCTATCTACTACACACATTGACCCTCCTATTCCCTATACCTTAAATGCCCTTCCCATTCTTCATTTCTGCTTGTTGATACCTTACCCATCATCATTCAAAGCCTAACTCAAGCATAGCTACTTCCATGAAATGCTTCTATTCTTCCCTTACCCCTAGCACACACATATACAGGTGGAAGTGATCTCTTCTGGCTCAGAACTCATGGCATGTTATTTATACTTCTCATTTTCTAATGTGAAATAGTAATCTATTCATATCTTCTTTCTTCTATTTTATTGTGAGGTATTTAAGGGACAGGATGCTTGTTATTTAGCTATCTAGCTTCCCTACTGCTTTGCATTGTGTATGTACTTTGGTGATTATTTCAACAAACATTTATCTTAAACTCTTACTCTGTGCCAGACACTGAAGAATTTTGTTTCATTTTGTTTTGTTGGTTGTGAACGAGACCTGTGGTTTTATTTGTATAGGGAACTCCCGGGAGTTTTGTGGAACTGAAATAGCCAGGTGGCACAGTGGATAGAGTGCTGGGCCTGAATTCTAGAAGACCTGACTAGATGATTACTAGCTGTGAATCAACCTTTGCCTACCTCAGTTTCCTCATGTGTACATAATAATAGGACCTACCTCAAAGATTTATTGTGAGGATCAAATGAGATCTATTGTAAAGCATCTAGCACAGTACCTGGCACGTAGTAGATGCTATATTTAAATATTTATTCCCTTTCTTTCCCATTTTCTGGTGAAGAAACACTATCTACCAATACAGATCAGTATTGTTCTGTGTTAAGCACCATACCTGAGTGAAGGAACAAATCAATTCTCCAAGAACCTCCACAGTTGTGAAGGAGTTGCAAAGCAGTCTTTGCTGATGCAGATGTTCCTTGTGGATTGGGAATGAATAAATTGGAGGCAAGAGGGAAGAGGCGAGAGGTCAGACAGCACCACTGCCTCTCAGTCTCCTTGTATCATCATCATCATCATCATCATCCACTCACATGAATAGATCCATTCTACAGATCTGCATTAGACTTCCAGCAGCCACTGGCAGGTGGCTCCTGTATCACAACAGTTCTGCACCTTGTAACCTTAGAGAATGATTTAAGTAAAGTGACCACTTGTCCAAGATCACATAGACAGAATATGTCACAACCCAGGTGTGGTGAAAGCAATGTTCTATGCTTACCCTAAACAAACTCAGCTGGTTTTCCCTTAAAGGTTGATACTTAATTGGTTTAAGGTATCAAAGGCACGATCCATGGATATAGCTTCCTGGATCCCTTAATACAAAAACCAAAATATAAATAAATCCATAATCCCTCCCTCAGACTTCTGACTGTCAGATCCATGCTGTGACTATTGTCAGCCAAGTTAAATTGAACTCAGCTGAATCAATGCTGTTTCCTTGCTGAACATCCATTCCCTGATATAGCTAAACAAATTCATTTTTGGTGTCAACTCTTCTATGAATGTCTCATTCTGTTCCAATCTCAAATCTGAGATACTAAAACCAGCCCAAAGCAGTCCCAGCCTATGCTATATCAGTCTTCCTGATCCTGTGATCTGTATCATGCAGCTTTTATAAGGCACTGGGGATACAAATGTATTTACATTTTACCAGGAAGAAACGATGTATATACATACAAGTAAATACAAAGTAATTTTGGTGGTGGGAGGGCACTAGATTGTTTCAGGACTTTCAGATTAGGTTTTGGGTTGATTTTGAGTCAATCCCTAAAATAAATGAGAAATTCCAAAAGAAGAGATGACTAGAGGGTGAATCCTATGCATGGGAGATAGTTTAGGTCAAGATGAATGTAGTATATGTGGGGTAGCAAAAGTACATGATCTAAATCTTCTCACTTTCTCTAATCTTCCATATCTAATCTGTTGCTAAATTCTGTCAATTTTACCTTCATATAGCTTGTATATAAATTCTCATTTCTAACAAGACCACTATGCTGGCACAGGCCCCCATCAACTTATCCCTCTACTGCAATAGCTAGGCTGGTTGGTCCCCTACCCCCTAGCTTTTCCCATACCAATCCATCCACATGATCTTCATAAAATATAGATCTGATCATGGCATCTCCCATTCAATAAGCTAGGTGGAATCTATTATCTCCAGGATCGAATTTACAATCTTCTTTTGTCTTTTAAAGTTCTTTATAATCTGGCCCTACTACACATAGAAGCCTGGCCTGGGATCAATATTGGGCTTTTTGTATTTAGAGATCTAATGGAAGATTCTTTACTTCGAACTCTATCAGAAACCTTAATTTGGGATCTACTAGAGAAAAATTGGCAATTTTCCTCATCTTTTTGTTTCAGGCAATAATTATGCAGTTTGTTTTGTTTTTTAATGTGTTTCCTTACAAGTCAAACCAGATTTTTCTTTTGATAATTTGCTTGTTTGAATGCATGTATACCATTATCTGTTATATGTCTGTACCCAATGAATACTGAATACTGAGAGTTTTATAGATGTACATATCCCTAAAATCCTAGTGCCTAACAGTTTGCCTAGAGCATACCATGATAGCTCTTTTTTGTTTCTTTTTACTTTTAAACAAACTTAGAATGTTTTCCTTATTTATAACATATTCAGGCAGCTTGCATGAGACTCTTACTGACTGTAGGTCCAGAGGATATGGTTTATCTGCTAGCCTAGAAGTGCCAACTAATCAACCCCAAGTGTTAAATCCTCTTTTAGGGAACTAAATACATCTTTGAGGGACTCTCTGAGTTGGAAGACTTCTCTAAATTAAAGTTAACACTAGTGAAAGGTGAAATAAAAACTCCACTTGGTTTACTTTTGAGGTAGAGGGATCCTTTAAGAAAATTTGGGGTGTTTTTGATAAGACAATTCATACCAAATTTTCTTAGACTTCCAAATGTCTATGATATAAGGATCCCCAAGAGAAATTTTGGTGTACCTAATGTGGAATGGGACACTTAAAACTTTTTTCAGACCACAGTTGGATGGCATTATGCCCTGAGAGAATAAGGAAAGAGTTTTTACCCATTCAAATTGATTTGCCATCTGAAGGGTTACAGGATAATTTTCAGTCAATGCCAGGTCCCTAATCCCTGTAGAGGGATTTATACATGTTCTGGGATATCAGTAAGGACATATCTTTCTTACTGAGAAAGCTTTGTTTTCTTTTCCTTTTTTGTTAGTCAGAGATTATGCTCAGCTTGCATGTGTGGGTTAAGAATAAGCAGAATACATAGTGGGAGGAGAGGTTGAATACCCCAGTGGTCCCTTGACCCAAAACTGGTTTGTTGTGGCATTGGATTTCCAAATGAACCAGAGGAGTCCCTCAGTATAAAATGGAGGAAAAAGTGGTCCAATCATCCAAATAACAATGAATCAGAGTTGCTATACAAGTGCCAAGGCAAATGGGTTTGGTTCCTCACCTGAAGGGACCCCAGGTCCCTAATCCCTGTGGGGAGAAATACAAATGCTCTGAGAAGCTCTGAGAAGGGAAATTTAAATTTTTGTACTTTCTCCCCCTTTTTTCTTTATTGTTTTTGGGTTGAGGAAGGTCTTTTGAAAACACCAAAGCAGGCTGTAACCTATTATAATTTTGTAAAATGATATCTGTTTGTTAAATTTTATAACCATGTATTTGGGAGTATAGAGGAATATAAATTACTGAACTGGATTGTAAACTGTATAACATAGACTTTTCATCAAAACTTTTTAGTACAAAACATTGGTGAAGGCATTCAGAAAAGATAATAATAAACCTCCCCAAGCTATTAAAGAGCTATATAGTATCCAGGACAAAGGACTTTGCCAAAAACACCTCAATAAATTTTCTGAAGACCAAAAATATTAAACTGGGAAACTGGGGGAAGAATGTAAACATGGGAGTCATTTGATTCAATCAATCACTCTCACTCCAATTAAAGTAACTAACAAGATGCTCTTGGGGCATCTAGATAGTGTAGTAGATAGATAGCTGGATCTGAAGTGGAGGAAATCTGAGTTAATCTAGCCTTAAACATCTACTAGCTGTGTGACCCTTAGGTCACTTAATCACTGTCTACCTCAATTTCCTCAAGTGTAATAATGTCATCTACCTGTTAAGGTTGTTATGAGAATTAGATGAGATAATAGGCAGCTAGGTAATGCAATGGAGAGAGTGCTTGGCCTAGAGTCTAGGAGACTCATCTTCCTGAGTTCAGATCAGTTCTTAAATACTTACTAGCTGTGTGACTTTGCTTAACCCTATTTGCCTCAGTTTTCCTCATCTGTAAAATGAGGAGACTTTTTTTTTTGCTTGTTCTTCATTCTCAAAGACAAAATCGACCATGACATCAATGAGGTGATACCATGATGTGCAAGTGAATTGGATTTGAACTGTGGAAGGTCATCAATTCACTTTTCTGGAGCCATGTAAGTGCAGTGAGCTGGAGAAGGATATGTCAAACCACTCTAGTATCTTGGCCCAAAAAACCTCCAAATGGGATCTCATTATTTATGAAGCACAACTGAACAACAATAACACAGTGCCTGACACACAGTACACCTTCACAGAAGCATTTGTGTCTTGTCTTGCCACTTGATATCTTTATTAGGTTAGAACGCCTCCTTTAAATCAATGAATGAATCAAAACCTTCATCTAGATGTGGGGGAAAGTCTTTAAACAATTTGAAAGGAGTGAAAGCCACCGGACAAAATGAGATACTGCTGAGAAGAAAGTATATTAGGATTGGTTGAAGAATTGGTCATGCCCTGTGGGACTTGAATTAAAATCAGCAGGCTAATTTGGAATCTAGAATTCCAATGGCATGCTAGCCTAGTGGGTCTTAAAACAGTTCCATTCAAGTTCTAGAGAGGGAATTATTTTGAAGGATGGGGCAGTAAGGGAAGAGAGAATTCTTGTCTCCTCCCCATCTCCCTTGATCAGAAGAGTTTCTTATAAATTTCAAAAGGTCAGAGAAGATTTGCACTTTCTATCAATGATAGGAAGCATCCCTATAATATCAATGACTAATAGCAATGTCTACAACCAGGCCATTTAGACCCAGTAAAGAAAGGTACCTTTAGGATGCAAAAAGAAATCCAAGAAAAAAAGATTCCAAAAGGAACTTGATGACAACTCCATAAAAGGAGAAAAAAATCTTCTAGCAGCTGCACACTGTGAGTTATTCTTTTGCTACATGTATTCTCTAAGCTGAGTCCACCTTTTCCTGTTTACTGTATAGACAGGGGATAGGGTGCCTCCAGTTTTGGGATGTTGTGTACCAACTGTTCATATGCCACCTTAGCAAACATTTGTTCCTAAAAATTAATTGTCTGGATAGCTAATTGAGAAGGAGTGTGGTAGAGAACAACTCTATCACTATAGACCTCATTAAATAGGATTATTAAGTAGTTAATCCTGCTCTGGGGACTGTTAATAGGGACTGTTAATTAATTTACTATTAATCCTACTCTTGCCCCAGGAGAAGGAGAGCAGAGAGGTGTAAAAATTGGTAATAGGCTCGGCTTATCCTCATGGAAAGCACAATAGGACAACTCAGAATATAATGTTAATTTTATTCTATTGCCTATAGGATAGGAATCCCCCTCAAAGTTCCTAAATGTCCTGAAAATCAATACAAAATCATTTTAGAAGTGTTGGTGAGGGATAGTAAACCTGGAAGAGAGGAAGCATCTGGGGAATCCAGCTTACTACTCCTATTGGGAAAACGAACTGGCCACATTATAATAAATAAAGAAGACCTCAAGTAGCTGAGAAGGAATTGAAGGAAGGGAATTCAGCACTAATGCAATGTCTTATTAAGATTTAGAGATTGGGGTCTTTCTAGTGAAATGATGATGTTTGGAAAGTTTGGAACCAAGAAAGGAAAATGGCAAGAAAATTTTACTTGTGGAAACAACAAGGCGATCCAAATGTAGGATTAATTTTAATCACTTTCCCATAGGACTTTGGATCTTCGGAATTTCCCAAATCTAGAAGGGAATTGCCAGATCATCGGCAATGTGCATTTCCTTAAGATTTACATGTTATTGACATATGCTTTAAGGATGCTAAGCTATACGATGCCATGTGTTCCTAAGCAAATGTTTAAATCTTTAAGTGAAGCTTTGCAACTGTTCTCTGGAGAGTGTCATCTCTCATCAAAAAAAAAATAGACAGATGTGCATGACTGAGAGCAGGAAAAGACATGCCCAAATCCAAGATGAAGGTGTGGACCACTGGAAACATCTGTCAGCTTAGCAGTATTGAGCCACAAAGTATAGGAACACAAGTTTGGGGTTTCTTTTTTTAAGTTTAATGATTTTTTTAAAAATCATGCTTATTTCCTTAAAATCCCTCTACACAAACAAACACAAACATACACACATCATTAAATTCTTCCTTGTAATAACAACTCCCCCCAAAAAAATCCTCGACTAAGTAAAACTGACAATTTTTAAAACATATCTGACATCATTTACATATCTTCTCTCACCTACATGGTCTCCCACCTCTCCATGAAGAGGAGGAAAGTAAATTTCATCATCTGTCCTCTAGGAACAAGATTATTTGCAATGAACCAATCTACCATCAAGCATTTATTAAGCACCTAATATGTGCCAAGCACATTTTTAGGATCCTGAGATACAATGAATGAAATAATCCCCACTGGCAAGAGGATTATATTTTAAGGAACATGAATCCAATTTCCTAAAATAAAGTGTTATTAACACTTAACATTAAAGTATTATTTCCATAACTATTATCTTTCTAAAAGCATTTATTGCTATTAACTCATTTCAGTCATGTCTAGACCCCAAGTTGGGCTTTTCTTGGCCATTTCCCTCTCTAGCTCATTTTACAGATGAGGAAACTAAGGCAAATAGGGTTAAGTGACTTGCCCAAAGTCACACAGTTACTGTCTGAGGTCAGATTTGAACTCAAATTTTCCTGCCTCCAGACTCAGTGCTCTATCTATTGTACCACCTAGCATTTATTAAGTACCCACTCTAGGACATGAACTGTGCTAAATGTGGTAATACAAAATAAGGCAAAAGATAGTCTTTATCCTCCAGGAGCTCACAATTTAACCTATTGTTAATGTAATAATATGGAAGATTCTTGTGGTTTTGTTTTCTTCACTCTATATTGATTCATGATATTCTTCTAGTGGGTTTTTGGGGGGTATTTCTAATATTTGTCATTTCAAATAGCAGGCTAGGGCAGGCTAAGTGGCTAGTGAATAGAGTGTTGGATCTGGAGTCAAGGAGATCTGAATTCAAATCAGGCCTTAGGCACTGGACAAGTCATTTAACATTATTTGCCTCCATTTTCTCATCTGTCAAAGGAGCTCGTTTGCCATTTCTCTGCCAAGAAAACCCCAAATTGGAATCACAAAGAGGCAGAAATGACTGAATGATAATCTCACAAAATTATTCTATCACCTTTCACAATATTTTTGGTCATTCTCAAAATACCTACTTAATAGTTTAGTCATATTTACTATCCCAGTTCTCACCCTCCCTTCTTTCCTGTGTCTTGTATCATTTCATCTCCCATGCTTGGAATGGGCTCTTATCTTCCTTTTCAGTTGAAGGCCCTTCCTGCTTTTTACAAGTACCAAGTAGGTGCTATCTCCTCCATGAAGTCCTTTCTGACCACCACCTTGCAGCTGAAAATTACATCTCCCTCCTCGAATTTCTCATCTCACTTTGCCTAGACACTTCCTTTTTATTTATCTCACTCTGCCAGTAAAACTACACACATATCCTCCCCTCCCTCGTTAGATTGTCAACTTTTTGAAAGCAGGATGGAAGATATCCATCTCCCAGTGACTAGTAGACTGCCTTGTTCAGAGTAGGCTCTTAACCCTGACATTTATAATTAATTACATTACAGTTTACTTTCTATTTGTTGTTATTTAATTGTGTCTGACTCTTTATGACTCTGTATTGGGTTTTCTTGGCAAAAATACTGAAGTATTTTGCCATTTCCCTCTCTAGTGGATTAAGCAAACAAAGATTAGATGGCATGCCTATTGTCATACAGATAAAATGAGTATCAGGTCTTCCTGACACCAGGGCCAGCATTCTAACCACTGAGTCACATAACTGACTTCTTACTTTACCTTAGCTACATCTTATATAAGGGTCTTTTTTAATGAAATTTGTGAAGCTATCATAGGTCCCTGGGGGAGAAATATGAAACACTCACCCTTGTCAGGCCAACTGCCTTTTATAAATCATCCTTTAGGATGAATTATTTCTTGGGAAATTTCCACAAATGGTTTTTTCACCCATTTTATTTTTCTTCTTGTTACTTCCCATTTCTCTTCCAACTTTTTTTTTTAACCATTTCTTCCTAACTTTTGTTTCCAAATTCTGTAATAGCACATGATTACAACACATAACTCTTTATGAGCAGCTAGATAGGTCAGTAAATAAAGCACTAAGTCTAGAGTCAGGAAGACCTTAGTTCAAATATGGCCTCATCCACTTACTAGCTTTGTGATCTTGGGCAAGTTATTTAATCTTGTCTGCCTCAGTTTCCTCATCTGTAAAATGAGAATAATAATAACACCTACCTCACAGGGTTGTTGTGAAGATCAAATTAGATAATAATTGTAAATCATATAATATAATATAAGTGCTTCATAAATGTTAGCTATTAATTACAATTTCTTTCTTATTTCAATAATTTTTTTCCAAATACAAGCAATGAGAGTTTTCTTTTCTTAATAATAGCTTTTTATTTTCAAAATATATACAAAGATAGTTTTCAAAGTTCACCCATGCAAAACCTTGTGTTCCAAATTCCCCCAAACCTTCTCTCCTAGAGAGCAAGTAATTCAATATAGATTAAATGTGTAATTCTTCTAGACATATTTCCACATTTATTCTGAACAAGAAAAATCAGATCAAAGAGGGAAAAAATGAGAAAAAAAACAAAAAGCAAGCAAACTACAGCAACAACAAAAGATGAAAATACTATGTTGTGATCTACATTCAGTCCCCACAGCCTTTTCTCAGGGTGCAGATTGCTCTCTCCATCACAAGTCCATTGGAATTGGCCTGAATCACCTCATTGTTGAAAAGAGCCACATACATCAGAGCTGATTATCAGATAATCTTGTTGTTGCTGTGTATGGTATTTGTTTGATTCTAGTCACTTCACTTAGTATCAGTTAATGTAAGTCTCTCCAGGTCTTTTCAAAATCAATCTGCTAATCATTTTTTACAAAACAATAATATTCCATAACATTCATATACTATAACTCATTCAGCCATTCCCCAACTGATGCAATAATAGTTTTCAACATTCACCTCTGCAAAACATTATGTTACAAATTTTTCTCCCTTTCTGCTCTCCCCCTTCCCCAAGATAGCAACCAATCTGATATAGGTTAAACATGTGAAATTCTTCTAAACATATTTTCATAAGAAAAATCAGATAGGGAAAAAACACAAGAAAAAAGTAAACAAGCAAAAAAAGGTGATAATACTATGCTTTAATCCACATTCAGTCTCCATAGTTCTCTCTGTGCATACAAATGCCACTTTCCATCACAAGTCTATAGGAATTGCTTTGAATCACTTCATTGTTGAAAACAGTCAGCTTCATCACAGTTGATCATCATATGATCTTGTTATTGTGTACAATGTTCTTTTGATTCTGCTCACTTCACTTAGCATCAGTTCATGTAAGTCTTTCCAGGCATTTCTGAAATCAGTCTGCTCATCATTTCTTATAAAACAAAAATATTCCATTACATTCATATACCAGAACTTATTCAGCCATTCCCCAACTGATGGCATCCACTCAATTTCCAGTTCTTTGCCATTACAAAAAAGGGCTGCTACAAGTGCATCCTTTTTTCTCCTTTATGATCTCTTTGAGATACAGACCCAATAGTGACAATGCAGTTTTGTAACCTTTTGGGCATATAACTACAATTTCTTTTAGAAGAGTGGAAAAGAGAAAATAGGGAGGGAAATTGGGTAGGGTAGCCACTGTTCCCAGAGGAGAGACTAGAGAATGGGCTTTAATTACAGCAGATTGGACAATGAGCAAAATTCAGATTAGGATTTGTGTGTGTGTGTGTGTGTGTGTGTGTGTGTGTGTGTGTGTGTACCCATGCATGTGCCTGGGATAAGTACCACAAACCACTGTAATCCAAATAGCATTTAGCATTGAAATTACAGAAGAGGGACTGGACTTATGATTGCAATAGTTTAGGCAACTCTCAAGTGATGTGAGTATTAGGGCAGGTCAACATCTCCACTACAACTTTTAAGGTTTTAGAGAGTTGCCTAAAACACTGAAAGTTTAAATGACTTGATCAATGTCATATAGCCAATGTGTTGTCAGAGGTGGGACTTGAATCAGGACTTCTTGACTTTGAGGCTGGCTCTCTTTGTCTATATTGTTGTTTGTCCTTCATTTTCAAAGAGGAACAATGACATTGTTGAGGTTCCGAAGGAGACTCCAAGAGGTTGGGGTTGCAGACTGATGTCATAAGATATCTCAAAAAAATTTACAGGTTTAAACCCATCTCCAAGTCAAGGGGCAAAGTTTATTGTAATTGTAATGCCAATTGAAGCAGGCTAAATTCCAAAATTCCAAAAAAAATTGGCAAAAAACTAGGAACAAGAAAACAAATTTATAGAAAAGGACAGAGAGACCTGGTGTTTCATGTCACTTATATGTTAATTTTATTATACCTCTCAATATTGAGTTTTATGATTTAGAAATGGAAATGGAAAAGTAACACATCATTTGCCTCAGAAACCCTATTATCACAGACCAGCAGATTGGTAATCTGGCAGCCAGAATTACCTGTGGAGTTACAGCATTGTCAAGGCCCGGTGGCCTTAGGGCTACTGCCACATTTCCCCTAGAAATTGTATACCATTAACATCACAATATGATGGGTGATGATGTCTTGAGACAGAGTTGCACAGTCATCAATCTTACTCTCTCTTCTAGTGGCAAGACAAAAGTCAAGAGATTGAAGATGGCCTGGGATGCAGTGGATGACCAAGGCACCATCAATGCTTGACCCAGCTCTAAGCACTCTACGACACCTATTGTCAACAGCCTTCATAGCCATTAGAACAAATTGTTCTCATCCACCCATGTTGCCAGAGGAAGTCTTCATCTGCAACAGTAGACACCCCTCTAATTTGAGTTTGAGGCTCCTTGGTTACCCTCAACCTTGATTCATCCATCTTCCTGAGTTTTACCCAGAGTATGAATGCTGGGCATGCTACAGCTTCTTGAAAAACTTCTTCCACAGTTTTTTGATCCCTTCTTCTTAGTGGTATACATGCAGGAAGTGGGAAGCAGGATGGGTTAAGAAACAAGTCAGCTCCAGTTACTGCTATCTTGTAGCTTCCTATGTTAACAAATAAATGATTCTGGCCAAGTAGGTGCCGAAATATTGCAATTTCAGTGTCTCCTAACTTTAGCACAGTGGGGCAAAGCCCTAATTGCCCCTCTATCATAAAGCCATTTAGAAGAACTTTTCCCTTTTTTAATTAAAAAGGTTCTGATACACTTTAGAGGAAGGCTGAGGAGCCCTAAATGTATTTAAAGGTAAAACCAACTTTTCTGGCTCTGGCCCTGGAGGCAGGAGGTTATACTAGGTGATCTCTAAAAGTCCCACCAGTGTTAGGATTCGGTGACTCTAAGCATCAAGGATTGATTGAACAACAGGTGTGATAACCCTGGCTTCCCATATCCCTTCTGGATTTCCCAAGAGACTGGGCTGAGCCCATTGATATTCTTTACACTTCTCTGCCCTCTTTTTCCCCAGGCAAGAGAAGGATTAGTCATAAACTATTAATTAACCATCCCCAGAGCCGAGATTAATTGCTTAATGGGGCTTGCAGTGGCAGAGCTACTTCCTTTACCAGGATCCTTTTTAATTGCCCCTAGCAGGTAAACCACAAATCACTCAGGATTGTTGGATGACCTGATGACTTCATTCTAGTCTGAGCTAATAAGAGCTTCCTGATAACACAGACTTCTGGGAGCAGCTCTTCCAAAGGAGCAAAGCCTCAGTGAGTTCCCCCAAACCTCCACTTTTTCTGGAGAAAAAATTCTATTTGTTGGCTTTAAATGACACAAAATCAGTTTGTAATCTCTCTTTTGTAATGTCACTCATATCATCAGGCCCTGATTTACCTATTGTCATCAATTGACTCATCAATAAACATTTATTAAGATCTACTATAAATGGAGCAGTTAAGTGGAGAAGTGGATAGAGTACTGGGCCTAAAGTCAAGAAGACTTGAGTTCTAATCCAATTTCAGACACTACTTATGTGACTCTGGGCAAGTCATTTAATCCTGTTTGCCTCAGTTTCCTCATCTATAAAGTGTGATGGAGAAGGAATTGCAAAGTGCCCTAGTATCTTTGCTGAGAAAACCCCAAAAGGAAGAGTAAGATATGGCTGCAACAAATGAACAACAATAAAACTCTACTATGCCAGTTACTATGTTAGGTGCTTGGCAATGCAAAGACAGAGTGGAACAGTTCTGACCTCAAGTAGCTTGCATTCTATGAGGAACACAATATACACATTAGTTGGTGCTAAATTCCTATTGAACACCATTGGGTGGCAGTATGAAGGATGCCCAGAAAAGATGAAAAAGGGGGCCCCAGTGACAAACTTTGCCTCTGTCACAATTGTTTTATAGTGTAGTGGAAAGAGCACAAAATTTGGAAGAGCTCTAGGAGACAGGGGGGTTAAATTCCAGTTCTGTTACTTACTATTATAGTGACCTTGGGCACTCTTGGGGGTCTGGATTTTCTTTTTTTTTTTTCATTCATAAAAATATCAGTATTGGTCTATGTGCATAACTTATAAGATCACTTCCAGTTCTTGATCCAATGATCACATTAAGTAATAATTATGTGTGTGTGTGTGTGTGAGAGAGAGAATGATCACATTAAGTAATAATTATGTGTGTGTGTGTGTGTGTGTGTGTGTGAGAGAGAGAGAGAGAGAGAGAGAGAGAGAGAGAGAGAGAGAGAAGAAGAAGAAGAAGAAGAAGAAGAAGAGGAGGAGGAGGAGGAGGAGGAGGAGGAGGAGGAAGAGGAGGAGGAGGAGGAAGAAGAAGAAGAAGAAGAAAGAAAGGCAGGGAAGCAGGGAGGCAGGCAGGAAGGAAGGAAGGAAAGAGTGAAAAGGAAAAAAAGAGAAGAGAGAAGAAAGACAGAAAGAAAAAGAAAGAAAGCAGTGCTTGGCAAGTAGTAATACTTAATAAATTCTTGTATCTTTTATTTATCCCACAATGCATTGTCCTTTGTCAGAAGATCTTGTTTTTACTTCTTTATTCTTTACTTCTACTTGTTTTTACTGCACAGGAAGGCATGTCTCCTCCCCAAACTGCTACTTTTGGGTCTTTTTTAAGTTTGCATTTAAAAAATAACTTTTAGCCATTTTTTAAAATTAAGGTTTTTCCCCTTTAGTTTGGCCAATAAAAATATGTCTCATGTTACTAGATGTTCAATATGTATTTTCCTTCAACAAAAGAAAAAATAAAATACTTTGGATAAACTTTCTAATGGCCTGTGCTCAGGATAACTAATGTCCTCCCTTTTCTATCTTATCTTCTTTACTAGAAAGTTAGGGATAACCATATTTTCCTTCCCTTTCCCCTCCCTCCTTTCCCTGCCCCTCAGCATTAGGGTTTGAAGTAAGGCTAAAGAAAAAAATAATTACCCAAGAGCTTTGGGAATAACAAAGTCTAAACAATAGTATGATTGCTTAGTTTCTCTTTTCTGGCCAATACCTTTATGAGCCTACAAATCATACCTAATAATTTAGTAATATCCTTACCCAGACAGAAATGACACCATTGATGACTTTCCAGTCATACTTTTCTATTAGTTGCTGCTTAATTTAAGAAGATTTTTCTTATTTTGTCTCCTTTGCCTCCTCTCTGTTATCTCTGCGCCACCCCCATTTCTACTCCCATCTGATAGATTTCTCAGGCAGCAGGCCTGAGGATGTGGGACCATTTTATCAAGTCACATTTCTCCAGATGTTAGGTGATCTCATCCTTTATTAATGTCTCCAGGACCTCTTTATAGTATCAGATTTAGCTAATGTTCTGGCTCCTCTTCCTTGTTTTTTTTTTCTTCTTTTTTGTTCTTTCTATATTGATTAATTACATTTATCTCCATTCCAGTGCCATTGGTTCACTCTTAATTCCACATAGAATCCAAAGGGATGAATCTTGAGCTGAGGCTCTGGCTGTTTCTCTCTTTGTACTCTCGGGGACCTGAGATTGGGACATTTCATCAGCAAATCCTGGTCATTAAGTCATCAACTAATGGTTATGAACTACATATGGTCACCATTATAAGGACCTGGAAAGGGGGAGAACAGGATTATATTCAACTCTCTGATTCTGCCCCTGTCTGGCCACCCATCAATTCTGCCAGAGGGTTTTTTCTCCTCCCAACCCCCCCCCCATCCCCACAGTCTGCCCAACCATCTCCCCTCCTCTGAACTCTCATTCCATCATCAACCCATTCTTGTCCATGCTCTAGACTCAGTTGCCTTAGAAAGACCACTATGAAAATCTATAACTAGAAGTCTTTGGCTTCCTTGCCTTCCCTTTTGCCCCCACTCCACCTTAATTACCAACAGCCCACTGGCCTGTATGAACAATGGAAATTTGAAGAACTCTTTTCAGTTATTAATAACTTTAAATCACTCTATTCCCAAATGCCATTTCACGTTAACCTGCTTCAAATTCCAACCTAAACACCTGGGAAGGTTTGGTTTCACTTTTTCCAGTGTTTTAAAGAAACTAAACAACCTTTTGAAGATGTTTTATGTCAGGGTTAGTCTGACAAGATGACAGACAAGTGAGATTATGGACAGAACTGTCAAACATACAGCATGTGGACCACATGCTGCCCATAAGACTATAGAGTGGCGGAACCAGATTAAAATGTAATTGAGAAATCTTTAACAAAATAAAAAAAATATAATACAACATAGATAATGTTAGTATATAGTTTTTTAAGTCAATATGCAATGACAGGGATTCATTTATATTTTGATTTGCCACCATTGCCCTAGAACACTTCCAGGGCAGGGGTTCTTAACCTTTTGTTTGTTTGTTTGTTTTGGTCATAAGCCCTCTGGGTAGCCTTTGGACTCCTGAGAACAAGGCAAATAGAAGTACATGTAGAATAATCTTACATTACATATACCTATTTATGTTTAATGGTGGCCATCTCTGATAGGGAGCCAAGGGAAGAAGACAAAGGAAAAAAATATTTAACTTTATTATATTTAAAAGAAATGGCAAATTGTAGATTTGCAGTTTCTTGTGAAATCATCTTTTTTATTATTATACTATTCTATGGAAATGCTTGTTTTATTCTATAAATTTAAAAATAATTAATTACTTAAACTGTAAAAAAAAAAAACACTTAGTATTACAAAGGAAATCAATTATATTGAAATAGTTATCAAAATTTTTTTTTTAATTTCACAGATTCCAGGTTAGGAACATCTGCTTTTGGATGTCACTAAAATATTTCCCTTTCACAAGCACTTTATTATATACAATAGGATTTCATTGAAAAAGGATTCCCCAAAGAAGAAACTTCTACCATTAATGGAGATCAGCACTTTCTTTTTAACTTAGAGTCTTAGAGGGGTGCCTAGGCAAGGCACTGAAAGCTAAGCTGAATGGACAGGATGTCATAGCTTTAAGTATCAGAGGCAAGTCATGAACCCAGGTTGACTGCTCAGGCAGCTCACCATCATATCTCCTTTCTCACTATATGAAATATTATTTGAAATCCATAAGTTGTTAGAAAGTGCTTGAAACTTTTTGAACTCTACAGATTGATTTTAATCCTCATGGCTGATGTAACCAAAGGATCCGTGGGCTTTGATGTCCATATCATTGATGAAGGCTTAGGATTTCCAAGTATTTCTATCTGCTACAAAACTGGACTTTTCTTTTATGTGTTGTCTTCCCCAATTAGAATATGAGCTTCTTGAAAGGATGGACTGTTTTAGTTTTTCTATTTGTATTTCCAGAACTAGGATTGTACTTAGGACATTATAAACATTTGATAAATGTTTTTCCATCTACTCTTTATAGAAGCTCTTATCTCTAGCAAGGAAACTTATTCCGTTTTTTGCCTTAGAATATTAGAGTAGATCTTGTGATACAAGGCTGGAAACACGAATTTTATGCTAATAGGACCCCTCAAAAAAAATTATGAGGCACAAAGAATCAAACAAATGAAGAAGATAGAACAGTTCAGGTTAGGTCTCATAATGGTACAAGGATCCCCAGTGTTCCAATCTGGTTATAACATTGGGCATGGGATACTTTGTCAGTGAAAGAATTGAACAGAAGACAGAACAGTAAATAGAAATTATTTTTACCTTAAAAAATATGTGTGTACTGGGGATAGGAGACATGTTTAACAACAAATATAAGACAGAGTCACTCTGTCACAAGATAGTCACAAGACGGGGTACTCTGTCCCCTAGAAATGTTGCCTTCCAAGGGGTTCAATGAAGAGGCAGACAGGCTCATAGCAACAGGCCCCGGAAACGTGGCCTGGTCATGGCTGAGCCAGGTGGAATGCATGGGGAAGAGTAAATGCCTTGAGAAGAAAATATAACCCTTCAGATGTTAGCACCCCAAAGAAAAGCCCCATTCATTCTTTACTAATTTACTAATTGCCACTAAATTTTGAATAGGGTAAAGTGGATAAAATACAAAATGGCCCTTATTCCTACATGGTCCCCCAAAACAACAGCAAATATCTATAAATGTTAATTTAGTGATTGGTGGTACTTCTAGTGATCCATATCCAGTGACCAGAGTAACATATTTCCAAAGGAACTTAAATACATTCCAAATAGACTTTCTTGTTATAAATTTGAAACTCAAAGACAGAAAAGTTACAACCCAAAGGAAGTAATAGCTTGTAGATTATCCCTGGAGAGGTGAATCCATGGAAAAGGTGATGGAGCTGTCATGTATCAAGAATGAAGGCAACAGTGGGAGAGAGTCCAGGTGTTACACTGATACATCAGAGGAGAATCTTTGAGGTGTTAGAGAATTTATGGCAGACTAGGGACAAGAAATTCGTGATAAAATCAAAGATGGAAGACTGTAATCTACACCAGTAAAGACCCTACCCACAACAGATCACAGACAAGACACTTTGGCCAAAAGCTGAAGTTCAAAATCTATAAGAACTTGAGAGAGATTTATGGGGCTAAGATACATTTTCTATGAATTTCCTTATCGCAAGATATTAGGAGTGGAACTGAAAAGGTCCTTCGATATCTTCTAGATCAAAATGGACATTTTATAAATGAGGAAAATGAGTATCAGAGAGATTAAAGAACATACAATAAGTGTCTAGGATAGGATTTGAATTCAAGTCCTTTGACCCCCAAATCAGTGCTCTTTATACTGTGTCACACACACACACACATACACAAATTATAAATATCTAATAATAACATCCAGAATTTATTTAATGCTTTAAGGTTTGCAAAGCACTTTACAAATGTATCATTTGATCTTCCTAACAATCCTGAGAGGCAGGAGCTATTATATTATTACTTGCATTTTACAGATGAGAAAACTGAGACACACTTGGGTTAAGTGACTTGCCCAAGATCATAGAACTAATAAATGGAGACAAAATTTCATCACAAGTTTTCCTGACTCCAGGCTTAGTACTCTAGCCAATGCATCTTAGACCAAAAAGTCTTCGAACTCTTTAATCATTCAAGACTTTGATACAACCTTATTCAATGCTTCATTGGATCTCTTACTTCATCAATGTTTCTACTCATAATAGATTCCAACCTCAAAACACACCCTTTTCCATGGTTTAACATAAATTCTTTGTTTGATTTTTTTAAAATGGTATCTCCCTATGTCACATAGACTGGAACTACAATGACAACAAATGAGTGGATCATCACAAGATTGACTCAATCCATATCCAATCTGGGCTTGCTTACTCCTTCTTGAACCTCCATTCCTAGGGGTCTACCCTTTAAATGTCAGACTTAGCTGCATAGCCCCCTGAAGCTCAGAATTCCAAAGCATAGAGATCCAGCAGCTTCAGCCTTTCTAAAGGCAAATTATAGATCATCATGACCAAACCTCTCCTATAAATTCTTCATAAAAGATCTACTAGACAAACTTGGGATCTTCAGCATTGAAAGAGCATCAGTACAGCGTGTAGGTTCTCCATCTCTCATCCCCATTCTTATTGCACAACCTTTTTTCCAATCATACCTCATTATTTTTTGCCATTTTTTGCACAAAAGTCATAATTTGTCATATTGTATGACTGCTCATGCCTATCCAACTCCTTCCAAGACATATCAATGTCTTCTTGCTTGTTTGTTTGTGTGTTTCAGAGAACACTGAAAAAACAGAGCAATTTCCCAAATACAATTCATTCTGCTCTCTTCCTCATATTTGATTCTGGTTCTAGTTCCAGTGTCTATCCAAAATACTGACAGACCAACTCAACAGATCATTCACACAATAGCATATTATAGTTTAGAAAGCAGGCAATCTTCATTTGCTTGTTTGCTTGTTTGCTTTTTTCCAAGTATGATTGTTTGTGAGCCACTTTTGTGAGTGACTATAAATTTTATTCAGGTTCTGTGTTGGGTATGTGTGAGCACAGTATTGCATGCATGTACATCTCCTCATGCATATGCATACATGTACATATGTTTATTGAGAGTTGCTGAGTTTTATCATTTCAACATTTTATATAATTGGATCATAAAGAACCAAAAGAAGCCATCAAGGCTAACACCTTCATTTTATAGATGAGGGAACAGAAGTGAAATAACTTGGGGGAAAGATCACACAAGTAGCAAATGAGAGAGATGACTTTGATCCTTTGATACCAAATCCAATCCCAGTAGTCTTTTCATTGTATACCATCTTTTCTGATGGTGGTAGTGGGGAGAAACAGATAGAAAAGAGGAGGAAGACAGAGAAAAAGAGAGAGGGAAAGAGAGAGAGACAGAGACAGAGAGAAGAGGAGGAAGAAGAGAAAAATGAGGAGGAGGAGAAGGAAAAAAGAAGAGGGAAAAGGAGAGGAAAAAAGAGAAGACAGGAGAGGACAGGACAGGACAGAAGAGAGGACAGGAAAGGAGAAAATATAGATATTTGGATACGTATACACAAGAACTCTTGAGAAAACTCATTTCTAAATTCCCCCACAGTAATAGTATAGAGTAATAAGCAGCTGTTCTGGTTGCCAGGAGTTATTATTTATTGTTCCTGCCGTGTTTGAGGAGGGAAGGGAGACCCCTGTTTTCATTTTCTGCCTCCCCAGACTATCCCAAAGCTACTTGATTTATATTTGTGAATTACTATACTTCCATTCACTCACAGGCCTTAGGGAAAAGAACCAGGGGGAAAGGAAAGAGAGACCTCTACAGGAAAATATGAAATAACTATTAGTTTTTGGAAATTTAGACTTAGCCCGCTCTCTGCTTGATCAGAGCTGTCCACTGCAGACCCTACCCAGTCACTGAATCAGAGCCTCCCAGAGCTCAAGCTTGAAGAGACTTCAGAAACCATTTAGTCTAAATCCTTCATTCAACATGTAAGAAAATTGAGGCATAATAAATGACTTGTTTAGGTCTCATGGGGCAGCTAGGTAGTGCAGTAGATAAAATGTTGGCTTGAAATCAGGGAGACTTGAGTTCAAATCTACCCTCAGATACTTACTAGCTGTATGACCCTGGGCAAGTTACTTAACTCCGTTTGCCTCAGTTTCCTCATCTGTAAAATGAATTGGAGAATGAAATGGAAAACCACTCCAGTATCTTTGCCAAGAAAACCCCAAATGGGGTCTTGAAGAGTCTATATGACTGAAAAAAAAATCAGACAAACTACTTTGAAAACTTGTGAACCTTGATCAACATGATGGCCAACCAAAGTTTCAGAGGAATTATGATGAAACATAACGCCCACCTCCTGACTCAGAGAAATATTGAGACTTTTTTTTGGACATGACCAATGTGGGGATTTGTTTTTCTTGACCATATGTATTTATAATGGGGAATAGAAGGAATTCTTTCTTCAATGGGGGAAGGGGAAAGAGAGAACATGTTTATTTGAAAATAAAATAGACAAGTAAAAAACTTGAATCATGCTTTTAGGAGCCAGGAATAAGCACTTATGTATCACCTGCCATGTGGCAGGCACTGTGCTAAATAACTTTCAAGAACTCTCATTTGATCCTCATAACAATTAACCCTATTTTATAATTGAAGAAATTGGAGCAGATAAAGATTTAAATGATTTGCTCAGGGTTCCACAGCTAGTAAGCCCAAGGATAAATTTGAACTCAGAACTTCTTAATTACAGGTCCAGCACTCTATTCACTTAGTTATCCAGCTGCCTTTAATTTCTGCTGGGGAAACAAAGGAAGAGGTAAAGTCTAAGGGAAGGAGAAAAATTCTGGGATTCAAATCAGTCTTTTGACTCTATACTTCCTCCTCCTAATTAAGATATTTGCATTTTTAAAAGAATCTCCTGAAATTAGGAATTAATAAGCAAATTGTTGTTCAGTCGCTTTTGCCATGGAATGTCCTCTTAAGAGATATTACACTGGTTTGTCATTTCTTTCTCTAGATCGTTTTACAGATGAGGAAACTGACTTGCCCAGAATCATATAGCTAGTAAGCATCTGAAGCTGGATTTGAATTCAGGAAGAAGAGTCTTCCTGACTCTTGGCTTGGCCTTCTATCCACCACCAGAGCTTCTTAAACTTTTTCCACTCATGATCACTTTTCACGTGAGAAATTTTCACTTGACCCCAGGTATATAGAGACATATGAAATAGGTATATAAATCAAACATTTACTGATAATAAATAATAATTTTGCAACCCTCACATTCAGTTAAAAGGCCCTATTATAGGGTCACAAACCAAAATTTAAGAAGTTGGGCACTACACCATTTAGCTGCCCTGTTAGTAAGTGTAGTATTTAAAAGATGCCCTTTTAGTAAGTGTAGTATTTACAAGATGTTTTAGAAACTATTCTAAAAGATTCTTTATTTATGATCTCATCCAAGTCTCACAAGAACCCACTAAATTAAATAGTACAAAGATGAGAATTCCACTTTAGGATAAGTAGAGGCAAATGACTTATCCAAGATTACACATTTAATAAGCAACATAGCTAGAATTTGACACTAACTCAGCTTTCTCCATTATCCCAAACCACAACCACTTTAACTGAATCTGCTTTGATATTTCAACAAATCTGTTCACCTATTCCTTCCCAGTTTGTATATCTGGGTCTTCCCAGAAATCCCTTGTGAAGTATATATATATATATATATATATATATATATATATATTATATATATATATATATATATATATATATATATATATTGTCCTAGAGACTATCCTCAGGTCTTTTAATATTTTGTGCATGCTAGTGCAAAATTGGGCGATCCATGGATCATTTCTTGATTTCAATCCTTTCTTTTCTTTTATACATATATATATATACATATATACATAATAAGAGTTCAATATTTATTATTCAATAATATTTTATTTTTCCAATTACATATAAAGACAACTTTCAACATTTATTTTTGTAAAATATTGAGTTCCAAATTTTCTTTACTCCCTCCCTCCCTTATCTCCCCCTGCAAGAGAGCAAGCATTAGATGATATTCTTACTGCCATTTCTTGAGTGCAAGTCCTTAATCAACCGGCAAAAATTTTCAAACACCTACTATGTGTCAAACACCATGCTAAAAAAAAAAAAAAAAAAGACAAAAAATGAAATAAATCCCTCTGTTCATGAAGCTTACTTTCCCAGTGTAAGTACATTCATTATCCCCTGCAGTCTACTTACACCCACCATATGTCTTTCAGGGGAGGGAATTTCAACACCGCTTAAATTATACTTTGCCTAGGTGACCACCTATGACGCTATTGGATGGGCCAACCTCAGCCATGACTGTGATAAATCTGATAGCAATGAGATATTTGGACCAAGTGTTGTGAACTCCTTCCTGTTACTGGGTTTTACACCCTGATAGGCTAATTTCTTTTGAATAGACAGACTTTTATGCCCTACTCCTTAGAATCTGTGCTACCATACAGGACTCTTTGTGTAGGTTAACTCCCCCTGTAAAATATCATGAAAACTCTGTTGGAGGAATGGGGAGGGGGGAAGAACAGGCAATTGAGAATAGCAGCTTTGACACAGCTATATGACTGTGGACAAACCACTTAAATTCTCTGAACCTTGGTTTCCCCATTTGTAAAATAGATGGCTAACTGGGTACTAAATACCTTATAAATCTCTAAACTCTATGGGAATAGAAGTTATTAATTCTTAGCAGAAGTCTTCTGAAATGATAAGTTGCCATACAGTGTAAGGATGTAGACAGGCATCTAGAACAGAGTGGGACCTTAGAGATTCTCAAGAGATGTATGGAGTGGGATGGGAATGGCAGAAATTAGAATTTGTGAAGGCTTCAAAGCATCAGCTTCTGCTCTAACTCCAAAAGACCAAAAAAAAAAAGGAGAAAAATTATTGAAATAGTCAAGTGTCTCCCAAAACTGAGGGATTAAAAGCCAAGAAAGGGGACCCTTTTCTTGTCTCATTCACTGTACTCTTTTCACAGCTGTTTTTATTTTTCGAAATGTACTGGAATTAAAATGCTGATTAGAATTAAGGTCTCAGTTTGAGTCTTCAAACAGGACGTTCTTTCTCTAATTAGGGGACTGCATCTCATCATCTGCTTAGCAGCAGTGAACACATGGTTTCCACCCCCTAATACTGATGGGGATGGCGGATGAAATAGACCTATCCTTTAGAATCTCATTTGCAAATATACTCACCACACTCAGCATTTTTGCCCTAATACACTTCATTTTGGGGGCCCCATCTACATTTTCTCTTTCTTTAAAATAGCATAATTTCACTTCACATATATCATAAATATATCATTTATACAAGGTTTAGATTTACATTATTATCTCATTGGATCCTTGCAACAACAGTGAGAAGGAGATGCTTTTATTATCCCCCATTTTACAGATTAGTAAACTGAGGCAAATAGGATTGCCCAGTGTCCCACAGCTATTATGTGCCTGAGGCAAGATTTGAATTCAGGTCTTCCGGACTCCAGGTCCATTGATTGTAATAATGACAACAAGTACCATAACTGTAAAAATAACTCTCAATTCCTTAGACTTGAGCATCAATAAAGTGTCCACAATTCTATGAGCTAAAAGAAGGACCATTTCACAAATACAGAAATGATCAGGGAAAAATTATAAAGCAGAAATATGTTCCACTTTTGTCAAGAAGACTTTCTTTGTCCTCCTCAAGCTCAATGTCTTTCCTCTCCCTAACGCTAGTCAATCAATCAGTCAAATCAATTAACACCTACTACGTGCCAAGCATTGTGCTAAGGAATCAAAGAAAGATACATATAATTCCTGCTCTCAGGGATCTCACAATTACATGAGGGAGAGAAATGCAAATAATAATGAACAAACTAGGGCAAACACTAATATTAAGAAAGAACAAGGGCTGCCTGTTCTTAGCATTATTTTCAGTTTATCCCACATATATTTGTTTGAACATAACTATTTGCATGTTGTTTCCCTATTAAAATGTGAACTCCTTGAAGATAAGTTTTGTTTGTTGTTGTTTTTACTTTACTTACTGCAAGTGCTTAATAAACTTTCTCTTTAGAATTTCTGCTTCCTATGTTAAAAGCAGCTAGGTTGTGCAGTGGTTAGAGTCCTGGACTTCACAAAAGGAAGATTCACTTTCCTGAGTTCAAATCCAGCCTGAGTTTGACCCTCGGCAAGTCACTTAATGCTCTTTGCCTCAGTTTCTTCATCTGTTAAATGAGCTGGAGAAGGAAATGGCAAACCACTGTAGTATCTTTGCCAAGAAAACTCCAAATGGGATCACAAAGAGTTAGATGTGATTGAAACAACAATAGTAACTTTCTTGTTTCAGTGACCCATTCCTGAGGGTACCTAGCACTTCAGTGTATTCCTCTGGTTAATCAGATTACCCTCTTATGACATCTTCACTGAATATTACACCAATTCCTTGGATTTCTGCCAATCTTGAAACCTTCCAATAAGTCTATCACTTAAGTCACTTAAACTCTCTGGTCCCCAATTTCCTCATCTATAAAATAAAAAAAGAGGAAGCACTGATGAGTAAGAACAAATACCAGTCTTCTCTCTTTGACCTACAGGGGCAATACTAAAAAGGCCCTGAAGCTATTTAAGATTGGGAATAAGGAGGTTGCCCAATAGGAACATATTTTTCTGAGAAAAGCTCCCTAAGCTTTCCTAGATTTCATGACACAAACATAGTCAAGAATCTTAGCTCTAAGTGAAACCTATTTGTTTATTAAACAAAAAATTTTAAATTATTAAATAATTATTATTAAATTATTAGTCATTGTTATTATTAAATTATTAAATAAATTTTTAAAATAAATTTTTAAATAAAATTATCTTCTGTTTTTAACCATGTGGGACTGAGTGCTTAAAATAGGAGCTGGTAGCTACCCTCAAGGGAGCATCAAATATTGATTTTACCAGGTCATCTGGGAGGGAACAGCCTGCCAAAAAAGTGAGGAGTCTGTCCAAATGTGACTGCGTCCTTTGTGTCACAAGGAAGTCTTTGTCATAGGTGTTACAATTATATTGCAGTTATATTTATATAACATCACCAACCTTCAAATTCCTTCACCCCTCCCTGAAGTATAACTTCTTTAAAAATGGGGACTTTTTCATTCATGGTTTCCATAAGGTCTAATAGGCTGTTGTGTACACTGAAGGTACTTAATAAAAGATTGAATTAAGTAGAAATGAAAGTGCAAGAATACATTGAATGGGTATGCTCTGTCCTGCACTTGGCACACTGAATACTGAAGAAATTGAAAATAGAGTCAGTCTTTGAGGAGCTTAAAATTTCTGGGGATACAACTGTCTTCCTCTGTAAATTTTGAGGGTTAGGCTAGATCAGTGATTCTCAAACTTTTGTTCTCAGTATCTTCATGTTATTAAAAAAACTATCGAGGATCTGTTCACATGGGTTATATTTATAGCTATTTACTATATTAGAAATAAAAAATAATTTTGAATTTGTAGACCCTCTGAAAGGGTTTCAGAGATCCCAACAATTCTTTGGACTACACGTTGAGACCACTGGTAGATGGTCTTCAAGATCACCTCTAGTTCTAGCTCTATGTTTTTATTGCTCTCTAAGGATTCTTGTCATTCCTATATCCTGGGATTCTGGAATTCTTCTCTTCCATACAGTAGCACTCCCTTGAGCGCAATATCCTCAATTCTCACTCATGGTCTGGGTTCCCAAAGGGCAGTTGACTGTTCTCTTGTGGTTCTAGAGATAACCCTAAAATCCCGGAGTTTCTGTTATCACTCATGAGCTCCCATGGGTAGAAAGACCTCATTGATTATGAGATAAAATTAATTCACTTTTAGAAAGAGTATTTACAAAGGAGGTATAGCAGGAATAAGTGTTATAAAAACCAACTCCACCTCCCCCCCAAAAAAATATGGGCACACTATCTTATAAATTTACACAGAATGAATGGCCAGAGTGGGCACAAATTTAAAGTGCAGTGATAGTGGGGAACATGTACAGAGAACAGCCAAAAGAGAAATATAAAACTCTTGAATACGGGAAGTCCTTGCTTGAATCCATAGCCAGATTTCTTTTCTGCTTCAAGTGCTCACATGCGTTGAAAATGCTTCATCCCGTGGAAGCTGTCTTTTAAAATCTATGTCCAACTTTGCCTTCCAAGATGCGTGAGCACTTCTCTGCTCTTGGTTGGATGCCTTATCTTCTGCTGGTCCAGTCTCTCTGATGGCATGCGCAGGGGGGTTATTTGAGGGGAAGTATGGCACTCCCTCTAAGCTCACATCACCTTCTCCCCCTCCTTGCTGCCTTCTGATACAGACCCTTAGAATCTGCCTTCTTAAGGTACTACCAAGGTCCCAAACCTGGAAACATCTGTTTTGTTTTGTTTTTTAGAACAGCAACTGGAATTAAGTGACCTGCTCAGCATCACACAGTTAAGGAAGTGTTAAATGTCTGAAGCTGGATTTGCTGCTAATTTGGATACTTCCATACTAGCTTGCTATATTATAGTCACTCCCTGAAAGTATGACAGATTCTCTTGGCCAATTATAAAATATTTTCTATGTAGCTTTCATTCAGTGACCCAAGTGCTTCACTACTTCCAAATTCATTAAAGTCCTTATTTCCATGTAGTTTAGACTTGCAATAATTGATGGACTGACTTGAGAAATCTAGGGTTTCTGGGTTTACATTAATTTGGATGGAAAGTGAAATCTCACTATTACAACAACTTCCAGATGCGAAAGTCTTCCTTGTTTCTTTCCCTCCTTGCCCCTCCTTTTCTCAAGTATAAATGACAGGTAGCCTTCTTCTCCTTACCTCTGTCCCCTCTTTCCTTAATTTTCAATCATTTATTAGTCTATTCAATTTCAGTTCTTGATTCCTATATGGGTTTCTCTTTCCTCGCTGAAAGACTCCTCTCTTTTCCCTTTGTAACTATTGAGACTATGTACATTTCTGCCCCCAAACCCAAAATCTTCCCTCTTAATTTAGTGTGTGGGATTTCTCATCTGTATTGCCAAGTAGTGCCAGGATATAACTTTTTCCAAAGGAGATGTGTGAAAGATTCATAAACTCCTTTGTCATTACCATCATTAGCATTGATTTTTTAAAAATTACTCTCCACTTGTGGCCTGGGTGCTATTATTTGTAAATGGTCCCAAACCTTTAGAGCTCCTCTCTTTAATAGGGAAAAGAAAAAGATGGTTAATAATAATATTTCCCTTTTATAACAGTTGTCAGTTCACAAAGTGCTTTCCACATAAGTGGTCTCAATTGAGCCTCCCAACTACTCTCTGAAATAGGCTATGCCATTATTATCATGCCCATTTTACAGATAAAGAATATGAGCTTTAGAGCAAGAGGTCACATAATTTTTAAAGCTACAAAGGCCTGAGGGGGGAAAAAATCTAGTCCAATCCTTTTTTTACAGATAAGGAAAATGAGGCAGGAAAAAGATGTTTAAGAGATGAAAGTCCTAAAAAAAATATTCTCTGCCCCCATTTGCTGCCACTGACCTTTATCTTAACTCCCAATTTTCCTTTCTGATTCTCCCCAGTACTATATATTTCCCATTTGGAGATTCTATAAGTAACCTTTTTTCCAAGTGGCATTTGATATGAAGAACGGAATCACAAGAATATTGAAAAATTGGAGTCAAAAATAGCCAAGATAAATAGAAATATTTCCTTTTCCTTCCTTTGCTGGAATCTTTCAGGAAAGAGAACAGCCATGGATATGCTGGTAAATGTTTTACAATTGAGAAAAAAATCTGTATATTGTACATATATACATATACATAAATGTATACAAAATACCTTTAAGGTTAATATGTACTATTGACATTTTTCTATCACTTCTAGATAATCAGCAAAACAATAATCAAGCCTTAATTTGTAGTTTTTATCAATTTCCAAGGAGTAAATGCTCTGGAAACATTGAAATTTTATACTGAAAATTAAATTTAATTTTAAATTAATTTAAATTTTACACTGAATTGGCCCTGAACTTTTCAAACTAACTCCAGACTACCACAGGGAAAACTAACTTATCCCAGTGCTTTCTTTCCCTAGCTGACCACTGATGTAGCCCTCCCTGGTGATCCCCAATAACTATAGGGTTCCCACCAATTCTTTCATTATTTTCAGTTCAATTTAGGGGTTCATGACTCCTTAAAACTGGAGTCTTTGAACTACTTCCTGTATCTTTTGCCATATTATTTATTAATCAGTCTCTAAGTGTAGGAGACCCTTAAAAAATCAACTCCACATACATACCTTCTTCCTTCCATGCCCTCCTCCAATATTTTTCTTGTTATAAGTAAAAATATATAAATATATAATTATACATATATAATATGCAGTTATACATATAACATATAATTATACATATGTTGTTATATTAAACATGTATAACTATATTACGTATGTGTGATTATATATAGTATAGTTATATATGTATAATATATAATTATATTACATGTAATTATATAAGTTTAAGAACATTTAACATCTAGGGAAGCTTTGAAGGAGAAAGAATAGAAAATGTTATTTATGCCTCTGAGGGTATAAGGACTAATGATTTCACTGAGCATGCATTCCCAATACATTCCCCTAATTCACCAATGGGTTTGCAACCTATTTCAAAGCCATTATATCATTACAAGAAATTTCCTCACAGAGGCTAGATACCCATACATACATATACATATATACAAATATATGTACATGACTGAGACATTTTTAGAATCAACTAAAGTCAGTTCCTATCAGGAGCAATGTGATATAGAGGGAAGAACACTGACTTTGCAGTCAGAGAATGGATTCAAATCCTGATTCTGACACTTAACATTTCCTTCAAATGGGTCTCGATTTCCTTACCTATAAAAAAGGACTAAGGTCCCTTCAGGTGCAATATTCCCTTGCAGCCTTAAACTCAAGTACTACCATTCCTTTATATCTGTGGGTTTCATATTCGAAGTTTTGATTATTTGCAGATTGGCCATCAATAATCAAATGGAAATTTTTAGATATTTGCCATGTATGATGGAAAATTACAGACAATACACATATGTAAAGAAAACAAAAAATATAGCAATTATAAATCCATAAAAACTGTATGTTATTAATCTATTTTATCATTTATTACCATAAATATACAGATATCAATTTATTATAATCAGTTAAATTTTGTTAAAAGTTCCAGTACACTAAAGAACTATGGGTTTGTACTTTCTTTGGGAACAGCTCCTTTATGTCACTCTACCATTCAGACTCAGTCATATGATTTCCTCCTGTGGTGATCTTTGTGCCTTTCCTAGAAGGAAATCCATGAAGCAGTTGCTGCATCTACACCAGCAGTTGCAAATACTCTGAATAGCGTATAAAATAATGTAAGAACTGAAACTTTTTTATGGGCGTAGTATATTGTTTTACTTATTTTTTTGTGTATTAGATAAATATGATCAGAATTATTTTTTTCAAAAAATGTTGGAGGGGAGTTACTCATGGCTTTTCACACTCACAGGGGTCCTGTACATCTAGCTTCTGAAAATGTAAAGGGATGACTATTTTTTGAAACAGACCTTCACCATAGATGTGCATGTTATATTTGTCAACATTTCAGTCATGTCTGATTCTCTGAGACTCCATCTGGAGTTTTCTTGACAAAGATACTGGAGTGATTTTCCATTTCCTTCTTCAATTCATTTTACCTTGGACAAATTTGAATTCAGGAAAATGAATCTTCTTGACTCTTGGTCAGGCATTCTATCCTTTGTACCATCTAACTATTCTTTTATCTAATTAATAAGTTTGCTTTCCATTACCCCACTACCAAGGATAAAATCCACAACCATTTATGGTACTGGGCTTATTCTATTATTAATTATTATTTTATTGTATATTTTACATATATATATTTCAGTTTGAAACTGATGTAGATATAGAAGTGATATTGTCATCCTCAATTTCTAGAAATAGAAGCCCATGCCCATAGAAAAGTAATTCGCCAGTGGTCATACTTAAGCTACTTGTTGGCATGGAACATGGCCATGAATAGAAAAAGAAATCTGTATTTCTTGGAATACCTGTAACATTTGGAATGGAAAAACCTGTAACATTTGACTTTGGATGGCATAATCCCACCTCCTTGTATACATCTCTCT
Source organism: Antechinus flavipes (assembly GCF_016432865.1). NCBI lineage: Eukaryota > Metazoa > Chordata > Mammalia > Dasyuromorphia > Dasyuridae > Antechinus > Antechinus flavipes. The sequence continues at coordinate 207,935,476 of NC_067401.1, read as the reverse complement.
TGTTGACTTCAATGTGCACTTAAAGAGGGAAGTCAGTGATATGTTGGACCCCCAGAAAGATCCCCATATACTAAAGAAAATAAGAATCTGAAGAAAGTGAATGTGAGCCCTCAGCATTTTCTCAATCTACTTTTTCTCTTTTGAAGCCACGGGCTTAAATCTTCTCATTAAGATAGCAGTGACTATAAAAAGACAGGGCAGCAAAATAAAACTTTGTGAGTAAAGAAGAGAACCCTGGTCTCCATCTTGTATCCTTGTACTCATTTCTAACTAGAGTAACCTCATAGAGGTTGCAAAGAGAAAAGGTGAAAAGAAAAGAAAGGAAGAGAAGGACAGGAGACAGTATAAGTAGAATATGGGTACCCCCCACTGAGATATATATATTCCACAGTGCTCTTTGCAGCTGTTGGTTGCCCTTGTGAATTAAACAGCTGGAAAGGGTTGCTTCCTTTCCTAAGGGACACTTCCTTCTTTGTGTTTCCTGTGGTCTCAGGTTTCTACTGGACACATGTGTGTGAAACTGCCCACCCCTAGAGGCCCCAGTATTTCCCCTTTTGGTCAATATGAAATAAGAAATACTGGAAATGAACAGAAAAAGATAGAGAGAGAGACAGAGAGAGACACACACACACACAGAGACACAGAGAGCAAAAGAGAGAAAGGAAGGAAAGGAGAAGAGAAAGAAAGAAAGAGAAAAAAGAAATAATGAATGAAGAGAGATGGAAAGGGGGAAAGGAAGGATAATGGGAAAAGAGAGAGAGAAGAAGAAAGGGAAAGGAGAGGAAAAAAGAGAGAGGGAGGAAGAGGAAATACAATAGGTAAAGTATTTATTCATCAAGTACTTGCTATGTGCTAAGCACTGAGAATTCAAATATAAGTCAAAAAATTAAAAACGACCCTCAAGGAACTTACATTTTACCAAGGAAAAAATAATAAATTAAAGGGAGTTATAAAGCAAGTGAGGAAGAAGTAGGTCAGGAAGAATACCCTGGGGGGAATAAGATGAAAAAGTCTGTAGAATTTGGGGACCAAAAAAGAAGCGAGCATGGATGGTATTGAGGGAGAAGAGAGAGAAATAAAAGGAGAAAGAGAGAATGGAAAAGGGAGAAAGGAAGAAAAAAAGGAAGGTAGAGAGGGGAAAGATAGAGAAGAAAGAAGAGACAGAGACAGAAAGAGAGGCAGATAGACAAAGAGACAAAGATGGACAGACAGACAGAAGAAAGACAGACAGATTAAAAGAAAGAAAATCAAAAATAGATTTTGGTGGTGTGTGCTCTCCTTCCACTGATGCATTTAATAAACTCTCTTGCCCTTGAGTTCCTGAAGCTGCCCCAAATCAGCCATTTATAGATGAGGTTCTCTGAACAAAACTAAACCAGTCCTTAAGTGACAGAGTCCATTGGCAGGTCCATTCTCAAAGCCTTTCCAGCTTGATAAGATCTGCCAGACCTTTGAGACCCAAAGTTCCTTCTCATATCACTCTCAAGCTTTTTTAATGTGGGAGTTCAGTGGAGCACTCAGCAATGTGGCTCCCCAATGGCTCCTTTCCTCTGCCATTGTTGCAACTAAGTCTCCCGAGTTGAAATGACTTGATGGGTTTCCCAGACTTTCTAAGTTTTCAGTGCACATGGGCACTAATTGCAGCAGGAACTGAGCTTTGGGAGCTGGTGGTCTTTGGGGAGAAAAAAATATTAAAAATGGGGAAAGGGGAGGAGGAGGTGCTTGTCATTTAAATTTTTTTTCAAATACCATTTAGTTGGAACAGTTAATACTTGTGAAAGAAATGGCAGCCCCAGAGGCTTAAGGGTAAGGATTCTAGAACTGAGGGTGGAAATCCAGTCTCCTCTATAATTCTGAAACCTGGAGATTTCTAATGTTTTAAACCCTCTCCCCTATTTCCTGCTGCCTTATTCTTCCTGACTGTAATCTTGCCTATTAACCCAGAATGGCTTGATTTAAAGGGGAACAGAGAATTTCAAATAGTTTCAAGGTATTCACAATCTTAAAGCCACTATCCCACCCTCTATTTTGCAACCCACAAAGAAGTGTTTATTTCCTTCAGCACTTTTTGATTAAAGTTGGGTATGTAGTGTTTAAGAAGTTCTTTAAAATGATAGGCAGATTTCCCAGCACCCACTTCTCCATGACCTCTCCACTGTTCCAGTTTTACTTTTTATTTGTTTCTGAGTCCAAAGTACAAAACCAGAATGTATTTCCATGGAAAAAGTCAGTCTTTTAGAACTATTCCTTAAATCCAAGAGAAGTAGCAGAATGGGCAAGTGAGAACAATTTGTTCCAACAGCCATTAAGGCTATTGAAGCAGGTATTCTAGAAGACTTAAAGCTTGATCAGACAGCAAGGATGCCAAGGTCATCCATCCACTGTATTCCAGTCCATTTCCAGTTGTCTTGACTTTTGTCTTGTCACTGGATTTCAATTATTCTGGAAGAGAGAATAAGACTGAGGAGTTTGGACAACTCTGCTTCACTTATATCCAATTCACAAACATCACCCTGTGTGTGATGTCACTGATGCTCTTTGAAAAACAAAGGACAAACATCAACAACAGCAATGTTGGTCTAATGGAAAGGATGTTAAATTAGAAGGAGAACTATTTGTATAGCATCTCCTATGTACTAGACACTATGCTAAGCACTTTTACAAATATTTTATTTGTTCCTCACAAAAATTCTATGAGGTAGATTGTCTTATTATCCCTATTTTACAGATGAAGAAACTTGCCTAGTGACTTGCCTAGTGATATGGCTGATGTAGTAGACATTAGATGATGGTGGGCACAAAATGTTATGAAGAATTCACACTGGGCAATCTCTTTGGCAAAAGGTAGGTTTATTTAGGGGAAGATTTTGGTGCTCAAAACTCTTGATCTTCTTCTTGACAAAAGGTAAGAAATGAATACCCCAAGATTTTTCCCTGCTTCTCATCTAAAGTTGGGCTATCAGTTGGGAACCCAGCAAAGTCTCAGGGATCAGTTTTATCAATTTTTCAGTTTCCCTCTGTCCACCACACCCACCATTCAGGATCTCCTCACCAAGGTCACATAGCTAGTAAATTTCTGAGGCTGAATCTGAATTCAGCTCTTCCTCACTCCAAATCCAACATTCTCTATCACTCTACTGCCTATTTTATATTCCATTGAGTCCCTTAAAGCTCTAAAAAGATGATTCTGAAATCCCAAAGATGTTTTCCAACTCTCACATTCTAATTATGTAACTTTAGACAGAAGGCTTTGCCTTTTTAAGTCTTAGTTTCTGAAACCATTTGAGTAGTAATGCTCAAATTTCCTTATGAAATTGTGTGGGGAGGTTATCTTGTAAAAACATAAAATGTGCTGTAAGTACTAGCCATTGTTATTGTTATGTAAAGATGAGCTTCTGCTCTGGCATTAGATGGAAAGGTTTAAGTGCTTAAGATGGGAAGATGGGCTAGGATGGCTCAGAATAGGAGTCTAGCTTGGCAGAAAGGTGCAGTGGGCAATAGGTTGAATTTCAGAAGAGTAGAGATCAAGTTGGAAGCATAGACTAGATAGGCAAGAAATTATAGATCAAGAGAGCATAAATTTTAAAATGTAAGGCACCTAAGAGGTCATCTAGTCTAATCCCCTCATTTTTCAAGGAGAGAAACTGAGATCTATAGACATTAATTGATTTGTCCAAGGTCACAGAGCTAGTTAGGATCTAAATCGACATTCAAACTCAGGTTCTACAATTCCATTGCACCAAATTAAATGTAGGGCTGTCAGCTAAAAGAGGAAAAGGCAGATAAAACCTTGAACCTCGTGAGTTCAGTTTCCTCTTTTATAAACTGATGGGTTTACATGGTGTCTAAGGATGCTTAGAGCTCTAAGTCAAGAAGTATTGATTAAGTATTAATATAAGTCCCAAGGATATAGAGAAAGACAAAAAACAATCTTGTTCTCAAGAAGCTCACATTGTAATTAAAGGAGATAACCTGCAAAAAATTAGGTCCAAATTATATGTATTTCATACAGTGGATTCAGAGATGATCCACACAGATAATTTAAAGATGATCAACAGAAAAAAGTCATTTGAATGAAAGAGAAGATCAGGAAGAAAAATCAGGAAAGTAGGATTTTTTTTCTCAAGTGGGACTTGAAAAAAGACAGAAAAACCAAGAAGTAGAGATGAAGAGTGAGAGCATTCTAGGCATAAGAGATTAGAAATATTTTTACATGATTGCACATGTATTACATAAATCTAATTCTTGGGGAAGTTTTAATGGAGAAGCTAAGATTTGAGTTGGTCCTTGAAGGATGTACTGTATTTGAATTAGAAGATCTGTCTCCAGATGTTCTAGTCTTAACTAGGTGAATCCTGATGTTCAACCTTTCAGATCACCCCCACAACCAAAAGAGAATTACCCATTTCTTGACACTTAGGAAATTCTCCTGAATTAACTCTCTCCCTTGGGAGGTGGATTTACAATACTTAACTTTATTCTTAATGTAAGGTTGAAGGTCTAAAGCAAGGAAAATAAAACATGTGAGAGGTATTCTGAATTGATATGGCTGAATCTCTCTTGGCCAAATTGGGGGTGGGGTGGGGGAATTTGTGAATTTTATTCCAAATCAGCCAAGATATATAGAAAAATTTCCATGAGATATGGCCATTCTCTTGTTAAGTAAGTAGCACAGTAGATGAATGCCATTTTAGTCTCTGCAATGAAATATGCTCTGACTATAGTAATCTCAGGTTGCTTTCATGGGGATAATGGCTTCTGGTTCAGGAATTGAAACCTGGCTTTGCTTAATGCCTAGTTCTTGGGCAATAAGCCCTCTCTTGACACCTGATATCTTTTGCAATCAGAGCATGCATGTATGTTCTGGGAAGTTAACTGGAGCTTCTCTCTCTGATTGTTTCTCTAAATGAGGTTCCTTCTGTACTTGAAGCCTTCCTCTGTTTGTGTAATCCATCACCGTGCTAAAGAAAGGGGCCAAAGATGGTGAGAGGCAGAGCAGTGGCTAGGATTTCAATCTTAGCCCTGCCACTATACAATTGGCTATGTGACTTTGGGCAACCCCTGTGCTTTCTCTAAGCCTTTCTCCCTTGACGAATGAAAGATTGAACAAAATGGTCTCAGATCTTTCCTAGCTCTAAACTCTATGATCTTAGAAAAAGTAAAAATAAAAACACCAAATCCACCAGAAAAGGCTGATGGAATCCTCTACTCTATCTAACATGTATGACTTTGCTTTCAATTCAGTCATTTTTAATAATGTTCAATTCTTTGTGACCCTATGTGGAGTTTTCTTGACAAAGATACTGAAGCTATTTGCCTTTTCCTTCTCTAGTTGATTTTACAGATGAGGAAACTGAAGTTAAGAAGATAAAGTAATTTGCCCAAAGTCACACATGTAGAAATTATCTGAGGCCAGATTTGAAATCTGGAAAATAAGACTTTCAGATTCCAAGCCCAGCTTGGAGCTAGTAGGTAGAGCCACTACCTATTCGCTACTGAGCCACCTAGCTGTCCAGATCTTGCTGTGCCTATGTTTTAAAATTGTTAGAATTGCTAGAAAATTGTTAGAGCTAGTTATTTTCCCTGAGCTCAGTCGCAGATTCATTCTTATGTACTGCAGTTCATCTAATTTCCTTTGCTTTTGTTTTGACCCATTTAGGTGTGTCTTCAATTACTTGAGAAGCAATACTATATGGCTGAAAAAGTCCTCAATCTGTGACAAAGTTCTTAACCTCTTTTGAGTAACTTCGTGAAAATAAATGCATAAAATAGCTCATATTGCAATGGAAAACAATTATATCAAAACATAGTTATCAATGTATTTTTTTAAAAAAAAAAAAACATAAGTTTATAGGTCCCAGTTTAAGAATTTCCGATCTAGAGTCAAGAGAGTTCAAATTTGGGTTCTGTCATTCACTTACTGTGTGAGTTGGGGCCAAATCACTTCATTTTAAAGGTATATATGGGACATAAATGATTTTTAAAGTGGCAAAAATCTCTTTTAGGTGTAGGAGGTCAGAATAGGGGTTTTGGGATTTTGAATTAAATTAAGAGTCAAACTTGAATTAGTCCTACTATAATTCATCGTGGTATAAGAGAGACCCTAAGTTCTTAAAGACCATTGCCATTGGAACCCAAGTACTAGAAAATCCCACCAAGCTTCAAATATGGACCTGATGATGGATCTGGGCACCTGCAACCCCAAGAGGACCTGCCTCACCAAGTTTCAGAAACTTTGTTTCCAAGTTAGGAGGAAAGATTATCTGTTTTTCAACTACAACTTTTTTTTGTGTGTGAGGCAAATTGGGGTTAAGTGACTTGCTCAGAGTCACACATCCAGGAAGTGTTAAGTGTCTGAGATCAGATTTGAACTCAAGTCTTCATGACTCTAAGAGCCATGCTCTATCCATTATTCCATTTAGCTGCTGTAACCACAGCTCTTACAAATCATCTTTTAAAGTTTAGAGGGATTGTAATTAACATTGGTGAAAGGAAATCCCATGTTTATGAAATACGGCATTCAAATATTAAAATGTGCCCCTAGACGAGATGTCTTGACCTAAGGAGCTCTGTGCAGAATTTGAAATAAAATCTGTAAGAAATGATCTGAAAATAACATTTCCTTTAAGAAAAAAGTTCCAGTAGGGGTCAACAGCTCAATGGAATACAAATCCAGCAACAGACAACAACAGCATATGACAGCAACACATCCTCTGAGGAGAAATAATGAGCATCAGCTTTGGATCTGAAGAGGAGGAGACTACCAAGGTGACACAGAGCAGCAATCATAGGGCATTACTGGGTTGCTAGGAGACAAAGCCATGAGAGGTGGTCTAACTAGCATGCATCCTTAGGATCAAGAGTTTTAAGGAAATGTTCCCTGTCTCAACAGAGACATGGAAAATCTGTAAGATATTGAACACATTTGTTTATAAGGATTTTGCTTTGTTGTTTTATTTTGTCCTAATTAAATGCTTTGCTATTGGATTTGTGACTTTTATTGGTCAAAAATGAGTTTCATGAAGACTTGACTCTACATTTGTATAACTATGACTACCCCAAACATCCCAAAGTTGAATCTGGGGATAATGAGGAGTTTCAGGATCATTATTTTTCTGTTTTTTATGTCTATAGTAATAAAAATAGCATATGTACTATGCTTTGTATCTTAGGAATTCCTGAAGATACTATGTATCATATTCTACAATATACCAAATATGACAAAGTATATACAGCACTTTATAATTGTGAAGCTATATAAAGGAGAAAAAACTAGGTGAAACTGAAAGTAAGTTAAATTTAGAGTCAGAAGGCCTGTGATCAAATCCTAACTGATGTTTTCTACCAATCTTAGCTTGAACAAATTACATTTCCTTCATCTGTAAAATGAGGGAGCTAGATTAGTCACTAAAATCTCTTCCAGTTCTAAAAGTAATGATCTATTGAGTATTGTTGTGAATAAATCAAGTATTGTTAATTCATATTAACATGAATAACATTTTATTAATTTTACTTACATTTATTTATTACTTCTTTGTGTCTAATGATAGTCATCTTGGGGGGATAGAAAAATAAAGAAATTTACATGATAATTATGTTGTATATTTGGAGAGAATAGCAAATTGTACATGGTAGATTTGCAATTTTTAGTGCAATCACTTTTTATTGGATTATATTGTGGAAACACTTGTCTTTTCTGTAAATTGAAAATAATTTTTTAAAATTTATTTACATTTATACAAAGAATAATAGTAAAAGAAGGCTCTGACTTCTGAGTCAAGAGCTAAGGCAGTTTTCCTTATAGACCCTCAGACCTACTCAACTGTGAACCCTACAATTAGTTTTGTGTTGGTTTTGTTCTACTCCCCAGGTTGCTGCCTCTAACTCATCCTAAACCCTATCAATGCAAAGCCCAAAGATTTAGTACAGCTTTGACAGATTCTTTCAGGGATTTATTTTTTTATTTTTTTAGCTATGTTTAGCCATCACTAAAGGACACCAATGCACCCTTCCCATATTCAGTCAGCACTCCTACCTCATAACAGCACAGATGTGCCATTTGTCAAGAGATTGAGAGAGCCTGACCATCATGTCCTCTGTGTGTGTGTATGTGTGTGAGAAGGCAGTGGGGGTTGGGCTAAGTAAAGGGTCTTCCCCTAAGCTGCTCAAACTTGATATGGGTTTCTTTCTCTGCATTTCTCTCCTACCATAACAATGAGAGGAGACAAGTTATTACAAGATTCTCCCACCATTTACAAAAAACTCTAGGCATAGAGATCAATCATATCTTTTTCCCCCCAGGCCACTTTATTTTCCAGAGCTTTAAAGCGTCTAATCCAATTAATCTTCCTATGGTCCCAGTCAGGAGCAGACTTGCCTACCATAGGCTACATCTTAGATACAGGAGAGAGACATAAGCCAGGAGAATTTAGTGAGTTGCCAAGATCACCTGCCCCATTCTGTTGATTGGGAAATAAGCACTCATCAAGTACCTACTATGGGCTAGACCTTGCACTAAGTGCTTTAGTAGTAGTAGTAATTGCAGGGGTAGCAGTAGTGGTGGTTATGGTGGTGGTAGTAGTAGCAATAATGGTAATAGTAATAGCAATGGGGTATCTGGGGTATTCCAGGAGGATTAGCACCTCTGCTGTTTTGCTGACCCCTTTTCAGGGCTATTCTTCAACCTTGGGTGTCTACTTGTCACTCAGCTTTCATCTGTTGCTGCAAGAAGCTGTAACATGTGCAGCTATCACACCCTGGTAAAATCATCTTGGCATATGGGCAGAACCAGGTTGAGAGTAACTGACAGACTTCAAACTCATCCATGAGTTAGATGAGCATTTATTCCAAGCATGTGATGACTTCTCGTTGAGAAATGAGAATAATTTGTTCCAATGACCATGAAGGCAGCTGTAGCAAGTACTGTGAAAGTTTAGAGCTTGGTCAGATATTGAAGATGCCAAGGTCATCTACTGCATCTGGACCATCACTGATCATTTTGGCTTTTGTCTTTGCACTAAACTTTGATAACTCTGGTAGAGAGAGCAAGGCTGATGACTTTGTGCAACTCTGTCTCTTCAAAAACAAAGGACAAACAAAAATAATAATAGTAGTAGAAATAGTAGTAATAGTAGTAGTAGAAGCAGAAGTAGAAGTGGAAGTAGTAATAGTAGTAGTAGTAGTAGTAATAGTAGTGGAAGTAGTAGTAGTAGTAGTAGAAGTAGAAATAGTAGTGGAAGTAGGAAGAGGAGGAGGAGGAAGACTAGAAGTAGTAGTAGTAGTTTAGTAGTAGTAGTAGAAGTAGTAGTAGTAATAATAGTAGTAGTAGAAGTAGTAGTAGTAGTTTAGTAGTAGTAGTAGAAGTAGTAGTAGTAGTAGTTTAGTAGTAGTAGTAGTAACAGCAGCAGCAGCAACAACAGCATCTAACATTCATAAAGCTCTTACTATTAAAAAAATAAGTCTAAGAGAAGAGGATCATACACTTCAAGCTGGGAATGACCTTAAAAGCAATCAAGCCCACCCCTCCCATTTTAAAGATGAGGAACCTTAAATACAGAGAGATTAAGAGACCTGTCCAGTATTACTTACCTAGTCAGTATATAAGGAGATATTTGAATCCAGGTCTTTTTTTATTATAGCTTTTTTTTTTATTGATAGAACATATGCATGGGTAATTTTTTTTTTTTACAACATTGTCCCTTGCACTCACTTCTGTTCCAACTTTTCCCTTCCCTTCCTCCACCCCCTCCCCTAGATGGCAGGCAGTCTCATACATGTTAAATATGTTAAAGTAAAAAAAATATATGTTAAAGTATATCTTAGATACAATATATGTATGCAAATCTGTACAGTTCTCTTATTGCACAAGAAGAATTGGATTCAAAAGGTAAAAATAACCTGGGAAGAAAAATAAAAACACAAGTAGTCCACATTCATTTCCCAGTGTTCCTACTCTGGGTGTAGCTGCTTCTGTCCATCATTGATCAATTGGAACTGAATTAAATTTTCTCTTTGTTGAAGAAATCCACTTCCATCAGAATCGATCCTCATACAGTATTGTTGTTGAGGTATATAATGATCTTCTGGTCCTGCTCATTTCACTCAGCATCAGTTCATGTAAGTCTCTCCAGGCCTTTCTGAAATCATCCTGCTGGTCATTTCTTACCGAACAATAATATTCCATAGTATTCATATACACAATTTATTCAGCCATTCTCCAATTGATGGGCTTCCACTCAGTTTCTGGCCACTACAAAGAGGGCTGCCACAAACATTTTTGTACATACGTGTCCCATTCCCTTCCTTAATATTTCTTTGGAATATAAGCCCAGTAATGACCCAGGAATCTGGGTCTTCTTGACTTTGAGGTCAGTGTTCTAACTTCATACCACGCTGTCTCATCATAAAGAAGCTATTGTCTTTCACAGACAAGATCAGCTCTGGGAAAAATATTGAACAGAAGCAGTTTCCATAGTATCTCCAACCTTAATTCTATCCAACAAATCACAGACACATACACACAACACATATACAAATACATACACAATGACACAACTTTACCACACATGTAAGATGCTAGTTGCCTCTGTCATCACAATGCTGCTACCAGATCTGTAGCTAGAGCCCACTCATTCTTGGTCCATCCTGTCAGTTTCCCAGATCTCCCATTTTGATAAGACTTGGGCATAGAACCTGGCTTATATCTGAGCTTAGGAGCCTATCTCATCCCACATTCTGCCATCTTTGAAATGTTCCCATCTACAGAATCTGTCTTCCTTTTTTTACACACCTATCAGCACTTCCTTTTAAAGCAAAATGGTTTTTGAAAGTAAATTATTTACAAAGGAGATACTGAAGTTACAACTTATTTATGTAACTGGGGAAACACACCCGCAAAATATCTCAAAAGAGCCTTCCTCAGTATTTGTGTGACCCTAGACAAATCATTTAGCCTCTATTTACCACCTTTTCTACAAAAGGAAAAGGTCAAACTTTTTTTTTTTTATTGTTGTTCAGTCATGTCTGACTCTTCTATAACCCCCTTTGGGGTTTTCTTGGCAAAGATACTGGAGTGGTTTGCCATCTCCTTCTCCAGCTCATTTTACAGATGAAGAACTGAGGCAAAAAGAATGAAGTGACTCCCTCAGATGCATACAGCTAGTAAAAGTCTGAGGCCCAATTTGCACTCAGGTGTTTCTAACTCCAGGCTTTGCAGGGTATCCACTTAGAGACCAAGCTGCCCCAGGGTCAGATGACCTCTAAGAATCTATGATCCCATCACAACAGAATGTAAAGCCAGAAGAACCTTTACAGATCATTCAGTCATTATAAAATGTCAGAGTTGGAAATCTCAGAAGTAAGCTACCAAGACCAATCCATATCTGGACAATTTCTGATCCCCTGGGTTAATCCTATTTGCAAGATAACTGACAGTGCTTTATCTTTGCATGAATACCTTTAAGCAAGTGTTACACACTCCTTCCCAAGCAGTAAAATGCATTTGGGAATAGCTCTAGTTAGCATTACAGATTCATACAGTCATAGATTTAGAGCTGGAAGGAACCTTAAAAACAATCTCCCTTCATTTTATGGAGGAGAAATCTGAGACACAGAGATAACCCAGTCTGAACTTGCTCAGGGTCATTCAACTAATGAAAATCAGAGATGAGATTCAAATCTAGGTCTTTGTGACTCAATGTTCAGTAACTTATTCATTATACTCCATTGCCTCTTAAAAGTATCAAGAAGATTTCTATATTTCAAGCTGAAATCGTCTTTCTGAATATTTTAACATGAATTAAGGAAATATTTCTTTTTATAGTATCCCCCACACACCTCAATTGTTCCTAGCTCTGCCCTCTGGGGCCAAGCATCACATGTTTGATACTGTGACACACGTTCATATATTTGAAAATAGCTGTAACGGTTTCTCCAGATCTTCTCTCATTCAGACTAAACATTCCCTACTTCCATAAATGGATTCACCTATTACTGACCCCAAGGCCCTTCATCATTCCAGTTGCTCTCTGGGGGCATTTTTCTTCAACGTCCTTAAAATGTAGTAGCATTAATTGCAGAAGCCTTAAAAGACTACATAGGCCATATTTGCTAATATGTAATCTAAGTATATTAAGTAATTACTCCCTTACAAAGAGAAGGACAATGAAAGTGGTTAAAACAGACACTAGTAATGATAAATATAAATAAAGCATGCATATTTGGTTGAAAATGTAAAAATTATGTTATATATATTATGTATTGATATATTTTATATTGATATTTGAATAATTTTACTGTACACTTACATATTGGTTTTCATTCAAAAAGATTCATTTTAGAGACTTGATCTAGATTTACCAGTGATTTGTATTCAAATATGCCACCTCAGAAAGCTTTTATTTTCTTTTCTTTAACATTTTTATAAGCCTCAATATGCTTTCAGATTTATTTTTCGCTATATTTGTAATGACTCGTGAATTGGTATTAGTTGTTGATTTGGGACCCTTGCCTTTTTTTTTTTTTTTTGCACATGTCCTTTGAAAATACAGGTTTATATGCCCAAAGGACTATCAAACTGTGTATACCCTTTGATCCAGCAGTGCCTTTCCTGGGCCTATATCCCAAAGAGATCATTAAAAAAGGGAAAAGGACTCACATATGCAAAAATGTTTGTAGCAGTCCTTTTTGTAATGGCTAGGAACTGGAAACTGAATGGAAGCCCATCACTTGGAGAATGGCCCAATAAGTTATGGTATGTGAATATTATGGAAGATTTTGCAAGGGTGAATGTTGAAACTATCTATGCATATGTTTTGAAAATAAAAAGCTTAAAAAATGTGGGTTTAAAAATAAAGGAGGAAATTTTAACTGCAAGAAATTGAATAAAAAATTTTTCATGAAGAAAATTGATGCAACCAGAATAAGAACATACATCTTAGACTAAGAAAAATCATTCCAATTAATATCTCTGATGAGTGTCTAAGAACTAAGATACATAAAGAAAATTAAAACTACTGTTTAAAACTTAAAGCCAGTTCCCAATGGTGAAACAGTCAAAGGATTTGAACAGTTCTCAAAAGAAGAGTTATAAACAATTAACAATCATATGAAAATATGATCCCAAACCCCAATATATGGATTCCAGTCAGTTCTTATGTTTTGAGGCATTTTTTCATAGGGTAAAATAAAAATTATCCCATACCCAATGAAAAAATGAGAAAAAACTCTAATAATAATAGAAATGCAGATCAAAACAGCAATAAATCATTTCAAACCCAGGAAATTGGCAAAGATAACAAGAGATGGAACTTGTCCTTGTTGGCTTTAGTAAATGCTTATTGAATTGATTGATTGAAAGGGATAACTTTTTGGGTGGGGAAAGGAGTTTGTATTCTCATAAATGAATGTGATATAAAAAGAAAAGGCATCAACCAAAAATTCTCTGTGTAGCCATACTGGTTTCTTCTACACCTCCTCTGTTGCTTCCTCCCTTAGGGATCATTATATGTTTTTATACACAGTACTAAATCCCACTCAAAGTGATTTCACAGCTAAGACCTCATTTAATCTTCACAACAAGTCCATGAAGTATGTAGGGCAGGTGTTATGTTCATTTCCCATGATTCACCCAGAATCCTCTAGCCGCTCCACTGAGTGGCAGAGCTAAGACTAAAACTCCACTCTACTGATTCCTAGCCTAAGGATTTTCCACTACTTCATACTCTCTTTCTCTGAATTCCAAGGATTTGAGATGGCTTTAAGGGAATCAACTATAATTAACTGGAGGAGGCTATCAGCAAAAACACCCTATTCAAAAGGATTATGGGATTTAAAGTTGGAAGGAGGGACCTTAGAGACTATCTATTCCAATCCTCTGATTTTTACAGAGGATGATTTGAAAGCTACAATGATGAATGACTTGTCCAGAGTCATACAAAGAATAAGCTACACAGCCAGGATTCTAGGCCAGGTCCTCTGACTCCAAATCCAGATGTGGCATAATCTCTACCCTAAAAGAGTTTATTTATTTAACAGACACTATCATATAAGCAACAATTCAGAATACCACAGATGAAGAAACTGAGACCCTGAGAAGTTTAATGGTTTACATACAACAGAAGCTTATTTTATATGTATTAATTTGTATTAATGATATTTAATTAATTATATTATAATTAATAATTATGTAAATTAACAATTAATTATTGTGTAAATATTCTGTCTGGGCTTATACAACCTCAGGCCCTTAAAAAATTGGCAGATATGATGGCCAAGCCACCATCAATAATATTAGGAAGATCACAGAAAACAGGAAGAGTTACTACAAGATGGGAGAAAGGCAAATATCCTGATTTTCAAGTAAGAAAAGTCATGCCAGACTAACCTCATTTCCTTTTCTGACAGGATTATCAAGGGAAATGATGTGAATATAATTTACCTGAATTTTAGCAAAGCTTTTGGTAAAGTATCTCACAATATTCTTATGGGTAAAATGGGAAAATATGAATAGTAAGATAATACAATAAGTTGAATTCAGGAGGGACTAGATGACCAGCCTCAAAGAATAGCTATTAATGATCGAATGTCAACATGGCAGGAAGTTTCCAATGGAGAACCCCCAATGATCTTTGTTTGCCTTCAGTTCTTCAACATTTTTATCAATAACTTAGATGACATCATACATAGTGTTTGCATCAAATTTGCAGATGGGTGAAATAACTAACACATTAGACAAAAGTCAGGATCCAAATGGATCTTGACAGAGTTAAACATTGAGCTGCATTTAATAAGATGGAATTCAACAGGGATAAATATAGTCTTGTATATATATATATATATATATATATATAAATCTCAACTATTGTGCAAAAAAAAAAAAAAAAAAAAAGAGAGAGAGAGAGAGAGAGATTAGACTTGTTGTATTCAAATCCAGAAGGTAAAATCAGGAACAACAAGATGTTGCAAAGCGGTCAATTTAGATTTGACATCAGGAAAAATTTCCTACCAATTAGAGATAATGAAAAATGGAATGGGCTGCCTCAGTTTGGGATAGATTCTCCTTCTCTAAGATCTTTAGACAGAAACTAGATGACTTTTCCATGACTGGAATGTTCTTCCTTCTTCCTGCTGACCTCCCTGTCTTCCTTTAAGTACCACTAAATCCTATCTTTTGCCAGTTTTTCTCCACTCCTCTTAATTACATGTACCTTTCCTCTGTCAACTATTTCCTATTTATTTTATATGTAGCTAGCTTTGCACATATTTGTATTTCCCACACCGCCCCCCACCAATGTAAACTTGTTTTTTGCCTCTCTTTGTATCCCTAGCTCTTAACACAGTGCCAGTCACATAGTAGGTAGTTGATAAATGTTTATCGAGTTATTGGTTGTTGGGTATGATATGAAGGAGAATCATCTTGTGTGTAAGTTGGACTAGATAGCCTTTGAGGTCCCTTCTAACTTTAAAATTCTATATTTCAAGATTCATTTATATATTATCATATTGTCTCCCTAGTGAAACATAAGTTCCTTGAGAGCAAAGGAGTGTTTCATTTTTGTCTTTGTATTCCCAATGACTAGCTTAGGATCTGCCCTATAGTAGGTACCTAATAAATACTTGTTAATACATTGATCAGAAAGGACTTTTCCATCTTTTATATTCGATACATAAGACAAAGTGCTAAATTATTTGGTATAGAGAATGAATATCAAAATTAACTGAACTTCAGCAACTTTTTGTTGTTTGGGGAAATTTATTATAATTTGATGTAGCCTGTGATTGACTCTTCCTAGTCTAGTACTGGCCCACTTCCTCTTTCCTTAGCTACTAACAGCCATCTGCCTCTCCCCTCTTACCTCATGGCTATTCATTCCTTTTCCTGAATTCTGCAGTTATTCTAAGCAGTCAGTTCTAGGTATATATTTATCAGCCATTTTGGCTGGTATTACTAGTTTAACTCCCAGCAAATGGTTCTAGACTACAAATGACTCTGTCTTGTCCGTAGAAGAGTCCAGTGGCTAGTTCCAGGGCCTCTCTCAAAGGCATAATGTGCTGCTTAGCCTGCTGTTCCATTCCAAGGTCCATATTTTTCCTTCCCTACACCCTGGTCTGAGATGGAGCATAGGAAGGTTGATTTCTCCTAATGGCCATCCATTAGCTAGGAGAAAAGTCATGAATGTCCTACACCGTATTCCATTCCTGAACTTGGAGCTGGGACAGAGAATGTAGATGGTTAGGAAGGAGGTGATTTGTGGTTTCATTTTTTTTAGGGAGCTACAGGTGAGAAATCTCCCTTTGCTAAAACAGATTAAGTATCTATTCTCCAGCTTTTAGTCTTAGAGGGTTTCCAGGGACAGTGAGGAGCTGATTGACCAGCAGTACACAACCTGGTTAAATATTTACTTAGAGATGTTTAATCCCAAATTTCCATTATTTTACAGCTGAGAAACCTGAAGTCCTAGAGAAGTGACTTCACCAAGGTCACACAATTTATTACTGGAAGAAAAGTAAGTATTTACTTATAGTCTTCTCTGATTTGGGCAATTAGATAATTTTAACTCATAGTATGAACTAAATCTGGCCTCAGACATTTAACTTCAGTTTCCTCAAAATGGGGATCATAATAGCATCTCCTTCCCAGGGTTGTATTGAGAATCAAATGAGATAATAATTGTAAAAGATTAGCGAAGTGTCTGGCACACAGTAAGTACTATATAATGTTTGTTTTGGTTATTATTATTATTGTTAATTATACCACATTGCCTCAACAAAGTACAAAACAGTAGTATTATCTAGGACAAGTTCCTTCCAGGATCTGGGTTTCTGTATCTTCCTCTATAAAATGAGAGGGTTGTACTAAATGATCTCTCCCTTCAAGCTCTAAATCCTAGGACTGACAATGATCTCCTAAAATAATATACAATTGTTCCTTTTATAAACCTGCTTTTCATACTATAAATGCCTCTTTGTCTCTACTCTCCAAATGACCTTGTGCAATACTTTCTCTGGTTCTACTTCCCCAACTTCCTATCACTTTGGCAACTGACTATTACTCCCCAGTGTTCTATATGTAACTCTGATTGGCTGCAATTTCTAATGCTATTGTTCATGAACCCTCACAAGGGTGCTTCCTAATAATAATCAGCAACTATTCTCAATTATTTTTAGAAAGTGTATTTACTAAAAAGGTATAGTAAAAACAGCTGGCACAAAAGCAATTCCTTTGCCTCCATCACCTAATACATAAAGTTCCTGAGAAGGTAAATTGAAACATAAAATACAAAAATAGTGAGAAAACACATATATCAGAGAAATTAGGTACTAGTAGTCCTTTTATTTCTTCAAAAGTCATGACAAGTTTCTTTTTAGTTGTGGCTCTCTACTGGATTTTATTATAGGGTCCATGGCTGAGACTTCTCTCATACCTGAAATGTCATAAAGCAGAGTTGCATTTCCCCAATGCATCTTGTTTGCCCTTAGCTTAATTCAACTTTAATTCAGATGCTGCTATCAATCACTATAACTCTGTGGAAACTACCCTACTGATGAGAGCTCCCAATGTCATAACCTTTCCAAATTCCAAAAATGTTTGTTGGAGGAGGAAGAGCAAGTTTTTCCATTGACCTCACTATCCCCATTACCCAGTAATTCTTTCCCAAGATCTTTATTGCCTTCAACTGCTATGTTCCAAATGATCTGGCTACTTTTACATGGATCCCAAAGGTGTATTTGACTCTTTCGGTAAATAATAAGATACTTCATATGTGGGGCCATCTGTCTCTACCTATTAATTAAAGCACTTTCCCCTCCCTCACATTAAGGAATTGTTCACAACAATTTTTGATTGATTCAATTGAGTTACCTAGGCCTTCTGTGATTGGATCAGGGGAGGGGAGTGGGTTGAATCCTACCTTTATGTTTGTATCTATTTTGTAAGAATCTTGTACATATTTAATGTCTCTACCATTCTCTTGTCCCTTCCAGAAGCCAAGAAAGATTGGAGACCTCATGGCTAAACAGAATGTGGTCAGTCTCAATTTCCCCAAGATGACCATGAGATTTTTTATTCTTAGAAATAGTGAAAAATAGCAGCAGTGAAGAATGAGCCTAGGGATCCAGAAGAACTCCCTTGCTAGATTCCTTATCCTCAAGTTATCCAGTGCCCAGTCAAATTGTGAGCTGTCTATTCTCTCCTAAACTGTATGAGAAAAATTCTAAATGCTAGAAATTTCTGATGCAAAATAGAAAACAGCCTAAATACAGCCAGCACTAATTGATTGTGATGCAAAAGAGATCCCTTAATAAGATAAAATGGATTCTTTCTGACACTCTCCTGAAGCAGAGACCCATTTCTCTCATCTCCGAAGAGCTAATGGGATGAAAGAAGAAAGTCCCTTCTGGCTAGAGATGGAGCATTAGACCTGTTATCTGTTTAAGTGGTATTTTTGGGTTTTCCTGTTATATGCTTGAAATTGTATTAAAACCAGAAAGCTATGGAATCTGTGCCAGTTTGATGTACTTGAATATAAGTGGGGAAATTGCAAAGGAAAGAACCGGAGATCTAAATTATTGAGGTTTTGCAAACTCAATGTGGGTTGGCTTTTTTTTTTTTTTTTTTTTTTTTGGCCAGGACAAACTGGCTTGGGGTTTGAACCACACATTCAATAGAAACAAAAGTTAATTTGCGAGAGAGGGAGAACAATCCCTAAGTAAATATTCCTAGAAACTCTAGCCAATAGTCCTGGAGGTAGGTGAGTGAGCTGAGATGGAAGCCATTTTTCTTCCTTTCCCCTACAAAGCCACAAGGAAGATTTGAAAGGAAAGGAACTCAGAAGGGAGTGAACCCCTGGGGAAGCACCACCTGGGGAGAGGGAAGGGCCAGGCACATGGAAGATTGACAGCTTGGCTGCCTAGGCAATACTGAAATAGATTCATGTTGTCTCCCAAAATAGAATATAAGCTCCTTGAGGATAGAGACTTTCATTTTTTATCTTTATATCTCCAGAGTTGGGCACAATTTCTGCTACATAATTAGCACTTTAAATGGTTTTCTCATATTGGTTTAGTGGATAGAATCTAGAACTTGAAATTAGGAGCCCTGAGTTCAAATACTGTCCCAGACATTTATCAGCTGGAAAGCTCTGGAAAAGTTACTTATCCTACCTATGCCATAGTTTCCTCTTAAGTTTGCTGTTCAATTGTGTCTAACTCTTTATAATCCCATTTGGGGTTTTCTTGATTAAGATAATAGACTGGCTTGCCATTTCCTTCTCCAGTTTATTTGACAGATGAGGGAACTGAAGCAAGCAGGATTAAGGGACTTGCCCAGGGTCATACAACTAGTGAGTATCTGAGACTGGATTTGAATTCAGGTCTTTCTGACTCTAGAACTATTACTTCATCCATTGTATCATCTAGTTACCTTCCTCTTCTGTTAAATGAGGATAATAAAAAAGTATCTATCTCTCAGGGTTGTTTTGAGCATAAAGTGAAATCATAATTGTAAAGCACTTCATAAACCTTACCTAGCTAGCTGTATTACCATACTGTAAAAACCAAATAATTTTATTACATCATAACTGGGTGTTTATCTTCCTCTTATCACTAACTAATTTAGTAACTTGAAGCAAGTAATTTCTTTTTGTTTCTAGGATCTGTAAAATGAGGCTATTGGGTTAGATAGCAGACACTGTAAGTATTACGGTATCATTAGATAGGAATGGCATAGAAGCATAAGTCACTGGACCAGAATTCAAAACTGAGCTCTGTCATTTCTTACCTGTGTGATCTTGAACAAATCATTTATCTTTTGGGGACCTCAGTTTTCTCATCTATAAAATGGAAGAGATTGGATTAGATGATCTCTGAGGGCCCTTGCAGCTTTAAATCTATTAGTCTTTGGTTTCTAAAATCCTTCTAGCTCTAATATTCTTTAACTTTTAATGCTATCAATGCTTAAGCCTTCAACTACTTTATAAATGTGATTTTTGACATGTCATTTTTTTCTGTTTAAAAAATATTAGATTCTGTTTGAGTATGTTTTTAAAAGTCAAGTCTGAGATTGTCTTGGATTTTCCTAAGGCTGTTTAGAGAGAGCTGAACTTGTAAGAGCTAAAGGATTATAAAATGGATGATGAACATTTCTTCATATTTAAGTTTGGGACAGTGGTTTGCAAGGCAACATGTTCTCGTTGAAGACAATGGGCCTGGTAGAAAACAATAGCCTCCAGAGGTCTGATTTCAAAAAATTCAACTCAATGACTTGCATGAACTGATGCTAAGTGAAATGATAGAACCAAAAGAACATTGTACACAGCAACAAGAAGATTATATAATGTTCAACTCTGAGGGGCTGGTTCTTTTAACATCAAAGTGATTCAGGCCAGTTCCAAAGGACTTGTGATGGAGAGAGCCATCTGCACCCTGAGAGAGGACTCTGGGGACTGAGTATGAATCACAACATAGTACTTTCATTTTTTGATGCTTTTTTCTTGTTTTTGTTTTCTTTCTCATTTTTTCCTTTTTGTTCTGATTTTTCTTGTGTAGCATGGAAATTGTAGAAATATGTATAGAAGATTTGTACATGCTTAACATTTATTGGATTACTTGCCATCTAAGGGAGGGAGTGGAGAGAAAAAAATTGGAACACAAAGTTTTACAAGGATGAATGTTGAAAACTATGCATATGTTTTGAAAATAAAAAACTTTATAAATAAAAATTTAAAAAAAGAAAAAATCCAAGGACAGGATTAGTGTCATATAGTCCATGGGGTCACAAAGAGTCAGACACAACTTAAAAATTGAACAAATTGTTAAAAAAAAAAAAAGTGTTTGTTTCCTTTTATCAAACTTGTATCTATCTTATCTTCTCCCGCTATTTATAATTTTGACATCTGGACCCAAGCAGAACTATGGCAATCTTTAAAATACCTATAGGCAGTCAATATATGTTCCCTTAATATTCATCTTTTCTAGTCCTAACTTGACATGATCTACCTCCAACATCTTGGTTGCTCACCTCTGACTATTCTACAACTTATCAAAGTTCACCCTAAAGTGCGCCAGCAGGAGGTAACAAATATCTCAAATGTGGTTTAACTTAAGCAGAACTGAGAGAATAGCAGCTACAGCAAAAGAAAAGTGACCATGTAGAAGTCCAATAATACACTTAGAACAAAGATCCAAGGAAGGCTTGATAAACAAAATTCAAGACCACAGATGTCTAGACACATATGTTCAAAGAGACTCTAATACAATTAGACAAATTCAATCTCAGTAATACCTCTGGGACCTGATGAGCTATTCATCCCTAAATGCAATCTATAGAAGTGGATAGTCAACAGACAAAAGTGATAAAGAAGAAACATTTATTAAGCAACTTCCCTGTGCAGGCCATTTGCTAAAATCTAAGGATACAAAGAAAAGTTTAAAATTAAAAAAAAAAAAAAAACAGTCCCTATTTACTCTCAAGAAGCTCAAAGGCTAATTGTAATATGCAAATGTGATAACATGGTGGTGAAATGCAGAGTCTTGGAGCTAAGAAGAGCAGAATTCAAATCCAGTGTCAGACCATAGTATCACTTAATTTCTTTATACCTCAATATCTTCATCTATAAAATGAGGATAATAATAACACTTACATCCCAGGAATATTAGGATTAAATAAGCCTATATTTGTAAAGTGCTTTGTAAATCTTAAAGTGCTATTAATCATCATTATTATTGTTATTATGTAGAACAGAGTAACATTGTGTATTAAGAAAAAAACACTCACAAGTATAAATCCATATGGCATAGAAGATTAATGGAGAAAAAAGGAAAAAGCTGTATTCTCATGGGTCTATTCTACTGATCACTTGGACAAAAGGATGCAACAGATGAAGAGTTCAAGAGACAAATCAAAATCTTGGCATGAAGACGCAGAAAGTAATTTCAATTAATTATATCTTTACTGAAGCTCCTCCTTAGCCAAAAACAGAATGGTTGACAAATTTTTGGCTGGACTTAATGATAATGATTTCATTCTTCAAAAAATGAAGGAAAAGAGAAGGGGAATTGCTATCCTGGACTGCTTTGGATTAATGAAGAAATGATCACTGAAGTAGAAATGATGGGATTATCACCATGTGATAGTAATCTATCACTACACCTTAGCTTTTGTGATGGTCAGGGAAGCCTTGTATGGTCTGGCATATAATAACTTGCAGCTAGTTGGCATAGTGGATAGAATTCTGGGCTTGAAGTGAGGAAGATCTGAGTTCAAACTTAACTTCTGTTTGGCTTAATCCACTAGAGAAGGAAATGGCAAACCACTGTATTCTCTTTGCCAAGAAAACCCCATATGGAATCATGAAGAGTTGGACATGACTAAAATGACTGAACAATAACAACAACAAAAGTCAAAGACATATGGGAATCTCCCAAGAATGAAATTTTAATTCAGAATGAAATTTTAATACTATAAACAGAAATAAATCCAATGAGGAAGAAAGGTGTGGATAGATGGAAGATTGTCTAAAGAGATGAATGTGAATGCACAGACAACTCATTGATCAAGGGAAGATTGAAAGGGAAAGAAGAAAGGAAAATGAAGAGAAGAAAAAGAGAAAGAGGATCAAAGAGAGACAAGAAGAATGACTAAGAAAGGGGGGGAGAGAGAGAGAAAGAGAAAGGGAGAGAGAGAGAGAGAGAGAGAGAGAGAGAGAGAGAAAGAGAGAGAGAGAAGAAGGAAGGGAGGGATGAAGGAGAGGGAAGGGGGAGAGGAAGAGAGAGAGAAAGAGAGTCAATGAGCTAAATTCTTTGGAAAGATAAAGGATAGTACTCCTGCTTGGAGTGTTTGGAACAAAAACAAAGAAAATGTCAAGGCAAAAATCACTCAGCTTTTCCATTTTTGGAGAAAGTATTGGGAAAGTTAATAAAAATAGTTACCAGGAAATTTAAACATAAGAAAAGTGAAGGGGTAAAAAGAGAGAATCTACTGAACCTCAATGAATTTAAGTCACTAGACGTGCATAAACTCCATCCAAGTGTATTGGGAGAATTGTCATAAACAGGAGTCTGGGTTCTGGGGTGATTCACAGCAGTTTGGGCTAATGATTCAGCTCTTGCTGTGGCTGCCTGCATTAGAACATAAGGCTGGTGATAGACATTTGTTTCGGTATATCTTTCCAATAAATCTCATTTCACTCTGTAACAGTGAATCATTTTCTGAACCCTGTGATTTAAGGCCAAGTTCTAATTGATTGGTCCATGAGGCTAACATATGGAATCATCAAGGAAGCCAACTTTTAGTTAAAGCCAGGAAGTTGAAGCATTCATTGAAACAAACAGAATGCCAAACATCCAAGGAATAGGTGAAGGGTATAGGAGAATTTGTTCCCACCGATTTCATTGAATGAAGTGGAAAGAGCAAATACAGTGGGTGAAGGGGACATTAGAGATTAGGGATAAAAACAAGACCCTTAGAAGAGATTTGGTGGTGTCGGAATACAGAGCAAGGATAGAAGACAAGAGACAGTCCTGTTAGCCAAAGGCTATAGTAACAGTAGAAGAGGAAACCAGAAGAAAATAGTTTCTAACCATAAAAGCTAGAACGTGGGTTCTGGATAATTGCTCTAATAGAGGTGAAGATTCTAAGATAACAAAAAGATATCTGCAGATACTTCCTAATTCTACTAAAGCCCTACTAGTAGGAAGCTCTCTGAAATCTCTCTAGGTATATTCTGTGATGGCAGAAGATGGAGAGAATGACTTTGTTACTTGTCTAAATATTCTCAATAATCATGTTCACAAAAATAATTTTATTCTGACACTCCTACCTCCTGATATGTATTTGGGTGAAAAGAATGAAGTTAGCAGCAAAAGGAAATCATAGATACTCAGATGAAAGGAAGAGCCTAATTGAACTAGTGATCTGTCCAAAGCCCATAACAGATTCTAAGAAAAGAAAGGAGAAAGGAGGAGAGGAGAGGGTAATAGGAAGAAGGCGAAGGAGGGAGAGAGGAAAGGAGGGAGATAAAGAGAATGGAAAAGAAAAAAGAGAGAGGAGAGAGCAGGGGAAGAGCCCTCAAGAATGGAGAGGAAGCACACCATATTAAGAATTTATCTGTTAGGAACAGATAGTTGAACATGTACAGATGCTACCCAGCTGACCAAAAGGGAACTCTGCTGCCAAGCTGCATATGTAGACAACAAGAATGTGGAGATCAAACTGGACCTTTCAGGAGTTGCTTTTCTATGCTGGCAAAATCCAGAGCATTGATCTTACGCTCTTGCAATCCCAATATTTATATAGGGGATGTAGATGGAGAGATTTTAATCATACCACTCATCTTGGATTGTTTAGTTGGTTGATTTTTTTTCCCTTTGAGTTTATTTGAGAATGTTATATTCTTTAGAAGACATCTATTATTTTGCTATTCTACTTATTCATCAGTGTAAACTAGAATTTTAGGATCTCCGATTCATAGAAAGTCTGACCTAGAAAGGAACATCAGAGATTATCTAATATAATATTCTCATTTTCCAAAGGAAAAAACTAAGGCCCAGAAAAAAAGTGAAATCCTACTGATCCACACAACTGTTTCCTCATCTCTACCTGCCCTCCCTCACTTCTGGGCCTTGTGCTGGCTGCCCTAGAGCTAGAGTGGAGTTCCATTTTCCCCACCCATCCACCTAACATCTCATTCCACTGAAACCTCCTTCTTCTTTTAAGGATCACCTCAGATCTTCCCCCTTTCCATGAAATTTCTTATGTTCTCTTCAGTTAGAAGTGATCCTTTCTTTCCTCAACTTCTCATCCCTTTTTCTTTGCCCTCCTCCTCCATTTATGCTGTCCAAATTTATAGATATTTGTGTATCTGTCCCACCACTAGTAAGCTGGGTGGTAGTGAATAAAGGTCTGAAGGTAGGAGGACTTCAGTTCAAATCTAATCTTAATCATTTATTATTGATCCTGAACAAGTCACTTAATCCCATTGACCTCAATTTTCTCATCTATAAAATGAATAAGATAAGAAAATGTCAAAGAAAATAAAGTTCAGTATCTTTGCCAAGAAAATCCCAATGGGGTTATAGAGAGTCAAACATAACTTAAATGACTGAACAACAAACTCACTACTAAAAATTTAAATTTCTATTAATTTGTAAGTTTCTGGAGGGCAAGAACTATACCATTTCTCATCTTTTTTTCCCTAGCATATAGTCAATTGACAGTGTATCAATATGTCAAAGACAAAGTTTTTTTGATGTGGGAACATCCTCCACCACTACAAATGATAATCCACCTATAACTAAATAGTTAGATCTTAGAATTACTGTAGTCTAGAGAGCTATAGTTACATTGCCTGACCACATTACTAGGATTACATTTGAAAATGATTCTTTTTTTACTTAGGTTCTATCTGTTATATTAGGCTTCCACTTCTGGGTCTGTATCCCAAAGAAATCATAAAAGAGGGAAAAGGACTTACATGTGCAAAAATGTTTGTAGCAGTTTTTCTGTGGTGGCAAGAATTGGAAAATGAGTAGATGCCCATCAATTGGGGAATGGCTGAATAAGTTATGGTATATGAAAGTAATGGAATATTATTGTTCTATAAAAAATGATGAACAGACTTCTTTTAGAAAGGCCTGGAAAGATTTATAAGAACTGGTGCTGAGTAAAACAAGCAGAAACAGGAAAACATTGTACATAATAACAACAAGATTGTGCAATGATCAGCTTGGTTCTTCTGAGCAGTTCAATGATCCAAGGGAATCCCAATAAACTTTGGATAGAAAATGCCATCTGTATCCAGAGAGAGAACTATGGAGAGTGAGTATGTCAGTACATGCTATGTTAACTTTTTTACTTGTGACTTTTCCTTTTTGTTCTGATTTTTCTCTATAAAAAAAATGAATGTACATGTATAACACCTCAAAATGTTGTTTTACATGTAACTGGGGGAAATTATTTTTTAAAAATACCATTATATCAGGTTTTTTCCCATGCCAGGAACATTTTGGAGAGTAAGGAGCAAACCCACAACTTCATCAATATAGAAAAATCTACATGAGGAAGCTCCTTCACCCTATGCATATGGGTAGTCCTTTAGAAGCTGATAGTCTTAAGGAACTACCTGTCACACTAAGGGAATCAATTCCTGCCTATACCACACAATCAGTATGTTAGATTCAGGTCTTGAACCCATGTTTTCCTTAGGCAGTTGAATGGTATGGCAGATAAAGAGTTAGATTTAGTTAAGAAGACCTGAGTTCAAAACCAGCCTCAGACACTTACTATGTGATTCTAGGCAAATTGGTTAATCTCTTTCAGTCTCAATTTCCCCATCTACAAAATGGGGATAATAATGACCTACCTCATAGAGTTGTTATGAAGATCAAGTAACATCATATATGTAAAGTGCTTTGCAAACTCTGTTATGCTAAATAAATTATTATTGGCCCTATTTCCTTCTATATGCTACCACATGTTGGCTTAACTCCATAAAGTTTTATTGATGTTATTCTGTCATTTTCAGTCATATCCAACTCTTCATGACCTCATTTGGGGTTATTTCCTTCTCTAACTCATTTTTAGATGAGGAAATTGAGGTAAATAAGATGTCCAGGGTCATACAGCTAGTAAGCACCTGATACCAGATTTGAACTCACAAAAATGAGTTTTCCTTAATTTAGGCCTGCCACTCTTATTTAGCTGCACTACTGGCTGTTCTTCCTTTCCTGTCCCTCCCGAGTGAAGTGTGACTGCTAAATAAATGTCTGTTGAATTGAATTTAAGTGACTTAGAGACAGCATAATTAATAGAGCTCAGGAGAAGTCAAGAAGACTGAGTTCAAATTCTATCTTGGACACTTAATAGGCACGTGGACAAATGAATTAAGTCTCCCAGCCTCAGTTTTCACATTGTAGATGGCAAGGGATTAAACCCTTTGGTCTCTCAAGTCCCTTCCAGTTCTAAATCTGTGGTTCTTTGGCTTTTCTAAGGCCACAAAGGTATACACAAGCAGTCCTGGGACTAGACCCAGACCTCCTGACTTCCAGGCCAAAGCTCTTACCACTTTACCCCAGCGCCAGTTGCCCAATGCTGTTTGGTTTAGAGCTTACGACCTGTGGGCTTTTACAGTTTCCAACCCCAGTTCTGCCACCACAATATGGAGCCTTTATGATCCCCTTTACCTCACACGTTGTTTTCGGCAACTCTACACTCCTGGCTTCTCTGCAACAAGACTCCTAGACTCCTACTGTTAATCATTTTATTTTAAAAAATGAAAAAAAAGAAAAAGAATTTAACATCTGCTGCTGGGGAAATTTACTGGCCTCGAGTTACCTGCTACAATTCTGGTCATTTGGGGAAATAATGATGTTATATTTGCCACTTTCCAAATGCTGCAGGAATCTGATTCCAATGTAGAAAACCATCATTAAATCAGCTCCAACATGTCACCGCTTTCCAGTCTCATTAGTTAAAAAGTTAGGGATTTGCAGTACATTGTCTGGACTGGAGAATACATCTACCTCCAAAGCCTCTGAGCTTGGATAATACTTGCTATTGTTACAAGAGGATTTCAAGACTCTATTTTTGACTGCTGTCAAAAAGCTAGAACCAGCAAAGATGTATAAGATTTTGAGACTGTAGGGACTAAGTTACTCCTATAATGGGTAGGAAATACACAGTACCTAACACAGAATAGGTAAGGAAAGGAAATAAGCATTTGTTAAGCACCAACCATTTGCTAGACACTGTGCTAAGTGTTTTATAGATATTAACTGATAATGATCCTGTGCTACAATTGAGGAAACTGAAGAAGACATGACTGAATTGACCAGCACTCTATCCACTAAGCCATGTTGCTTTTCTACATGCCAACATAATGGGCAGTTAACAGCAAAATGAACTGAACTGAATCAAAGTTTTTTGACTTAACTACCTTGGAACACTGAGCTTTCCAATTATTGACATTTCCAAGCAGGTGAGCAACAGATTAGACGAGGGATAGACAGGATGAGATAGACACAACATAGGAATTGAGAGAATCCTCAGTGGTAGACTCAACCAGAAGGAAGTGAAAGACTCATGGGGGGCAATCCCCTGGGTTTCTTATAAAGATCAAATGAGAAAATATTTGTAAAGCACATTTCAAACCTTATAAAGCAGTAGAGAAATGCTAGCTATTGTTATTATATTGTTTCATCATTATATTAGATTGTTACATTGCTTTGCTATGCTATAAGTTATATTATGTTACATTTTATATCATGCTATGCCATGTCATATTATGTATATATATATATATATATATATATATAAAATGTTATATTATATTATACTGTAAAGACCAGCAAGAGGCAGTAAATGGTCTAGGACCAAGCAGCAGAAAAGATCAGTAGCCCTTAGAGCTGGAATATGGAATAAGGGGAACCAATTCCTAGAAGAACAATATAGAGCTCTTGTCCAAAAGTTCCTGCAACATAAGATGAAAAAAAGGGATCCAGTTCTTAGGGCTAAGGTACAAAGCAAGGGGCTTAGTTACAAGGCAAAATCTCAGTTGATAGAACCAAAGACAATAAGATACAACAGAACCAGTGACAAGAGTGATTTGATTTTTGTCTCAATAGCATTTTTTCCCTAAATACATATAAAAATAATTTTCAACATTCATTTTTAAGACTTTGTGTTCCAAATGTTTTCTCCCTCCCTCCTTCCCCTCCCCATCCCAAGACAGCAAGCAATTTGATATAGGTTAAATGAGTGTTATCTTTTTAAATATATTTCCATATTTGTTATATTGTGCAAGAAAAATCAGGCCTAAAGGAAAAGAAAACATGAGAAAGAAAAAACCAAATGAACAAAAGGTGAAAATACTATGCTTCAATCCTCATTCAGTCCTCATAGTAAGAGTGATTTTATATTATTGAGTATTTTAGAAAGAGTGTTGAATTTGTAGACAGAAGAGAAGGGGTTCAAATCTAGCTATGACACTTATGTGATTTCAAGCAATTCATTCCTTTGTCCTATTTCTTCCCCTATAAAATGAAGATGATGGACTGGGTAACTTCTAATGTCCCTTTCAAATCTAAAAAAATTATGACTCAAACTCTCTGTGAATTTATGATGGCTAACTTCCCTTCTTATTCTAGTAATTTTTGATCTGAGAAAGTCAGAGAGAGAAAGAGAGCAAGAGAAATATACATAGAGACAGAAAAGACAGAGACAGATATAGAGATAAAATAGAGAGAGAAACAGAGAGAGAGAGAGACAGAGAGTGTGACAGAGACAGACAGAGACAGAGACAGAGACAAGAGACAGAGAGAGCCAGAGCCAGAGTCAGAGGGAGAAGAAGGAAGGGGAAAGAGAAGGAGAGAGAAGGAGGAAGGGAAAGAAGCAGGAAGGGAGAGGAAGTGAAGGAGAGAAGGAGAGAGTGAGGGAGAAAGAATAAGTGCCATGTATTTTATCAGATTAAAAATCTGAGAGCTAGAAAGATCTGGATTCAAGTTCTGTCTTTGACACATTCTGGCTGTGTGACTCTAATTAAGTTGTTTAACATCTCAATAGTCTGGAGAATTTCTGAAATGATAGATAAATGATAAATTTATCATTTATAGATAAATGAAGTTTCCTCTCTGAGAATTCCCCTTAGCAATGAAATCACAGGTTTGATCCCCCAAAATGGTCTTTAAAACCCATTCTAACCTAATATTCAGTGAATCTCCAAGCCCTAAATTCCCTTCCAATTAGAACATTCAGGTAACATAGTATTTATGTCACCTATCTATATAACATCTCTGTTGTTGTTCTGTCATTCTAGTTATGACTCCCTCGACCTCTATCCATGAGGTTTTCTTGGCAAAGACGCTGGAGTGATTTGGCATTTCTTTCTCTAGTGGATTAAGGGAAATAAGCTAAATGACTTGCCCAGGATCATACAACTTGATTGAAGCTAGATTTGAATTCAGGTCTTCCTGACTTTAAGTCCAATGTTCTATCTACTGTACCATCTAACTGCCTCCGTCATCTATGTGCCATCTTTCAATTACTGTCTCATTTCATTTTCACCAACAATCCTATGAAGTAGATGCTATTATTGTCCATTGTACAGATAAGGAAACTTAGACTAAGATCAGTAAATCCTTGCCCAGGGTGACATAGTTAAGTATCTGAGACAGGATTTGAACTCAGTTCTTCCTAACTATGGGTCCACAACTCTATTCATTATGCCATACTGGTTCTCACATTTACCCTACTAGAGCTTGGGTCAATCTTCAAGCCTCAGAAAGGGCTGAACATGCTAGCAGTATGGCTACAGGATGGGGAAAATGACCCTAGCTGAAGGGAGAGGGAAAGTAAAGAGTCAAGTGGAGAATTACAGACCTGCTAGAAGCCAGCACACCAGGATTTAGCCCTCTGCTCATCCCAGGCTTTTGGGTTAGTCTCCGCTGCTTGTTGTTTTCTTAATGCAAAATTCTAAAAACAGATGGATTCTAAGACAGCATGTTGTGGGCTCAGTGGAGCCTATTCTTGCTACCAAAGCCCATAGTTGAGGGCAGATGTTACAAGTCTTAAGGGAATCTTTATATCATTAATGGTTTGTCCAAGGGCCTTCTCTGTGCTACAGCTGCTGGCTGGGGTGAATTTGGGGAGGATAGAGGGATGAAGATAGACCAAGGGGGAGGTTTATCAAATATCTCCCCTTTCAATATCTTGCTTCCTCCTTTCCCGAAGTTTTCTGGCAGGCAGGTGTCTGGTGTCGGTGTTCACCTCCAGCAAGTCAGTTCACCTCTGAGTCAGGGTACCATACACCAATGTAAATTGGCAGAGGCTGAGCTGTCTACACAATTCTTGGGTGGCTCTTTTGATCTGAGAATCATCCAATCCCAAAGCCTCTGAGCTTGCCAGGACTTGGGATTTCAGGGAGCACACAGGCAAAGAGCCAGACCGGAGATGGAAGCTGGACAAGATGGTCTCTGGGCGTGTTTCCAGCTCTTAACATTGTGTTCCAGCTGAGCAAAGGAATGTGGACTCAGTAGTATGGGCTGGGGGAGTAGGGGCAGGGAGGGAGGAGAGTTCAAAGTTTAAGACTCCTTCTTTGGGAAGGATCCTAGAATGTCTGAGCTGGCAGAGACCTTAGAGGTGATTTCATTTGACCCTGTTATTTTACAGAAAAGAAAATTGAGGTGTAGAAAAAGGAATGTAATGGCTCACAGCACTTTATTTCTTTTTTGTGTGTTCAGGCATCATGGTATGGTAAAAAGAATGAAACTATAGATATATAGTGATCTCTGGAGTGAGAGGCTCTGGATTCAAATTCTGCCTCTAATGCTTATTACTCGTGTGACTTTGTGTGACTCTTAACCTCCTGGACCTCAGTCTTACTGTTTGTAAAATGAAGAGATTGAACTACTCTCATCATTCATCACCTTTGCTCTAAAAACGTACGCTATGGAACAAAAATGGAGAAAATCATGTTACTGTTCTAACAGGGTCCACTATAAAGTTATGTTTACTTAGACTCAACTGGGCCCTCATTACTGGTAGAAATTACTTTCCTTATCGATTTACTATTCTGCTCTCCAAAGCAACTCTTCCAAAACTTTTCATCTCTCTTCAAACTTCCTTATGATTCCCTCTCCCCCTGTTATCAGCTGAAAACCTTGCCTCATATTTTGCACACACCTCCATACAAATTGAGGCCATTTTCCATGAGTTCCTTCTTCTTTGTCTCCTTTTCTCAGATGGCTTTTGCCCTTTCTTCCCCTTCACCTCTTTTTCACATGATGAAATGCCCTTATTACTTACCAAAGCTAACCTCTTTAATTATTCTAGTGACCCCATTCCATCTCATCTCCTCCAACAGATGGCCCCCTTGACATTCCAATTCTTTCCTTAATTTCAGTGTCTATTGGATCATTCTCTTCTGCCTATAAACATGTTTCTGTCTCCCCAGCCCCCCCAAACCCTCACTTAATCCTTCTACTCTTGATAACTATCATTCTATAACTTCTGCCTTTTATAGCTTAATTCCTTGAAAAGGCCACCTACAATGGATAGTTCCATGTTCTCTCCTCTCACTCTTTTCTTAATTCCCTTACAATCCAGCTTCCAACCTTATCATTCACCTAAAACTGCTCTTTCCAAAGATACTAATGATATTTTAGTTGCCAAATCCAGTGGCTTTTTCTCTATTCACATTCTCCTTCACCCCTCTGTAGCCTTTGATACTATCTGTTTGAAACCCTCTCCTTGATAATATCTTCTCTCTAGATTTTTGGAAACTTCTCTTTCCTGAGTTTCCTCCTACCTATATAACCATTTCTTCTCTGCCTCCTTTGATGAATCTTCTTCTAGATCATATCATCAGTAACTCTAAGGGTTCTGTCCTGTACTCTCTTTTCTTCTCCCTCTGTACTATTTCATTTGGTGATCTCATTGTTCCCATGGATTTAATGACCATCTCTATACTGATGATTCTCAAATGTACTTGTCCTGCTTCTAAATTCTCTGCTGACTTCAACTTGGATCTCCAATTGCCTTTCACACATCTCTAACTGAATGTCCAATAGATATCTTAAACTTGATATGTTTAAAATAGAACTCATTATCTTTCCCTCTTCCTTTCCCTCTCCCCTCTCCCTCTCTCCCTCCCTCCCTCCTTCTCTCCTTCTCTTCCTCCTTTCTTCTCTCTCTCTCTCTCTTTCTCTCTCTCTCACTCTCTCTCTCTCTCTCTCTCTCTCTCTCTCTCTCTCTCTCTCTCTCTCTCCCCATATAACTATATACAAGGTAAATAAAACAAAATCAAAAGAAAGCACTAGACTTAAGAGGGATTGGGGAAGCCTTCCATGGGATTTGAATTAGAAAGCTTGGGCAATCAATAGAGGGAGAGTCCTGAAGTCAGGAGGGCCTGAGTTCAAATCTGGCCTCAGATACTTAACATGTACTAGCTGTGTGACCCTGGGCAAATCACTTAACCCCAATTGCCTCAGAAAAAAAAAATTGTGATTCTTGCACTACCTACTTCATTAGGTTCTTGTAAGGACCTAATGCCTTTCAGTATGTAGTCACATAGTGAATGTGGCACTGTAGCGATTATTGCTTGTTCTTCATTTTCAAAGAAAATCAATGACATCATGGGATGATGTCTTGACACGTGTAAATTGAATTTAAGAGAGGCAGAGTTGCACAAAGTTAATGGCCTCATTCTCTCTTCTAGAATTATTGAAGGCCAGCAGCAGAACAAAAATCAAGACAACTGGCAATGATCTAGGACTCAGTGCATAACTATGGCATAATCAATGCTTGACCCAGTTCCAAGTGTTTCACTACATCTTCTTCAGCCATCTTCATGGCTACTGGAACAAATTGTTCTCATCCTCTTATTCTGTTGGGGGAAGTCTTTATGCTTGGGGTAGATATGCCCCTAACTCACCAATGGTTTTGAAGCCAGTTGGTTACCTTCTGCTATTTTAGCCCATCTGCTGAGACAGTTTTTTGGAAGGTGGCCGATGCACGTGCCATAGCTTCTTGGAGAGTTAAATGACAAGTGGACACCAAAGGTAAATGAGCAGTCCCTTGAAAAGGACTCAGAAAACCCTCACATCAAAGATCCTAGTCCTTACTCCTTGTGCACCATGACAATCTATTAGAGGTATTAGAGGATTTAGGGGACATGATGATGACTAAAGAGCTATCTTCTGCCAAAATATATCCCTCTTTGCTTTTGTTCCTGAAGTTATAACCATTAGTACATCTCCAAAAGATCCCAAGGAAGCAAGAATGATTTCACTGGACTAAGATATTATAGTAAATGACTTAACTGAGAAGCAACAGAGGGAGTGGGGCTTAAAGTCAGGAAAAGAAGGGTTCAAACCCAGTCTCTCACACAGCACTGGGCACACAGGGCATGCTTGATTGATTGACACATATTAGCTAGTTGACTCTGGACTTAACCTCTCTGTTACCCCAAGAAATTTTCTAAGATTTTAAATTTCAGTGCAGGTGTTCATTTATGCTGATAGAAGGAGTTTTGGGTGCCAATGAAATCACAGATCTGGCTGTCCTCCTTCAAAAAAAAAAAGCATATAGTCAAAAAAAATATATGCTACCTATAGTAGGCAAATCTGGACCTTGAGGGGAGGTATGGAATACTGAATTCAAATCTGAATTCAACATACTGAGTTCATATCTCAACTCCTCTATTTAAAACCTATGTATCCCTGATTAAATAGGTGACCTAAATCTTCCTAAGTCTCATTTTCCTCTTCTGCAAAATGAGAGTTGAATTTCATGGTTTTGAAGTTCCTTCTAGGTCTAGCTCCATGATCTACAGGTTTTCAGGAAATTGTCTAGCAGCAGAGGAAGTAGGATTGCTACCTTTTGCATGAGGGGAGACAAAACTAAGGCTGAAATTTCATCCAGAATGAGGGTGGGGCTTAAGACAAACTTTGCTTAATTCCAAATTTCAACTTTGCCTAGGACCAGCCCTGCCTATAGAGGCCATGAATAAATACAACCCAAGAAGGGAGACTGGGGCACGACTGTCTGTCTAGACACCATGTCTCTGTTCCCTAGTTCTGTCAGTGACTCATTGTGTGAACTCAAACAACCTCTCAGCCATCCTGGGGATGGAAGGTTCCCCCATATTCTCAACATCAACAGCAAGATACAATTCTCCTTTGGGGCCCCTGAATGGGTGGTCCTAGACTTAATGCTTGGAGGATGCTGAAAGAAACCAAGTTCATTTGTAGTTGCCATGAAAACCCCAAACGTAGTCATGAAGGGTTGGACATGAAAAAAACAACTGAACAACTTCTTGAATTCCAAGCCTGGCATTCTAATCACTCTATCACCTAACTGCCCCATATAAATGTTTGAAGATGATGATGATGGTTAGTTGATTTCATTCAACCCATTAATTCAATAATACATCATCATCATCATTATCATCATTACTACTGCTGCAATTCTAAAGAGATATTTACAGATGCCCAAAACTCTTATATAGTACGTGGAAGAGAAGTTGGTTGGAAGTATTGGAATGTTGATAAGAGTATTTGGTTTTTTACTTCAAATACAGGACTCTTTCAAAACTGGAAGGCAGGAGGCACGTGTGCCCCCGAATGGTGTAGGATCTCTGAAGTCTAGTAATAATAATATTATTTGTTTAGTGCTCTAAAGTTTGCAATGTATTTTAAATATATTAGCAGATGTAAACCTCAAGGCAATTCTCCCCAATTTACAAATGAGAAAATCTGAGTCTCTAAGAGATCCATGGTTAGAAAGCTGCAAAATATCAGAAGTGGGATTTGACATTGGACACAGAGTCACAACAGGACTTGCTTATTTTATCTCCAGAAATGACAGCTGTAATAAATATTATACACTCTGAGGACCTCAGAACAAAAGCCATAATCTCAATAGATATTTCTCTTCAGAAATTAGACAAATTAGACAATCTGTTTCTATGTTAAGGAACCACACAGGCTATCTATTTCAACCCACCTTAATTTATGGGTGAGAAACTGAGACCAGAAGCAGTTAAGATTACCTAACTAGTAGATATCTGAAGTGGAATTTGG
The DNA here is from genome assembly GCF_016432865.1 of Antechinus flavipes. Classification (NCBI taxonomy): domain Eukaryota; kingdom Metazoa; phylum Chordata; class Mammalia; order Dasyuromorphia; family Dasyuridae; genus Antechinus; species Antechinus flavipes. The sequence goes on along the minus strand of NC_067401.1, from coordinate 207,899,905 downwards.
ACTTGGGTCTTCTTTCCTGCAAGCATATGGTCTATGTTGCCAAGGGAATGTTCCTATGCAATGTTGTCAGTGAAACAAGTATATTTTGTTTCAAGCTCTCCAGCACCACTCCCTTCTTCTACTTGTACTCCCTGTATACTCCAATATAGAAGCAAGTGATTGTACAATTCTGCCCAACTGAATCAGCCGAGCTGGTTTCCAGTTGCTTAGAGATCACTGAGAAGTTTAATGGGAAATTATATAAACAGTTAAGCAAAAAGCATTTATTAAGCACCTACTGTATATTAGGAATTGTACTGAGCACAGGTACAAAGGTAAAACAGACCCTACCCTCAAAGAGCTTCCATTCTTGTTCCTACTTTAACTGATGAGGAGGCCATATAGTATAATGGTAAACTCTACCAGAAGTCTCACTCCCAAGTCCAGGTCTCTTTCCAGAGAGCAGCTATCTCTGTCAGATTTGGGAAACAATGCTGAATACACTTGGGGGAGGTTGAAGAAAGACATGTTTCAAAGAGTCCCAAAACAGCAAATTATCTTCCCCAAAATTCAGTCAAGCTGCAGGTAAGGAGCTTTTTTTGTTTGTTTGTTTTGTTTTCTTCAATGCAGAGTTTATAAGACAGGATCAGAATTTCCCAACCAAATGTCCTCTGAGACTTAAGAATAATAAGTTGGTCTTACTTCTTCAGAGTCAGTTTGGAAAAATGGAAAGAAGGCTTGGGTGGTGGAATCATTGTGCTTGAAGCCCAGCCAGATGAGGAAGAGAGTAAAGGAACAGCCAGTACCAGGCTCAGGCTTCATCCTTAGCTTACTTGGTCTCTCCCTGAATCCCCAGTTTTCTTAGTTACCTCCAGAAACCTCTGCTCTTAACCAGCTCGCGGAGGGAGAATCCTGGAATTGCTATCAGATCATGGCCCAGCAGCAAGGACTCAATGCTGTAGTTCTGCCAAGTCTGGTCGCCAGGGGAGCCAATTGCAATGACAATAAAATAAAACCTTTGGCAGCTGGAAGTCTCCCCTCTGCGTGCTGGAGCCTGAGGAACAGGAAGCCAAGCCGGTCTTGACTCAAACTCCTTGTGAAGTCTTGGAGCTGTCCCATCACCTTTCCAGTATCCTTTTCCGAAGACATTTTTTTTCAGCCCAGCTGGGAAGGTTGTTACAAACTCAACGAGTTTGTAACTGCGGCCTTGTAATCTCCAAGAAGCCCGAACTCTGAGATCTTTCCTTCTGGGGGTCTTCTGAAATGAATTGCATTGGATCAGCCTTAAGGGACTGACTTTCTGAAAAAAGTACATGGCATGGAGGAGAACAGATCATTAAGCCAAAGCAGAGGACAGAAGAAATAAATTGGAGTTAAGAAGCAAGAGCTGAGCGACCTCAGAAGTCACAAGATTGTAGGTCAGAGATCATAAATTTCAAGCTGGAAAGGATTTGTTTGGATGGATATGGGGGTAAGGAATTGAGGCTTTATGCTATATGTTCATCTTCCTTAATATGTTTTGCTTGAATGAATACTAAAATATCAGTTTATATTCTCAAGGCAGAGCTAATCTAAGCTGAGATGAGGACAGTGACCCGGGAAAAAAATAAAATAATTTGCAAAGCAGAGGAGACAAAAGATCAAAAATGGGTCACAATTTTTCCATTTACTGGATGACCTGAAGACTCACAGCTCCATCAAGTGCATATTCATGAGGCCCCATAATGGTTTCTGGAAAAGAGTGACCCAAAAGAAAGAGTATTAGATTTGTAATCATGGAACCTCAGCACAACTCTCAGCTCCCATTTACTACCTGTATGACTTTGGGCAAATCAGTGCCCTACTTCAGAGGATCATTATGAGGAAAGGGTTTGGTAAACAGTGCACACAGCCTGTAAATATGGGTTATTGTTATACTGATCAACCATAAATCCAGAAAACTCACGAGGTAACATGTTATCAACCTCCTAGATTCATAATACAGATTGAAACGTTTTGGGGGGATATGGCTAATGTAGAAATTTGTTTTGCTTGATTTATCTCTATGGACCTCAGTTTCTTTATCTGAAAAATGAAAAGCCTATAGTGGATGGCCCCAGAAGGTCCTTCCAAGCTCTGAATCTATGATTCTACAAAACTAATTCAGATAATAGCAAAAACAGTCCATCTCTCCGTGAATTTTTTCTCTAGCTACCTCCCAGGTCTGGAGTGTTTTTCCTTGTCATCTCTGCCTACTTCTCTGCTTCCAACTAAAATAGTATCTTCTATAGGAAAACTTTCTCAACATCTCAATTCTAATCCCTTTTCTCTGTTAATTATTTCCTATTTAGCATGTATGTATATTGTTTGTACATGTTATTATTCCGTTGTTTCAACTCTTTGTAATCTCACTTAGGATATTCTTGGCAAAGATATTGGAATGATTT